>NC_140972.1:47969570-48097070 GCF_056783735.1 Eptatretus burgeri
ACCCTCACCAGGTCTTTTGTGTGGTGTATTTTGTGTGGGATTTGTGTACTGGTGTAATATGTAATTAAGGGTCATCTTGGGATAATAAAAAATAAAAAATAAAATTAGAACTGCTACTTTATAACTGCTGGCAGTGATGACTGGGTACGAAGACATCCCACTTTGATCGGACACCTGACCCTGACCCATGATGATTTTTATTATTATTCAATTGAATTTAGAATGGGATTAAAATAAATTCAATTCAAATCAAATAGAAGACCAAATAGGTACAGTCCTGCATTGAAGTCATCAGAAGGAACCCGAACAAGCAAAAAGCAAAGATGAAGTCATTTAGGAGGTACCTGGATTGCATTCACATTTCAGCTGCTACTCCTGGGGCATTCCATGTCAAGTGTACACATTTTTCAGCGAAATTTTGACACATAGTCTCAGATTTCACTTTTTTTTGTGCAAGTGTTTGTATCCACGGTAAAACATTGTGTCAATTTTCAGACCTGGGGGCCCATTTTAGGGCCCCCCCCAAATTTGAATGCCCCCGGCTGACCCACAATCTTCCAGTGGCCATATCACAGGTTGTAGTGGTCCGATTTGGATGATCTTGGTGTCAAAATGCTCATAAAAGTGAGATCTTTCGAATCGCATTAAGTAAAATCACACTGAAACAGTAATTCAAAAAGTTATAGTTTGGGGCGCCCTTTGATCTTGAACCCCGCCCCCCAGCCAAACCGATGATCCCAATTTTTTAGTGTGAGAATACCCCTTCATATACTCCAACACCTCAGCATAAATTAAAATGAGATCTCAATGGGTTCAAGTGTGATGATGGTTTTATTGTTCGGGGTCCACATATCACTAATTCTTGATTCGACATTGGGTGACGTTTGCCGTCATCATTCCAATGACGTCACCTGCCGGCAGGCGACTTTATATCTGAAATTGACAATCATCATCTCTGGACTATTATATTTATATATATATATATATATATATATATATATATATATATATATATATATATATATATATATATATATATATATATATATATATATATATATATATTGCATCATTTGTGAAAAATTATTCTGCCTATTGATCTCTAAGTGTACATTTTTTGAATAACCATCATCGAATTAAGTTATAAATGGGCTAATCTCAGTTTTTGCATATTTTGCAGTAAGCATGGCGACTGAAGATAGAAAGGAGTTCCGAAAATACTGTTGCAATCCGTTCAGCTGCCATAAAACGAAACAACGAAAAGATCTTCGCAATGTGTCAAATGATATGTTGATGAAATTTTCTTCAAAGGTGAAAAAAGATGACAGACTTTGTACTTCGAGCAAAAAAAAAAAACAACTTTCTCAGTTGTCACCAGAGCGTATTGAAGAATCATCTTCGACCAGTTCGAAATTATCATCAGAAGGTACTTTCGAAAGGCATTGCAGAATCTATTTTGACAGATGAGGAAGAGGAGGTTTTTGAGCGAGAAGCAGAAGTTGACCTATTAAACCAGTCATTGTCGATGATAGGCGAAAGCCCATTCGACAAACGAAAGGCGGAAAGGAACCCAGGGTATGTTCCTGAAAAACGAAGTGGAAGATTCTGTGTGAAAGAAATTGGAACTAGTTGCTGGACCAAGCAGTGTGGAGAAAACACAAAATACAGCGTTAAAATGTGATGAAAACTGCATGCCAGAGGTGATCAAAAGCCTGAAAGAAAAATACGTTGTTTCGAGCCGTTCAGAGCAAATACGTATACTGACAATATTTACTCGGAATATGAGCATCAGAGGGATGATGAGTGAATTCAGTTGCTCCCAAAGAATGGCTGTGCAAGCCAAAAATTTAGAGAAAGAAAATGGTATGCTATCGTCTCCAAATCCCAAACAGGGTAAAATATTGCCTGACGAAGTGAAATCCGCCGTAACCGAATTTTACCGAAGTGATGAAGTCAGCTGAATAATGCCGGGAAAAAAGGACTGTGTGGTGGTCAGAAATGAACATGGAAAAGACAAAATTCAAAAGTGCCTGGTACTAAACAATCTCAAGGAACTGTTTCAGAAATTCAAAGAGAAGAACCCTGGCTTGAAAGTTGGATTCGCGAAGTTCACCATGCTCCGTCCCTCGGAGTGTGTCCTGGCCGGTTCAGGCGGTACAGTGTATGTGTATGTATGATACATCAAAATGTGAAACTCATGATGTTTGGTTCCAAAATGCCACAGACAGCCAAACTTCCTAGCTATCATCATGTGATAGCACACATAGTTTGTAACCCAGCACAACCAGCATGTTATTTCAGAACTTGTGAAAGTTGCCCATCAATTGAAGACTTCAAAACCGAGCTACTCAGTGCTTATGAACTCGAGGATATTGATGAAATTCAGTTTAAACGGTGGACATCCACCGACAGATTTGAACTGAGCTCCATGGTCCTGCCTTTGGAAGAATTCATTAATCAATTCTGTGAACGCACGGTGAAATTAGTGAGACACGACTTCATTGCCAGGGCCCAATCTCAGTTTCTGAAAAATAAGAAAGACGAAATCGGTGAAGGAGAATTTGTCATTATTGGAGACTTCTCAGAGAACTATTCGTTTGTCGTACAGGATGTGGCCCAAAGATTCCATTGGAACTGCTCTCAAGCGACAATTCACCCCTGGGTTTACTCGGGTAAACCCATTCTCAAATCGGACAATGGCAAATTAAACCACGATTCGTTCACGATTATATCAGAATGCAATACTCACGACGTTGTCTCAGTCCACCTCTTCCAAAGAATGTTCATTGAACACTTGAAATATAGCTTTGGAAATGTAAAGAAACTTTACTATTTCTCAGACGGTTGTACTGGCCAATGGAAGAATTGCAAAGCCTTCATAAACGTATGTCGTCACAAATCAGAGTATGGTATTGATGTAGAATGGCATTTTTTGGCCACAAGTCATGGCAAGGGCCCTTCAGATGGCGTGGGAGGTTCAGTCAAACGAGAAGCAACACATGAGAGCCTGCGTAGACCTTACGACAGTCAAATTATTTCTCCAAAATATCTTTTCGCCTTTGCTGAAAATGGTTTGAATGAAATGAAGTTCGGTTACGGGATCCAAGAAGCGTATGACGAGGAAGAACGAAATTTGGCAGAAAGGTTAAAAACGGCCAAAACCATGGCTGGAACTCAAAAACTTCAAGCTTTCATCCCTATTTCTGAAACTGCTCTTCAAGTATGCGAATTCAGCCTTAGTGAGGAACACCGTATCGAGTCAGCTATTTCAAAATCCACACCAACTTTTAACGGGAAACTCTCAGGTTATGTCACAGTGCACTATGATGGAAAATGGTGGCTTGCCGACATCATGGAAGCCTTTCAGGACACTCATGAAGTGAAAGTGAATTTTCTTCATCCAAACGGGCCCACAAATAGTTTCTTTTTTCCTGACATTGAAGATCACTGCATTTTAGACATTTCTGATATACCTCTTTCCATAGAACCAAAAACTGCTACAAGTAGAACTTACACAATCAGAAAAAAAGAAACACAGCTGTCAAATAAAACATTGGTTGGCAAAAAATCTTGACTATAATATGCTAGGAAAAACTCTTACTCATACTAGTATCGCTTCCAGTTCCTGCATGTGCATGTGGAAAATTTATGTACAATATACTGATATAGTGTATTGGAAATCTTGTGTTCAAATATTGTACTATGTATTGTGGCGTATTGTGTCTCCAGCACCCGTGTCCCCGAACAATAAAACCATCATCACACTTGAACCCATTGAGATCCCATTTTCATTTATGCCGAGGTGTTGGAGTATATGAAGGGGTATTCTCACACAAAAAATTGGGACCATCGGTTTGGCTGGGGAGCGGGGGTCCAAGGTCAAAGGGCGCCCCAAACTATAACTCTTTGAATTACTGTTTCGGAGTGATTTTACTTTACACGATTCAAAAGATCTCGCTTTTACGAGCATTTTGATACCAAGATCAGCCAAATCGGACCACTACAACCTGTGATATGGCCTCTGGAAGACTGTGGGGCAGCTGGGGGCACCCAAATTTGGGGGGCCCCTAAAATGGGCCCCGATGGGCCCACAGGTCTAAAAGTTGGTATTTTGAGGTTTTTTTACCCAAGTGAACAAATGACCAACATATGGGGAGAAAATGAGGTATTAGTGTCGGGAGGGTGTGTGCACTTGACATGAAATGCCCCTCCTCTACCCTCAAACCCATTCAGGCACAGCCAAGTGAGCCTTATTCAAAAAATAATAATAAAAATTAACCCCGTGTGGGGGTGACGGTCATCTCTATAATGTTTTTTACGATCATAATCGATGAACCAGTGCCAGATATCTCCTAAGATGACAGACTAGATAGGTTTTGAAAATGGCGACTTTCACAACTTTCGTGACCTAGTGACCTTGACCCTGACCTCGAATCCGGGAAAAAATATGTCGTTGGGTATCACTCATCGACCTCTACCCACATACCAAATTTCATCAAGATCGGAAGTAAAAAGTTTTCTTTGTACCGGGAGGTGTTTTTGACCATCTTCCAGGTTACGTGGCGGCCAAACGGGAAGGAAATTCAAAAATCTGTCTGGTTAGATACAAGATAATATTTTTTACTATCATAATCAATAAACAGTTGTCGAATATCTTGTAGAATGGCAGACTAGATAGGTTTTGAAAATGGCGATTTTTATAACTTACGTGACCTCGTCCCTGACCTTGAACCTGGACAAAAGTTATATCGTTGTGCAACACTCATCGATCTCTACCCACATACTAAGTTTCATCAAGATCGGAAAGAAAAATTGTTGACAGACGTACGGACGGACGGACATTTGGTCCGGCTTTATTAGGGCATCTCGGTAGAGATGACCTAATAAAAGTAAATAAATAAATAAACAAACAATAAAAACATATCAGAAAATTAAATAATTCTGGCTGCCAGACCATGTGTCTGATCAAGTTGAAATTTAAAACATGTATTCCCCATCACTACGAGATCATAAATATGAAGATTTGCATCGATTGATTAAGCAGTTCCAGAGAAATCATCATTTAATATTTTCTTCAATCCAATATAGCTGCCAAACCATGTGACCGACCTATCAATTATTCCTTAACAAACTTGGACACCCATAGCTTGGGGAACATTTGTGTGAAGTTTCCCCTTGATTTGTCCAGCCGTTCTGGAGATTTTTTTTCGAGGTTTTAAGGTAAATTTAATATGGCTGCCAAACCATGTGACCTATGCTGAACCTTTTGTTATTCATGGATGGGCGGTCCTGTAAATTTTTGCTTCAATCTGTTCAGCCACTTCAGAGAAGATTTTTGAAGGTTTTTTAAAAAAACCAAAAAAAAACAATAAGGCTGCCGAGTCACATGACCGATGACATCATTTTTTTTCTGTGGATCATGTTATCCCAAGATGACCCTCAAAAAAATTTCATACTGATCAGATGTAGCGTTCTACATATGCAGGTATGACATCATAACAAAGGCACCTAAGGCGTCATTAAAAAATAAAAATAAAAATACACTCATTCCCCATGAGGAGTACTTGCCATGTGCAAAGTTTCAATTTTTTTCCTTGGTGAGGTTTCAGAGATACAGAGGTCCAAAGTTTTTCTGTTTTTCTAACATGGCTGCCACACCACTTGACCTATTGTGGTGAATCGAAGGACGTGACGTGTGATCACATGTCGCACGGCTCGAGCACGGAATAGATAAAGCCAAGCTCCGCGCGGACGGGGCGATTGTCCCAGGGGCATTGTCATTTACGGCGGCGGTCCACTTGGTGCTCGTTGAATGGTGAGAATTGAGAGTATATCGGACTCAGTGCTTATACTGATTTATTTTGCGGTGATTAGTTGCACGTGTATACATTACGGCTTATGTACTCCTTGCTGCACCTGTATTCCCTGATGTGCCCGTAGAAGCGGCTTCAATCAAATGGAATAAAGCCTACACTCTGAAGGTTCTTCTCTCGCTTTCATTTCACCTATGACATCATAATTATCATTGAAAACAATCTACATGAGTAGTCGCACCGATGGTGAAAATTTTATCTCAATCCGACAAGTGGTTGCGGACAAAACACAAAAGTTCTGTGTGGACAAACAAAGAAATAAAGAGACAGACAGACAGATGGACCCAAATGCAATACCCTCTCCTTCAGCGAGGGTAATAACTTTAAAATTGGCTAAGCAGACAAGGCTGTACTTACGCCATTATCCCAGAGAGATGCAGCATTTCTGTGATAAGATAAGCGAGGTAACAGGTGAGCAGGATGAGGATAGGCTCCAATGCTGGAGCTGGATGTGTGAACCTGGTAGTAAATGAAGCAAGCAAGCCGGCACAGATTCCAAACGCAATTCCACCCAGACAGACAATGAAGAAGCGGGCGACCCCCAACAGTACGGAAGAGGCAGGCACAGAGGGAAGATTGGCCAGCACAGACAGCAGCTGGTACAACACCTTGGAACAACAAAGGTAAATGGTTATACTTAAATGCCAACAACTACTAATCACTCCATTTTACTTTACTGTTACAAAGGCCAACATGACTATTGTGCTAAGGTAAATCACCCCCCAACCCCTCCAAACCTCCATTCCTACTCCCAAAGTCTCCAGAATTACTCTAATGGACAGCAGAAAAATAAAGTACTTAATATTCGTTGAGTGTAAGAGAAGCCAAAGAAAGAGAATAAGAAGAAGAAAGAAGAAAACTGGCATGGTTGAGAGAATGCTGGCAAATTTATACTTCACCACAGTGACAGCGTCATTTAGCAATGACTCTCCGGCGACAAGAACTTCAAGCTGCTCATTGACTCCAACCTCTTGGAAGACAGCGAGAACAGCAACAGGATCAACAGCAGAAATGACAGAACCAAAGAGCAGAGCCTCTCCAACAGCAAGGTCTGTCAAGCCAAATGCTTGAATCTACAGGAGGGTTGGGGGGGAGGGGGAGGGAAGAAGAGAACACTGCTTAATTAACACATTTTGAATTACAGAAATCCAAGAACATGTTAGCCTGGTCAGTCTTGAGAAAAATCAAAACAAAAGGACATGGGCGGGGTCTGCAAGCAGCAAATTTGATTGGTCAAGATGATGTAAAACAGCATAATATTTTGTGCAAGTACAGCTAAACGAAAGGTTTTTCAAAGTGCCAAAAGGTTATTTGTGTTCTACGGTGTTTAAGTATATAATTCAATTGAAATAAAAGACTTTACAGTTTGTAGAATTTTTTTTTTCATAAGTGTACCACCGTTGAATGCAGAATCCTTTACACCACCTTATTTAACACATTACATCAGACGTTCGTTATTTGTTTGTTGTTTGTTTGTTGTTTGTGTCTTCCATGACATCCCTAAAAACAGTAGTTTCCTGTTTGGAATGATTTAAAAATTTTTTTGACTGCCATACAGGCAGACAGACTAAAACAATCACATTACTCCTCTCTGCACATGTGCGATTGGGACAAATTCAGAACCAAAGTACTGCAAAGTACTACAGGTTCGTTTTCCGATTCATGTTCCAATTTGTGTTCAAATATATAACATTCAAATAAAAGTAAATTGTTCCTCGATAATAAATGAATTTTGTGGGCAGACAGACAGAAACAGACAAAAATGAACCAAATGCTTAACCCCACTTTTCGTTTCAAGCACCTGGGTGAACTAGTTTTGTGCAGTTACAGGGATAACCATCAATTGTGGAATCATTTTACAATACGATTTCATACAAGATGCCCTTGGGTGTAAATACCTTACATAATCGATATATCAATTCACACTTCAAACAAAAAGAAAAATCACTTAAGCTTCAAAAGAAATCAAAAAGAAAAAAAAAATAGCTCTTGAAACGAGCTTTAATGACACTGTCACTCAAGGTTTCCCTATTTTGGAAGACTTGGCTTTTCCCTCGATTTGTGTTTTTTTAAGCAAAGTGCAAGGCTCAATCAAAATATAATTGCATCATTAGAAGGCAAAATGGCAGAGTGCAAATGTGTGTAAAGGCAAACATTTCCGTGTCGAATCATGTAGATGCTTTTATCTTTTAAGGTGATTCAGTAGACAAAACCCATATTAGCAGCCAGGTACCTTCATGTAATAAATGGAAATTATTTGATCCTTTACTTGCATTGGTGCAGGTTCGGTTGACAATGTGAACAGTGTAGGTATACATTTATTAATACACAAAATTAATGGCCTTATTGAAATTTTTTTTTTTAATGCTAACAGTTCAATTATTAAAATTTGCCGCTATACACTGAATTGTATGATACTTCACAAGGATTCACATTTATCGCAAAAGAACTGCTTATGCTGATTAAAATGAGATCTTATGGAACTAAGGGAAGGATTGCAATGTTTGTCAAGGACCGATAAATTCTTAATCCTACTGGATGAGAAACTGAGGGTGCAATTAAACAAAGGAATACGAGACTTTGTCAAGGCTTCTGTCGATCTGTGTCAGCAGACAATTTGAATAATGGGCTTTATCAACTGCAAGTGGACAAAGGTACGCTAACTGCCATGGAAAGCAAAGGAAAGATAATTGTTGCTGTGGACACATTAATGCCACTAAACCACCGAATAAACACTTTCCCACAAATAATCGAGGAACTGTACTTCAATGCCATGTAATGGTCTAATTATACGTAGTTCGAGCAGAAAGAGCTGAGAGTACTGCTTAGAGGTATATGCAATTGCCTCTGAGCAGCTGTCTAGCCTGGGTTTGAATCTCGGCTTGGCTATGAACCGTCATCCTGGTGTTTTACATGTGGGGCGTGCCATCTATCGGAAGGACGTTAAGCCGGAAGACCCATTTTCCAGCCCTGGTTGCTGTTGGACACTAAATATCCAACGATGTCTTTTGTGAAGAGTAGGTGAATCGAGTTATCACCGGCATCCTGAGAAAATGCCAAATTCCTGCCCCGATTTAACTGCTGGGACGGCAACAGCAAACCCCACGACCCCCGCCCTCCGCATCACAAGTCTTGTCAGCAGATTGGTTTGGCAGTAGAGTATGGTGCAGTGTAAATAAATATTCAGTGATGATAGTATGGTGCAGTGATGATACCATAAAATATTCAAGCGAATATAAATATTAATTAACGAATTAATCAGAATGACTAAACTGTAAACTTCTAATGTTGTTTTTGGATATAGAAAATATCACAGCGAAAAGTAGCTCAAATTTCAAGGTACTCACAAAACAATTGGGGGAAGTAAGGAGAGATGGGAGGGGGGTTGAAATCCAGAGGTTATATTTTTGTATTTGAGGATGTAAAGTGGAAAAGAAAAAACAAAATACTGAGCGGATCGAGTAATTATCCCGCGCACGTGAAGCGAAAAGCGGGGATAAGTAATTGGTTCATATCCGTCCATCTAATCAGTTTATAGCCCGTGGGCTGGAAAGGGCTACCATGCCCCCCCCCAACCCCACAACTGTACTTGGTTGGTATATATTTTGTTCCTTTGGATGTCCTGGGTGGGGAAAAAAACGAAAGATGTTAAGACTAAATATCTTGGGTTGCAACAACATATAGCGACACCTTGTTGATTGAGCTGAACTTCACATAATCGTGCAAAGCGATTTTCGTACTCTGTATTTTCGGTGATGTGGTTAGGGTTAGTGCCAAGAGGTTAGGGGTTTGGGTTCTGTTTGAATAAACTGTTTGTTGATTGTTGTATATCATTTGAAAGGTTATTCAATTGCCTGTTCAATGGTTCACCAAATGTACATTTCTGATCAATATTCATGCAACCACAATGACAAATAATCAAAGCAAACACTTCATCAAATTTCTCAATCGAATTAACAGGACTTGGTCTGAATATTTATTTGTAACCTTAAGTAATGTTTACGGTAATCTACTTTATCTATTAGAGTATTAGAGGGATCACTTGGTGAAGTTTTGAGACCAAACTTGATAGTTTTGAGACCATGGCCACAAACTTCCCAGCATCTTGTAATCAACCTTAATGTCAGGCCAGGTGAACTTGCAAGATTTTTGAGCCATCTGTTTACTGGTAGACAAACATCTCAGACCACCAATGCAAGATGCTGTGGAACGAAATGTAACCGCAACCTCTAATTTGTATTTTTCCGATTATTTGTTTATGCCTACAACCTGTCCTTCCTATGCACATATAAGGAGTTGTTTTTGGTTCACGAGTCAGTAAGTGACCACTGTATTCGCTATGGGTGTGTGTCTGTCTGTCTGTCCCGAGCATAGCTCCGTGGATTTTGATCCGATCCTGATAAAATTTGGGTGGGAGGTTTATATCATGATCTAGTTGTGTTTTCCTGAGAATGGGCTTGCTGCGCCCATTATGGGTGGAGCCACGCCCAAAAAAACGTGTTTTTAGGGGGTAGCCGGTTTCAAGTTACATATTCTCAGAGGGGGTTTGTCGAATCTGGCAGGGGTTTCGGTATTTGGTTAGCCCAATGGCACCTGCATAGCCCCACGCAGCTCGATTTTTCATTTTCGGCCCAAGGTCAAGGTCACAAGGCCACAAACTTAGAAAATGTCAAAAAAAATCAATAAATTGGGCATCGAGCTCCAAGGGTTTTCAACTGTTTCGAGTGAAAGTTGGTATGCAAGTCGTGCTCTTCGAGTACTACAACTTTCATCATTTACGTTTTTTCCCCGATTCCCGCCAGTTTGCCCATGGCGTCCCCTTGAAGGTCATAAAATTAAAAAGGTGAACCGTGTACATTGCTCATGAACCATCGCCGTCTCCAGACTTGTATTAGTTAAAATGTTCAAATGGTTTATGGGAACCTGGCCTTAAGAAGTCAGCACACCAACTTACGGCTTATCTTATGATCAACTTTTGCTGCGCTAAGGTTTCGAGCTATGTAACGCTTACGCATGGGAAACATATAAATGTAAAAGCCTGTCTCAATCAACTCAGGAGTGTGTATAGTGATTTAAGATATCCTTTTCCACACTTGTGTTCCAATACAGAGATTCAAACAACTGCAGATCTTGAGATCCCCATGACAATGCTTAATCTTGTTGATAGGTCAGGACATCTGCAGGGCGTCTACCAGTGGAAGCTGCCAAAGCACATACTTATCTGCATGACACGTCACCTATTTAAGAGTGCTGAACGAATAACTCATCAACAGACTTGGACATTCCAAGAGCTACTTACTCCCTTGAGATTGAAACTGTATTAACTGTTGCTCTGCAACAAGCCTTAAGTCTGTTGTTTATACAAATGATCCACAATCCCAGTGTGCCTTATGCATTTCATTCTGACTAATAATTTTGATCAACCGGTCAACGAGCTCATGGGAGCTTGATCTATCCATTCGGCACATGGAATTATAATTCAAGATGTTGACAGTCTTCTAAACGCATGCAGTGGACATTCCAGACATCCCATTGATCACAAAAAGTGGTAAATATTCACTGAAAGTATACCAAGCTGAAAATCTACCACCAGAGTGCTATATCACACGTCGCTGGAGCCAAGCTATGGGATCTCCAGGTGGGAATGTCCAAAGTGATGAAGCAATGCAGAAAGCAAACCAGTTTAATCTTTCATGGGTCTTCAAAAGATTGCTGAGTAGTTCAAGATGAATTTTTTGAACTCGGTTTGAATCATCCACATTCCTCCACCAGCATTGGTCTGTGACATATTTCCAATGACAACCTTTGTGGTACTGTGCTTCACAAGCAAAGAGGTCCAATCCTCTGATCAGCACAAGAAGCGCTTCATCCTTTTCCATAATCTGCTATTTCTATGATAGTTTCCCCTCCATTCATATACACTTGATATTTGTCTTTTTACAACCTTCTTTGTTACAGAATATGCAGTTCAGCTGGAATATCTGTTTGGCTCCATCAGCTGAGGATTATGATGGTTCAGGATTCGATTCAGTAGATTTGCCCTATCTGTTTAGGTTCATTTTAAAACACTGATAACAATCTTGGTGGTATCCTTGGTTCCCCTCATATGCAATGGGTATTAGATGAACGATGTCTTCCAGTCTTGATACACAGCCTGGGGATTGTATTCGTCATTGGTGTCTTGTTTTGTGCTAACATTGTAGTCTCTTGTCAGCATATGTTGTTTCAGAGAAGAATGTGAAATGTTCACACTTGGAAGCATTGAAGTGAAGCACACAATCTTCTTTCTTTCAAGACTCAAAGCCTTCACTGTCCCTGTGCTTTCTCTGTTTTATCATCTCCTGTTGATCCATAATTCAGCTTTGGACGCTATCGGTCAACATCATCTGCAGGAAAGAAGCAGACTAGCATCGCTGACATCACCAATAATGATTTGTGTTGAATGAACATCACCACACAAGCACGCACGCAGTATGATGGTGATGCCGAGAGCACAAGACACAGCGAAGTACAATGGCATATGCACACCATTTTCCATTCAAACTGCGTGCCAGAATCCAACTGACGCCTCACCTCAGACCCTTATTATGCTCACAATGCTACAAGGCTTACATAACCACTCCAAACACCTTCTAAAAAATCGCCACAACAACCTACGTCCAATGCCTTCACCACAAACATGATCAACTACCCCAACCTCTTCACCACAACACTTCCCTCACCTCCCTATAACCACCGCAACTGCCATCAACCCCTTGAACACTCACCACAGTCTCACAGGATGCCGAGGGAATGAGGACAATGAGAATCGGGATGTTTTGGTGTGTAACTCGAAGCGCAGGTGTGCGCTGGGGTTCATTCAAAGACATGCGGATAGCTCTGGTATTTCCCGAAATAAGTGCCCTCCTTCTTCCTCGTGGTCCTGACCATTGAGAATCAATGGAGGAATGTTTGTTGAGAGAGCGATGCAAGTTGTGAATGAAGTGCGTGGCAAATTTTTTTTAGGGAAGGAAAACTTGAGTGAATGGTACAAGGTGAGTGTATGTGGAGCATTGTATAGCTCCCATGGAGACGAACCTTTGCGTGCGTTGGCATTAGAATAGAGGGGGTTCAAATGTTTTTGAATGGGATGTCGTTTTGCCGTTGGTGCTGTGGGTAGAAAGTTTTTTTTTATTGCAAAGGTGCAATGGTGTTCTTGAAGGGCTGGAAGTGTGGTTCATTGATAGCAGTTTATTGTTGGAGAGAGCGTCCCGGGCGCTGGGAGCTAGTCGGACAGATGAGGTTGAAGGTAGGTCCAGAGGACCATGTAGTCGGTGTGTGTAAGGGGCTTGGTGCGCCAAATGCCATGGTGGGAAATCGGGGGGGGGGGAGAGCGAGGAAGGGCTTCCCCCATAATTTAGCAAGGAGCAGGAAAGCTCAGTAGGCTTCCCCAGTGACCCAGGGGTGCCATGTATGAGTTTAGTAGGTAGATCTGCAAGTATAACCACACTGCCCAGCCACGATATTGTGCAATGGCACAGACAGAAAATTTGAGGGCTGGGCCAGGCTCTAAATTGATGAAACACCAACATGCGGGATGACGGGAAAATTGGTTGCATCGAACCACCATAGGGGGTGTAATTGTAAAAGAAGGAATGGAGTTTTGTGACGTGAGGTTGGATAGGGATGCTCCCCCTTGGTACCATTGTTGTGTGATCGTGGCTACTGGATAACGGGGTAGGGTAATTGGATCTTGAATGGACCCATTGTGTCCCAAATTTTTAGAAGGGGTATGCACCCCCCCCCCCCAATCCACTCCCCTCTCCGCCAGTGGTGCCACGCCACCTCACATATTTGATACTGTGCAAGTGCATCGATTTTCCTCTCGGGGGATAGGTTAGGTTGGATAGAGGGATCAAAGGACCCGGGAGGGATAAATTAGAGAGCAGGGCTTAGAGTGAGGTGAGAATTAGGTCATTGGATTAAATGGGGAGAAACGATATAGTTAGAGGGATTAGCGGGGTAGTTCGGTGGAGGTTAGGGCCAAAGCTGGCCGCTAAATCTGCCCCCACACATTCCTGCCCTACGACAGAACGAGACCACCATGAGGCCGGCCAACATCAACTGCCGGCCTGCTTTGCCTTTGCCTTGCCTGATTGCCTTTGCTATGCTTTTCTTTGCCGTTGCCATGCCCATTGCCCACCTTTGCAGTGTGCCCGAGAACCACTTGTTTTGCGGAGCCACTTCACAGGGACTGCCATGCAGGCAGCCGTACCATGAAGGACTGAGCGAAAGCAGTCCAGGAAAGCTGAATGATAAAGGCCAGTTTAAATGGACTGTGAGATGGTGTATGGCCTGCCGTGTTAGGGTGAGCTGCTGCCAGCAGCCTGGAGAAAGAGAGGGCCATCAAAATGTCGAACTGACTGAACATTTGCTGCCACCCCAACTAACTTTTTATTTTTCCCTCGATTACAAGTTCTGGGCCATGGGTAGTGTAAATAATATAATTATATATGGTTATTGCTGGGAGCCCACCTGAATGTGTTTAATCAAAAATTCTGAAAATGTAGCAGAAGGTTATCCGTGTGAGTCTGTTAGCTTAGTTACGCAACACATCAGGTTTATTATTTTTGGGACATGTATTGAACTTTGAAATGTCAGACTCAGGGACCCGAAGGTAAATTGTTTTAGAGGGGAAACTACACCTACATGCTACATGAATACTTATTGATAGTCAAAATTGGGGGGGTGGGGGGTGTAATGTTGCAGTTCTGTAAAGTTCTGTAAAGCAATGGCACCCAACATATAGCGATAATAAGACTGTTATTTCATTAGTAAGAATTTAGTTAGCCCTTTCTATATGTGTAATGGGTAAATGGGAAGGATGCATTGCATAGGGCTTTAAGTTAGTTCTACAATCCTTTATTCTTTCTTCAATTTCATCTCTTTACTTTAATTTATCTCATACACAAACCACGCAAACACACATGCAGTATGATGGCAATGCCGAGAACGCGAGAAGACACAGCGAAGCTCATTTGCATACGCATGCCATTTTCTGTTCAAACTGCGCACCAACTGACGCCTCACCTCAGACCCTTATCATGCTCACGAGAACGCTACAATGCTTACCATAACCACTCCAAACGCCATCTAAAAATCCCAACAACAACCTATGTCCAATGCATTCACAAATGCCACAACCACGATTAACTATCCCAATATCTTCACCACAAATGCCACAACGCTTGCCTCACCTCCCTATAACCACCGCAACTGCCATCAACCCCTTGGACGCTCACCACAGTCTCGGAGGATGCTGAGGGAATGAGGACAATGAGAATTGGGGTGTTTTGACGTGTAACTCGAAGCGCGGGCAAGCGCTGGGGTTAATTTGAAGACGTGCGGATAGCTCTGGAGTTTCCGCAAATTAAGTCCAGCACACATTCAGGCTGGAGATTGCTCCCGAAGACTCTCACCCATTGTTAATTACGGAGCTGCGACACGTGGCCAAGTTCAAAGGTGTCTGAAGCCATTTTCGATTGTGAATTCTGGCTGGGCATGGCTATAGCACGGGGCAACTGCTATGCACCAATGGGGGAGCTCATGAATGCCTGCAGGATCATTTGATCCGATTCTGGGCTCTTCTCTCACTGCTCGGGCCCCATAAAAGGTGCAATTTGGCTGTCTGTCTGTCTGTCTCTCTCTCTCGTCCCGGCTCCATGAGGCTCCACCAGTGTCTAAGCGGAATCTCATCACGAGTCAGCACAACTGAGTGGAGAGGGCGAAGCAGCCAAGCGAGGCGAGCGGGGTGGAGCAAGCTATTGCCAGGATGTGCCACGACCAACCCTGGGTCAGATGTTCAGTCAGTTTCGCTGCATTCAGCAGCAAATATTCATATTTACATTTACAGACCCTCACACATCTCCGTTAAGGTCTTTCTCTCACGCATCTTTTTCTCCCATATATGTCTCATCCACTGAGGATGCATGAACCAAGACAGCATTACTGATTAGCACCCCTCACTGCACGGCATTCACACTTCTCACTCCCACACCATAGACACCCTCAGTTTTCCTCCCTCCACCCCATTCCTAAGCGATTGGGGTGTGCCGGTCTGCTGACCGTGCCAGGTTCCAAGAGGTCACTACACATCAACTGTCTTTCTTTCTGGGCTACCACTAAATTTCCTCGGGTGAGTGCATGTGATGGCACCTGTCATGTATAGCGCAAGTTAAGACTGTACAAGTTTATCAGGGTAACTCTGCACTGTCTTCTTTTGTGAGTATTTACCACTTTTTACCGCACCCACCAATTCCTTCCTTTCCCCTGCTGAACATCTTTGTGAATAAACCCATTACCATGCCACATAATTTTCCTCACCTTATTATGATAAATTTGCTTTGTTATAAATGTACCCAGCTCATTTTCGTCTTTTCCTCCTTCGATCCAGCATGGTCCACACATTAACATCGCTGGGAAGTTATACCCTAAAACTCTGTTTATTAGCCGATGCGTATTTGGGCAGCTCTGCTCGGCTGCACCTGATACAGTAAGCAACGCAAGTACGCATCGAGGGCACGATTCCCCGATAATGGCATCGAGGGCATTGAGGGCACGAACATGACCACGTGTTCCCAGTTAAACGCTCGTCAGACGGAGGACACCGAGTCATGTGGTTAAATTATTGGCGTTCGCGGTCCATTCGTGACCCGCCATGACAACTAATTAGTGTGTGACAACCTCGATTCCTGGTGAGTCCGGGGAGAAACCAGGGATATCCCTTCCCTTGTAGTACCCCCACAACAATATCTACATAATTGAAGAAGGAAATCAATGACTTCCAATAATAAAGAACATCTGGAACAGAACATTCAAAATGGGATGAACAGTCTAAAAAGGAACCACAGAAACTCAAATTTAAACATGAAAAATCACTTTTTACATCTGATAATTATAATCTATAAATATCAGGTCTAAAGTACAATTCTATCCAAATATACTAAAACAAACTTTATTTTTCTCATCCAGGACCTCCAAATGAACTACAAGATATCACTCATGTAAGGTTAGAGGTTAACTTTGAATCTCCACCGCCTTAAGACTGCAATCATTTGCGAGGAGCTATGATGGGATCTTAATAACTTGGTTGTGCACACTGAAAAATCATTACAAATGACCAAGTTTGGCATCAAAACTTTACCAAGTAATCCCTCTAATAGATCCAGTAGATTAAACAGTACTAAAGGTTATATACAAATAATCAGAATAAGTCCTGTTAATTTGATTGAGAAATACAAGGAAATGTTTGCTTTGATTATTACCTCCCCCACTGAAGGTGGACAGAGGTTATGTTTTCACCCCTGTCCGTTTGTCGGTCTGTCTGTGAACAGGATATCTGAAAAAGTTGTGGACGGATTTGGACAAAATTTGGTGGAGAGGTTGGGTGTGTGACAAAGACGAAATGATTAGATTTTTTGTCAAGATCCAGATCCAGATGCAAGAATTTTCAGTGATTCTACACCATTGAGAGAAGGGGCCAAAGACAATATATAGCATGATATTTCAAATAGCTGTGAACGAGTTATGACAAAACTAAGTGGATAAGTTGCTTAGGTGACATGAACAAGCCGATTAAATTTTGGTTCAAGTCCAGATCCAGATCCGGCCCATCAGTGGGATACAAAAACGTAAACTGCTCAGCTTGACGGAGGTGTGCACTCCACCGAATGCCGTTCTAGTTTATCACTGATTGCATGCCTCTGTTCAGATGACTATTAATCAGAAATTCACATTTGATACACAATTAGACAGGCAATTAACTAACCTTTCAAATGATACACAACAATCAATGAATAGTTTATTCAAACTGAGACAGAGCCTGCTCAGCAACTATGCCCCAGAAATTTCAGAGTATGAAAATTTCTTCATGCAATTATGGGCACCTATCAATAAGATGTCTAAAGTACAATTCCAACAAAAGATATTTCATGTTGAAATCTCTCACCCAGGACATCCCAAGGAACAGGAATATACCAACCAAGTATAGTAGTTGTGAGGGAAGTGTATGGCAGCCTTGTCCAGCCCACAAACTATTATGATCGAGGAACAACTTATATTTTCAACGCAAATCGGAAAATGATTAGGAAGAGTTTTGCTGTTTTACCTTACTTTGGCTCTGAATTTATCCTGATCTCACATATGTAGAGAGGAGTGAGACTATCTTTTTTTTCTCTGTCTGCCTGCCTGGCAGTCAAACAAAGTTGAGAATCATTCCAATCAAGAAACTTACTGTTTTTAAGGACTTCATAAAATACACAAACAACAGGCACGAAGAAGTAATGTAACGTGTTAGAATTTAGATAGAGTGATGTAATAGACAACATAAAATGGCAGGAAAACACAGAATTTATTTATACTTTTAAACCTCTTGAAACCTTTATTTAAATTTAATTGTACACTTGAACACTGTAGAACACAAATCGCCTTCATAATACTTCTAAGAACCTCGCTATACATCGCTATATAGCATGAGAGGATGTGGCATGATAGAGGATGTGGCATGATAGAGGAGGCATATCAGGGTGAAGAAGAGGCTACCGATATGGCGATGTACAATGCTGATCGACACTACATTCTATGATGATCAATAAAGCCTCCATCTCCTAAGTTGTGATCAACATCTTATTACAGTGTATAAAGGTGGTGTGTAATACTGCTTCAGTAACCCTAAACTTTTTTAGCGTTGGTATTTTTAACGATCTTTAAAATCAAGATTTTATTAAAATTGAAGTTATACTTAAACACCACATGTAACATCACATTTTATGAACGCCCCAGTTTTGATTTTTTAATTATTCAAGTTAACATTCATTTTCCACTGGTAAAAATGTCAAATGTAGGGAGAACTAACACAGTGCAATAAATCTGAATTAAGCATTGTTGATCAGAAAAGATACAAAGATCATAAGATGTGAAAATGCCTTGGGATAACAATGTGGAAGAAACTGTTAGATTTATTTAAAATTTGTGACAATCACTTCATTAATATACATTTTGAGCACAACGAACAGAAAGCCATAATCATTGATGTACCATGTAATACAGAGCACCGGTGCTGCTGAATCAGTCTCTTGACAAGGATCATGATGTGTGATTTTCCATTGCCTTCCCAATAGTCAGGCCAATAATATATAATTTGTTTATGGTGCCGGAGATAACTCACCGACTCTCCACGAAGGACACGGTCAGGTCAGGTATAGGAGCATGCGCCAGAGTAGCAAGTCATTGCATCCACTTTCCGCCGGTACTCCAGGGGCCTCCGTCTGGCCATCCCCCAGGCAGATGCCTGACCCATCCCAATCTCATTGAGATGCTGATCAATCTGCTGCAACCATGAGGCACGTGGTCGGCCCGTTAGCCTCCTCCACCCACGAGGGTCCCTCGCTGAGAGAATCTGGTGAGCGGGATCAGCGTCAGGAAAGCGAGCCACATGTCCATACAGTCGCAGCTGACGCCATGGACTATGCAGGTAACAAATCTCATTTGAGTCTCTCTCAGCAACCGCTCGTTGGACACAAAGTCCGACCAGTGATAGCCAAGGATGCTCCGAAGAGACCTGGTACCAAAGGCATCGAGTCGCCGTCTCAGATCCCTGGTCAGAGTCCAAGTCTCACATCTGTATGGCAAGACTAAAAGCACCAAGGACCTGAAGACTCGGACTTTCGTCCTCCTGCACAGGTACTGGCAGCACCACACCCCATGGTCCAATGAATCCATGACTCTCCAGACCTGACCCAGACACCGTTTGACCTCTGGATCACAGCCAGCAGAGACATGAATATCACTGCCAAGGTAAGTGAATCTCTCCGTGACCTCAACATCCTCACCACAAGCAGGCACAGACAAGAAAGCAGCATCCAAGATGTCGGTGAAAGCCTGTATCTTAGTTTCGACCCAGGAAATCCGTAATCCCAGTGGCACCGACACCTCATTCAGCACCTCAAGGGCCCCCAAAAGGATATCTAAAGTCTCCGCAAAGATGACTGCATCATCTGCGAAATCAAGGTCAGAGATCTTGACATTCCCAAACGATGCACCGCAGCTTCATCTCTCTGACATCCTCCCAATAATCCAGTCCATACATGTGCTGAAAAGTGTGGGGGGCAGTACACATCCCTGACAAACTCCAGTAACAACTGGAAATAAGTTAGAGGTGGTATCACCACATCTCACAACACTCTCAGTACCAGATTAAAGTTTACACATCAGATCGATCAGTATTGGTGGCACCCCACGAAGACAAACAATCCTCCAGAGGTCATCCCGATTCACTGAATCGAAAGCTTTGCAGAGATCAACAAAGGCTGCAAGTAGCCCCTGCCGAAACTCTCATCTGTGTTGGGTGAGGACCCGTAGCGCAAGGATACGGTAAATCGTTAACCTCTTCGGTGTAAAGCCTGACTGCTCTGCACGCTGGTGCTCAAGCAGATGGTGGCAAACCCGATAACAAATTATCCGAGCAAAAACCTTGCCGGCACTTGAGAGCAGCGTCACCCCTCGGTAATTATTAAAGTCCTGGTGATCACCCTTCCCTTTCCAGAAAGGGACAAGGCTCCTCTTCCAGTCAGTTGGGATGATGCCTGTGTTCAATACAGGGCACAGAACTGCATGTAACGACATGAGTGTAGCATTTCCACCAGCCTTGAGAAGTTCAGCATGGATGCCACAGATCCCAGGAGCTTTACCCATTTCAACCGGTTCACCACAGCCTGTGTTTCCACAAACGATGGTGGATCACAGTTGATTGTAGGGTCAGCATTCAGGATAGTAACACCATGGACATCCAACTCAACAGCTGGTGGATCAGCCTGGTACAGCTGCTCAAAGTAACTGGCCCAGCGGGCTTTCACTTTGGACTCCTCTGTCCAGAGCCCACCACCTTCTGCTTTAACTGCAGAACACCGAGGGACGGGCTTGGAGGAACACAATGCGGGAATTCCCCTGTAAGCAGGACGAGAATCACTTGACCACAGGGGATGCTCTACCCCTCACAGATTCTTTGCACATAGGCCTCCTTGTCCACCCTCAGCGCACATACAGTTTTACACCTCAACTCCCTGAACAGCTCAGCTCTGCCATTCAGCCTGGCCCTGCAACTCTGGGAAATGGTATCAAGTGTCTCTTGACACACAAAATTCTTCTTCGCCCTACGGTGAGTTCCAAGACATCCACCGGAGACATCAAGGACGGTGGTCTTGAAGGCACTCCACAACTCTTCAGGATCCTCCAAAGCACCCAGACCCCCCCCCCCCAAATCCCCACACAGCCTGTTCACAAACTCCTCAGCTACCCTCTCATCCAGGAGCTTGTCAACGTCCAGTCTAGGCTGGGATGGTAGCATTTTCCCAGATTTAAACTGCAACTTCAGAGTTTTTACAACAAGCCTGTGGTTGGTATTGAGGAACTGAGCACTCCGGTAGACCCTGCAGTTCTGGATCATCCTTCAGTGACCGTCAACGAACACATGGTCAATCTCCTTTGCCATATCAGCAGTGTTGGAATACCAAGTCCAGCGAAGAGCATGTCGGTTCTGAAATCATGAACCAGCCACCCTAAGTCCATGACTTCTTGCAAAGTCAAAGAACTTAGTGCTATTCTGGTTCACACTTCCAGACCCATAGGGACCAACAAATGTCTGATAACCATCCCTGTCAGTTCCTGTTGATGCATTGAAATCCCCAAGACTCGAAGAGTATCTTGTCTGGGGTGCTGAACAACTACAGACTCGAGCGTGGCGTAGAATGTGTTCTTCACGGCGAGATCACTCGTCTCAGTCCGAGTATAAACAGGGACCAGGGAAATGACACCCAAGGAGTGATGAAACATTAGTCTCATAATACGCTCTTTGACCAGTGTTACCTCAATTATCATCGGTGTCAGCTTATTGGACACAGGTACAGCAACTCCTTACGCATGGTAACCATCAGAGTGATCAGACCAATAGCAGGAGTAACCACCCACCATGATCTTGCCACAAACTGGTCTCCAAATCTGAGAGTGTTGCAATAACGATGTCCAAACGCTTGAGCTCAGATGATAACAGAGACAGGTGATAATCCTCTTTGGGATAGGATATTCCAGGCACCCATCTGAAGGGACCACCTCAGGTTAACCCAAGGAGACCGCCGTCTGTGGACGACACCTCAGCACCACCCCAACACACATTACCGCAGTCTGACAAGGGAAGGTTACCCTGTGGTTTTCCTCCTATCATCAAAGAGTGGGGGTCCCGAAGACTTTGCCCCACTCCTGTCATCTGGTGAGCTGCGTTGCGCAGGGCAGCTACACAGGAGGAGCTCCCACGGAGTGGGTTTTCAGATTTCTTTGTGGTACGTTTTGCGGAATGAAGGGTTTTACAGTGACCGGAGTGCAAATCCTGCCACCAACCTCCGAAAAAAAGGTAACCCAACTGCAGGAGGACGTCCACAGACATAGTTGGGCACTAGATATGGATGGCCGTTGGCTCACAAAGAGCTCCTCCGCCCTTTGACAGGTTGTGTTTTTAATCCTGGTCGGTGTCCATATTCATACACCCTCCTCACCAGGAAACCTGGTGGGGGAGACGGTTTAGTCGCCGACAACCCGACCAGGAAACAGGTTTGTACAGCTTTACATGGTATCTGTAGCAAGTCTCAGATCTAATCTGGCATGACCTGACAGTGTCAGGTCAGGCCAGATTGAAAGAACAAGGTGGAATCTTAATGTCCACCAACTAATGCAAGCAGATGGAACACCCAGTTCAACGTCCATCTGGTGGACGGCACACACATTGTCGAATCACCCTGCTTGTAAAACAATGGGATGACAGTTTATAGCTTCGTCGGGATTCGAACCCAGGCAAGACATCTTATCGGTGAATGTACATACCTCTAGGATATCCTGCCAGCCCATAGAAGATTTTACAATGGGAAAAAAGCAAAACAATGATTTTTCAGGGAGAAACAAGGAGAAGAAAATAAAAAGTATAAAATTTAAAATAAAGTAAAACATTGCCTGAAGTGTGTAAATTGATAGAGGTTTTTTTTTTGGCTTTTAGAGAAGATCGAACATTCCATGTCAGAACAATGACATGCACACACATCATCTTGTGACTTATTAAACAAGCATGCTTTGTGTTTCAATCAGTACATGTGTTACATCACAGAGTGTACATGCAGCAACAAGTCTTCGATGTGCTTGCTCTAAATGATAATACCAATTATACGGATTTCATGTAATGAAACAATTATGCTTATTTTACAGTGCACATCAAGAAGGGAACAGTTATGTACACTATCATTGAAAGAAGAGACATTTGAGAAAAGTGATGTTGAACCTGAACTCGATGACTAAAGGCCATAAAATTAGATGGGTTGAACTATTAATTTTGCTATCTGAATCCTTGGCTCATGATACAGGGAACAAACACTTAAATCCCATATATTAAGTTGCATTCATTAACTTTCCAGTAATGTGCTTGCAATTCATATTGAAGTACACCGATGTCTATTGACATCTATCCTGCAGGTCATTTCAGTCCAGGTTCGACTGCGAATCTCTGATCAATATAAAAAATAAAAAATAATATATATATATGAATAAATATAATTTTATACTGTATACATTTTCATCTCAGTGTGAAGGAACTGATTCAGACATTGTGCGAAAGGAAAGTCACAACCATCACCAAACCTGGGCATAGTATTCAAGCAAGATTACTGACGATCATTTCAGAATTGTCTGTAAAAATTGTAAGCACCGAATGAATTGTGATTCTACCCCCCCCCCACCCCCCTACCCCAACATAATTCCCGGCCTGTCTGTTTGTCTGTCCGTGAGCAAGATATCTCAAAAAGTTGTGGACGGATTTGAACGAAACTTGATGTACAGGTTGAGTGTGTGACGAGGATGAACCAATTCGATTTTGGTGAAGCTCCAGATCCGAGAATTTTTGAAATGATTCTTCACTACTGAGAGATTGGGGCCAAAAAAACTATGTATAGCATGATGTCTCAAAAAGTTTTAGACGAGTTATGACAAAACTAGGTGAATGAGTTGATTCGGTGACAAGAAGGTCTGGATCCAGATCTGGCCCATCATTGGGATACTAAATGCAAACTGTTAAGCTTTGAGGAGGTACATGCGCTCTACCGAGTGCCATTCTAGTTATGTTTTTTTCTACAGTGTAGGGACTTGATGGTGGAAAAACTAGAGAGTTCATAGAACACCGTATCCCATGCAGTCTTATGAAAAAGGACGTGGGCAGGGTCTGCGAGCACTAAATTTGATTGGTCGAGATGATGTAAAATGCTGTAATATTTTGTCCAACTACTGCTAAACTAAAGGTTTTTGAAAGTGCTAAAAAGGCTATTTGTGGTCTACAGTGTTCAAGTATATAATTCAAGTGTAACAAAAAGCTTTTAAAGGCTGTCGAAAACAACACCAAAAAAGAACCGTTGAATCAGAAGTTTACCACTTGATGCAGCATCTTTTACACCACCATATTTAACACGTCACCTACTCTTCGTGAAAGACACCGCAGGATTTAAAAAATGTCCAACAACTAATTATAACAAATGGGAAACCCTGTTTAACGTCCATTGTGGCACAGACGCCCAACCTGAGGGGAGTGAAGAGGTGTGGGGCTGGGAGGGAGGGAGGCGGTGGTAGTTTATAGCTGGACTGGAATTCAAACCCAAGCTATGCACTCCATTCAATTTAACCTTTGCTTTACTAATCTCACCCGACAAAGAGCATAGGTTGACATGCCAATTCCAAAGGAGTTCCATAGTGTTCCGATGACAGCAAAGCTACAAATGGAGCCAAGGTTGTCCAGGAAGGATCGAACAGGTAGAAAGTAACCAGCATCAAGCACAATAGGTGGAAGAAGATAAAGGAAGAAGACATCAGCAGACAAAATGGGTTTCGACGAAGGAGTTTTTTCATCGTTGATAAACACAAGCAACCATCCCAAGGCAAGGCCCAATATGATGAGAAGACAGCTCTCTGGTACGAGGCTCGATATTCGAGGAGCTTGATGAAACCCTAGAGAAATTGGCAGTGGAAGGCAAAGAGCAGAAATTTGAAATACGAAATAACAGATGAGAGGATTACAATGAAACAGGAAAATGAGGGTGGGGGCAGAATGGCATTGAACAGGGAGTGGAGGTGAGAGGAAATGCCAGAGTGATTAGATATAGGAAAAGGAATAAAGGTGTTAGCAGACACAGGTCAGAAGGGAGTGGGGGCGGATGGACGTGGGTCAGTGGGGTGAGAGCAGATGCAGGGCAGAAAGGCAACAGGAATAAATAGAGCGAGAGGCTGGCAGGGACAGGAAGAGGACTCATTGGAAGTGAAAGTGGGAAATATGGGATGGTGAAAGGTTTGGAGTGTTAAAACTCATGTTGGGGTGAGCACAGATATGGGTGGGCAAAGCAACAAAGTGCCTTCAGATAAAGACAAGTGGAGAGATTTACAGGTCTGCAGACGAGTAGGATAATTCGTAGAGGTAATAAGAACATGTCGTGGGGGGGGGGGGGAAGGGGAGGGGAAGGCGGCTGTGAAAATTTTACTCCCGAGAACGATGTATGCACAAGGTTAGAAGTCATCCACATAATCAAATGTTAAAACCTTGAATCAACAGGCCATATGAACTGGCAATAAAAGCCATTTTAACACACGCAGCACTGTGACAAAGAGCTATTCAAAAGCAAACTCTCACATACATTTCACTTTAATGTAAATAACAGAGGTAGAGGCAAAAACAACTCACCGATCTTTGCGAGAGACGCAAACAGCAGCCATATCGTTATTTCCAATGGGACTCGGACGTGACTGTAGTCTACAGAAAACAGTGACAATGATGCATTGTGTCGAACTCCATGTTCATCGATGTCGACGTCTTCCACTGTTCTTGGAATCTGTCCATTAGTTTGTCCAGTGGGATGGGTGGTCACATGATGCACTGCGGATGCTTGTAGTGTGTACACAGCCAGAGCCAGCACAACGATATACAGACACCGAGCGAACATCTGTCTATCTGCTCGAGCCTCACCTCGTCTCCAAAAGGCTCTTCCTGCTTGTAGGTGCTGATTTTCCGTATGCTTTCCTTACACTCCTTTATGGAATCCTCTGCATTTCCTCCATTTCCTTCTTACGTCGCATGCCCGTTTTCCTTTACCCGTCAGTGAAGCACCTTCGTTGTTTCTCACTTCACCACGTTCCTTCACTTCACCCAGCCACGCCCTAGTGTCCTCCCCTTCCGTCCACTCCATTGACCCAAATTTGAGGTCTGTACTGATCCAGAACCTCCCCTGTCCACAGGGCATTAACCAATCCTACTGCGCATGCCTGATGTTGCAAATAATTTTTTTTAAAATAATTACTGCTTTTGAAGAAAGACCACCAAATACGAGAACAGGAAAAACTAGAAATGAACCAAAACAAAGTTTGCATCAAAAGAATTTATTTCATCAAATAAACACTTAATAACAAACTCAGAAAACAAAGAGGGGTTCATACTAAGTTCAACACTTGTAGAGTCAAAATATGCAGAACATTTCACAAAAATCGAGATGGTGAACAAGTCACACCGATTACAAAACTACCGCAACAGTAATCAAGGGTGAACAATTTTATTTATTTTTTAAATCTCATCACAATCTCTCTACTCCTCCCTCCCCTCTTCTGAAACAGACTCGTACTGCGCCAACTGTGGAAGGATAGGAACAGGTGAGAGACAGTGTGGTGGACAGATGACAGTTCGATTTAAAAATAAAAAAATATACATCGTAATAATCAATGCAATCAGAAATAAATATATAAATTAAAAGGAAAGAAATAGTGAGTGACAGTAAACAGCAACATAAACCTTTAGCTGGAGCTCTCTCTTTTCCTCTCTCAAACTCTCACAAATTCGCTGCAACTCGCTGTGCTCTCGGCGTAGCGCTTCCAGCTCCGCACCCTCTGGCCCACCAGCAGACAATTGAGATTTGAGGAAGCTGAGACATTGTTAAGGTAAATATGATGATGTTCTCCGAAAATAACTAGAAGGGCACTCTTCGACATCGCAACATCACCAGATATGCCTCTGCCCACATGAGTACGTCATTACATATATACTTGAACCAAGCTCGATTGAAATCCCTGAACCCAGATTGAAAATATTAAATAATTCTGGCTGCCAGACCATACATCCGATCAGGTTGAAATTTCAAACATATTCCCCATGACTGTCTGCTACATCATAATTGTAAAGTTTCACATTGATTGATGAACCAGTTCAGGAGAAATTTTTTTTTTTTTTTTTTTAAAGATTTTTTAATAAATCCAATTTGGCTGCCACACCGTGCCCATCTATCCATTGGGACCATCCATACTCTACGCAGAGCAATGATGCTGCCTAAGCAGTCTCCCTGGCTATTGGACACAATCCTGGACGGGTCACCACACCGACACAGGATACAAGCAAGCTGGCACTCATTTTGCTAACCCCTGAAGGATGACAGGCAGAGTCAACCCCACCTGGTATTAATTCAACAGAAAAGGGGGATTTGAACTCAGGATCTTAGAATCCAAAGCCCACCACCCCAACCATCAAGCAGACACCATGTGACCTATTAATTATTCATGAACACCCTGTTATCCCCAAGGCTTGAGGAAGATGTGGGTGAAGTTTTCCCACAATATGTTAAGCCTTTCTTGAGAAGAAAGTTTAAAAGGTTTATTGTTCAAAAAATCTGTTCGTCAGGTCAGGCCAGATGAGATCTGTGACTTGCTACAGGTATCATGTAAACCTGTACTAACCTGTTCCATGGACAGGTTGTCGGTGACGAAACAGTCTCCCCCACCAGGTTTTTTGGTGAGGAGCGTGTTTGGATGTGGACACCCAGCAGGATTAAAAACAAAACCTGTCAAAGGGTGGAGGAGCTCCTTGTGAGCCAACGGCCATCCATATCGAGTGCCCAACTGTGTCTGCGGACGTCCTCCTGCAGTTGGGTTACTTCTTATTAGGAGGTTGGTGGCAGGATTTGCACTCCTGCCACCGTAAAACCCTTCATTCTGCAAAACACAAAAACGCAAAGAAATCTGAAAACCCACTCCGTGGGAGTACCTTCTGTGCAGCTTCCCTTCGCAGGACAGCTCACCAGATGACGGGATTGGGGCAAAGCCTTCGGGACCCTCAATCTTTGATGATAGGAGGGAAACCACGGGGTAACATTCCCAGGTCAGATTGTGGGAGAGTGTGTCGGAGTAGTGCTGAGATGTCGTCCACCAGACGGCAGTCTCCTTGGGTTAACCCGAGGCGGTCCCAACGGGTGGGTGCCTGGAATGTCCTTTTCCTAAGAGAGGGTGATCACCTGTCTCTGTTATCATCTGAGGTCCAGCGTTTGGACATCGGTATTGCAGCACTCTCTAAGGTTTGGAGACTGGATTGTGGCGAGATCATGATGGGTGGTTACACCTACTATTGGTCTGATCGCTCTGATGGTTACCATTCCCAAGGAGTTGCTGTAGCTGTGTCCAATAAGCTGACCCCAATGATAATTGAGGTAACACCGGTCAATGAGCGTATGAGACTGAGGATTCATCACTCCTTCGGTGTTATTTCCCTGGTCTCTGTTTATGCTCTGACTGAGGCAAGTGATCTCACCGTGAAGGATGCATCCTACGCCACGCTCGAATCTTTGGTTGATCAGTGCCCCAGACGAGATACACTTCTAGTCTTGGGGGATTTCAATGCATCGACTGGAACTGAAAGGGATGGTTATGAGACGTGTGTTGGTTCCCATGGGTCAGGAACTATGAACCAGAATGGCACTAAGTTCCTTGACTGCAAGAAGTCATGGACTTAGAGTGGCCGGTTCATGGTTTCAGCGCCCACAAGCTCATCGCTGGACTTGGTATTCCAACGCTGGCAGTGTGGCAAAGGAGATTGACCATATCCTCGTTTATGGTCACTGGAGGATGATCCAGAACTGCAGCGTCTACCGGAGTGCTCAATTCCTCAATGCTGACCACTGGCTTGTTGAAGCAACTCTGAAGTTTCACCTTAAATCCAGGAGAATGGTACCATCCCAGCCTCGGCTGGATGTTGGCAAGATCAAGGATGAGAGGGCAGCTGAGGAGTTTGCGAAGAGGCTGACTGGAGATTTGAGGAGTCTGGGTGCTTTGGGAGGTCCTGAAGAGTTGTGGAGTGCCTTCAAGACCACCGTCCTTGATGTTGCCTGTGGATGTCTTGGAACTCACCAGAAGGCAAAGAAGAATTTTGTCTCTCAAGGGAAACTGGATACCATTGATCACAATCGCAGGGCCAGGCTGAATGGCAGAGCTGAGCTGTTCAGGGAGCTGAGGCGTAAAACTGAACGTGCACTAGGGGTGGACAAGGAGGCCTATGTGCGAGGAATCTGTGAGGGGGTAGAGCATCACCTGTGGTCTAGGGATTCTCGTCCTGCTTACAGGAGAATTTGTGCATTGCGTTCATCCAAGCCCATCCCTCGGTGTACTGCAGTTAGAGCAGAGGGTGGTAGGCTCTTGACAGAGGAGTTCGAAGTGAAGGCCCGCTGGGCCGGTTACTTTGAGCGGTTGTACCAGGCTGATCCACCAGCTGTCGAGTTGGATGTCAGGAATGTTAAATCCCTGTTGCTGACCCTCCAATCAACTGTGGTCCACCTTCACTTGTGGAAACACAGGATGCGGTGAACCGGTTGAAATGGGGTAAAGCTCCAGGGATCTGTGGCATCCATGCTGAACTTCTCAAGGCTGGTGGAAATGCTGCACTCGTGTCGTTGAATGCAGTTCTGTGCTCTGCTTGGAACAGAGGCATCATCCAAACTGACTGGAAGAGAGGCCTTGTTGCCCCTCTCTGGAAAGGGAAGGGTGAGCGCCAAGACTGCAACGACCGCAGGGTGATGCTGTTCTCAGTGTCAGGCAAGGTCTTTGCTCGGATAATTCTTGATAGGGTTCGCCACAATGTTTGAGCACCAGCGTCCAGAGCAGTCAGGCTTTACACCAAAGAGATCAACGATTGACCGTATCCTTGCTCTTCGGGTCCTCACCGAACGCAGGCAAGAGTTTCGGCAGGGGCTGCTTGCAGCCTATGTTGATCTTTGTAAAGCGTTCGATTCGGTGAATCGGGATGCCCTCTGGAGGATTCTTGGTCTTCATGGGGTGCCACCAAAACTGATCGATCTGATGTCTCAACTCTACTCTGGTACTGAGAGTGCTGTGAGATGTGGTGGTACCATCTCTGACTTATTTCCAGTTGTTGCTGTTGTTCATCAGGGGGTGTGTACTGGCCCCACACTTTTATGTACTGTATTCTCAGGAGGATGTCAGAGAGATCAAGGTGCGGTGCATCCTTTGGGAATGTCAAGATCTCTGACCTTGATTTCGTAGATGAAGCAGTCATCTTTGCAGAGGCTTTAGATATCCTTTTGGGGGCCCTCGAGGTGGTGAATGAGGAGTCGGAACCGCAGGGATTACGGGTTTCCTGGGTCAAAACTAAGATCCAGGCTTTCAATGACATCTTTGGATGCTGCTGTACTGTCTGTGCCTGTTTGTGGTGAGGATGTTGAGGTCATGGAGAGATTCACTTACCTTGGTAGTGATATTCATGTCTCTGCCGGCTATGAGTCAGAGGTCAATCGACGTCTGGGTCGGGCCTTGGGAGTCATGGACTCACTGGATAATGGGGTGTGGCGCTGCCGCTACCTGTGCGGGAGGACGAAAGTCCAAGTCTTCAGGTCCTTGGTGCTTCCAGTCTTGCTCTATGAATGCGAGACTTGGACTCTGACCAAGGATCTGAGGAGACCTCATTCCTTTGGTACCAGGTCTCTTTGGAGAATCCTTGGCTCTCACTAGTCAGACTTTGTGTCCAACGAGCGGTTGCTGAGAGAGACTCAAATGAGATTTGTTACCTGCATAGTCCATGAGCGTCAGCTGCGGCTGTATGGACATGTGGCTCGTTATCCTGCTCACCAGATTCTCTCAGCGAGGGAGTCTCGTGAGTGGAGGAGGCCAATGGGCCGACGACGTGCCTCGTGGTTGCAGCAGGTTGATCAGAATCTCAAGGAGATGGGGATGGGCCAGGCATCTGCCTGGGGGATGGCCAGACGGAGGCCCTTGGAGCACTGGTGGAAAGCTGCTCTGGCGCATGCTCCCATACCTGACCTGACCAAAAAACCATTGCTGCCAAACCATGTGACCGATGACAAAGTTGGAGAACTTTTTGTTCCTCATGAATCGGCGATCATACCTGTAAAGTTCCGCCCCATTTGTTCAGCAGTTTTGGAGAAGATTTTTGAAGGTTTTTTTTTTGTTTAAAATTTTTTTTAAAAGGTTGCTGAACCACATGACCGATGTCGTCAATCTCCCCTCCCCTCCCCCTCTCAACCCTCCAATGCAACTTAGCCCTAGATGACCCTCAAAAGTTTTCATACTGATCAGATAAAGCGTTTGACATATGCAATTATAACGTCATAATGAAACCACCTCTGATAACTTCAAAAAAAAATCAGAAATTTTCCATAGGGAGTACTTCACATGTGCCAGGTTTCAATTTTTGCCATGGACTGGCTTCAGAGATACAGAGGTCCAAAGTTTTTCCTTTTTCCCCCAACATGGCTGCAACAGCACGTGACCTATGATGTCAATTATTATTACAGCATTCTACATGAGCAGTCGCACCTGTGGAGAAAAATTCATGTCAATCGGATAAGCGGTTGCAGAGAAAACAGAGCAAATTAGCACTGACGGACATATGTACCGATGGACAGACAGACAACCCAAAAACATAATAGCTCCAGCAACTTCGTCAGCAGAGGCATAACATTTTTAATGGAATCGAATAGTCAATAAGCAGCAGGGAAGCTCAGCTGTGGTGTGCTCTATTCTTCGCTGTGTTGTCTTGCATTGGATTGGCATTGTCTGGATTGTTGCCAGTACAGGCATGAGAAAGCCTGCACTTTACTGAAACTATTATTTTATTAAATTCGCTGGTGTAGAATACTACTTTAAGAAAATAACATCTTTCAGCAAACTCTTGGTTGACCTCTGGCATTCCCATCTGAACATACAGTACAGTTCCTTCAGAAAGTATTCACACCACGTGACTTTTTCACATTTTGTTGATACAGCCTGAATTTCAAATGGATTAAATCGAGATTTTTTTTGGTCACTGATCTGCTCATAATACCCCATTGTCATCAAAGTGGAATGTTTTTTAAAGAATTTTTTTACAAATTAATTAAAAATGAAAAGCTCAAATGTCTTGCGTCAAGTGTTCAACCCCTTTGCTATGACACTCCAAATTGAGTTCAGGCACATCCAATTTCCTTTGATCATCCTTGAGATGTCTCCACAATTTGATTAGAGTCCACCTGTGGCCAATTCAATTGATTGGACATGATTTAGAAAGAAACACACCTTCCTATATAAGGTCCCAGAATTGACAGTGCAAGTCAGAGCAGAAACTCAACCATGAATTCCAAGGAAGTGTCTGTAGAACTCTGAGATAGAATTGTGAGGAGGCAGAGATCTGGGGAAGGTGAAACTCCCAAAATCCAGAATCACTGCTCACCTCTGCTCATTTGTTCCTCTTTTTCCCCACCTGTGGAACAAACATCCACATTCTCTTCAATCTCACTCTTCCCTCCAGGTCTTCAAGACAGCTGTTCACCACAATCTCAGATCAATACCCACCCAAAACCATGGTCTTTTCTGCCCCTCTTAGCCCCTTTAAATTTCCAATTTTTCCTTCCTGAGAGCTTGCTTCGGTATCCATTTTGTCCACCCCCACCCCTTGTTTGTACAACTGTCCATTTTGTCCCTTGGCCCTGCTGTTGGTGTTTCCACCCCCCACTGTTCCTTTTATGTTGCGTCCTGATCCCGTTGTGTTCTCGCTCTTCTACGAGCCTTGCCTTTGTGTACAAAAAAAAAAAATAATAATAAAAAACAAGCTTTGTTTCTTAACCGTCCCATTATTAAAATAACATATAAAGATAATCAATTGCATGTAGTCAGTGAGATTAGTAGTTTCATTAAGTTGCAGACCAAATATTCCAAACACAAAATATTTAACTTTGTGCTTAACTTGTTCTTTGATATCTTCAGACCTCCTTATCCTGAATTTCACAGTATCATTAACAAAGCAAATTGAGCTTTTCGTCTTATCCATGTAAAGCACAAATGACAATATACAATTTGGCAGGATGAGCACCTTATCTACTGCATGCAGTGTGCAGCTTATTGACAAGAGCTATTTGTCACAAGCCAGCATAAGAGGCTCTAATATTTGTATGCTCGGAATGTTTGGTTTTGAGGTGATGCTACAGTTTACCGATTTCAGCAGACAAAACTGAAACAAGTGATGATACATTATAATTATTCCATATCAGAGCTAATGATGTTACGATAACCATACCTTGTGTACAACTTCTTATGCTGTACTTTCAATTTTTAGCAGAAGAGGTGACCATTATTTGCAGGAGAAACAATCCAGCACATTGTCACTAAAGGGGTGTGTGTTTGTGTGTGTGTGTGTGTGTGTGTGTGTGTGTGTGTTATCTCCAAATGCAGGTTTCAGAATGTGGGATAGAGTTCCCCCAGGTCTCGAAGTATCCACCTCCGTTTTGGGAAGGGATCATGATTCATGGACCAAGCCGTGAAGTTTTGTTCAGAGGGTTCTTTTTCAGGATCATCACCGAGCGACGGAAAGGTTCCAACTGCAGTTCACTTTTAGTAATATCCCCAGGGATGGTTTTTAAGATCTCCGTAAGGTTCTTTTTTCATCATTCTGGTTGCTTCAATTATCACTGGTACAATTTCTGCATGCTTCAGCTTCCAGGAGTGTGTGTGTGTGTGTGTGTGTGTGTGTGTGTGTGTGTGTGTGTGTGTGTGTGTGTGTGTGTGTGTGTGTGTGTGTGTGTGTGTGTGTGTGTGTGTGTGTGTCCACATCATTATAAACTAGAACAGCACTCAGTTGAGTGCATACTTGTGCCAGGTTGAACAGTTTAAGTTATGTAGCTCACTAATAGGCTGAATCTACATCCATACCTCAACCAAAACCTAATCCACTTGTTCTTGGTCACCAACCCAACTCATCCACAAAATTTTGCCATAACTCGTCCATAAACTGAGATGTGTTAAATATAGTTTTTGGCCTCACCATTCAATGGTGAAGAATCACTGAAAAAATTGTCATATCTGGATGCGGATCTTCACCAAAATCTAATCAATTTGTCTGTCACACACCCAACCTGTCTACCAAATGTCAGAATCAGTCAATAACTTTTTGGGATTGTGCCCACAGACAGATAAACATAACCTCCTTACACCTTAGGTGGTGTAGGCAATTAATGTTTGTACAATATTTGAAGTGGGTCAAAACTTTTTTTTAAAGGCCTTTACAACAAAAGTTATCACCTCTGCCACCAAGAGTGGACAAAGGTGGTGTATTCACCCCTATCTGTCTGTTTGGTTGTGAGCAGAATATCTCAAAAAGTTGCAGACAGATTCAGACTAAACTTGGTGGATGAGTTTGGTCGGCAATAAGAACAGGTCAATTATATTTTGGTTAAGGTCCAGATGCAGATCCGGCCTATCAGTAGGAATACAAAATGTAAACAGTTCAGCCTGGAGCTACCGAGTGCTGTTCCAATTTCCAAATAAATTACTACAATGTCAAGCAGTAACCTGTCATTAGAGTTCCATGTGGTCAACGACACCCAAACAAGACCTGGCCATCCTCTCTAATTATGTCAGTGTCTATTTAATGAAGATGTCTTCCAACTTGCAAGCACAAGGAACAGACAAAACTGAAATGGGAGTCAAACATAATTGCAAATGCCCTCACCTGCAAATCACGGACCGATAGTCTTCAAACATGAATGGCCACATTTATGGACAGAGAAATAATTTTCATTGGCAAGTGCAACCCCAGCCTTAGGTTCATGAAAGAACCAAAACATAGACAGTGTGAAAGGCAAGATCATTAAATTGAATTCATGCTATGATATTTAAACCTTTGGCATTAGAATGCAAAATAAATAAAGATATGCTCTGCCTTATTTAAGCTTCTGACAGACATCCCACTGTAAAACAAGGACAAATGTGTCCACGAGTAGCGTGTGGCACATTCCTAAAGGTTTTGTCGGCTAAAAAAAAAAAACAAACAAACAAAAAAAAAAAACAACAACTTCTGATATTTCGTCACATGCCTTGTTAAGCCAATAGCGAAACGCGTCATAATGTATTTACGATATATCGTGTATTTACGAAATAAATAATGCATTTACGAAATTACAATACGATAAATGGAATAATCTTTAAATAGTAACGTGAACTTTTCGAAACTTTAAAGCAAATGTCTGAATATATTTAAAAGTTCATGATAGCCGCTCTCAAAAGGCACCGTCTATGTGAGGAAGTGTACATGTGCTCATAATTTAAGGAGATCCGGATCTTGTATATACAAGAGCCGAGTCCTAGAGATTAAGGTTTTGGAAGAAGAAGAAGAAGAAAAAGAAGAAAAAAGAAGAAAAAGAAGAAGAAGAAGAAGACCGAGCTCTCTATGAGCAGCATTCGCTATGTGAGACGCTGCTAAAATAGGACAATTATCTGTACATATTTGGGTGTCTGCTGGGTGTACAGAGTCAGGTATTGGGCTCAACCGCTCCCTCCCCCTACTGCCTGATGACTTACAGTTTTCACCTGTACACTTGGAATAATGCAAGTAGTTTGCTGACCCCTGCAGGAGATGGGAGGGACAGGGTGGGGATTGGGGGGGGACAGGGTGGGGATTGGGGGGGGGACAGGGTGGGGATTGGGGGGGGGGACAGGGTGGGGATTGGGGGGGGGACAGGGTGGGGATTGGGGGGGGGGGCGGGGCGGGGGAGGGGGAATACTAGCTATGGCACAGAACATATTAAGGTATTTTAAAAAAATTAAATAAAATAATTAAAAAAAAAAACATGCAAAAAATTTCAGCCAAACTCCAAATGGTATGGAGATTATCCTAAAAATAGATGCTCTACTCATGGCAAAAGTTGGTGGATGAGCAACTGGGGAAGAAGGATCTAGGTCAGGGAGGTGACCAAGAACCCAATGACCACTCTGACAGAACTACAGAGTTCCTTAGCTGAGTTGGAAGAACCTGACGGAAGGACAATGGTCTCTGCAGCACTTCACAAATATAGGCTTTATGGAAGAGTGCCCACACGGAAGCCACTCCCAGAAAAACGGCACATGACAGCATGCTGGGAGTTTGCAAAAACGCAGGTGAAAGACTCTGAGAGCACGAGGCAAAACATTCTGTGGTCTGATGAGGCAAACATTGAACTCTTTGGCCTGAATGCAAAGTGCTACGTCTGGCGGAAACTTGGCACAGTTCATTACCCATCCAACATCATCCCAACCGTGAAGCATGGTGGTGGCAGCATCATGTTATGGGGATACTTTTCAGCAGCAGGGACTGGGAGACTTGTAAGGATGGACAGAACAATGAATGGAGCCAAATATAGGCAAATCATTGAGGAGAACCTGCTTCAGAGTGCAAAAGACTTGAGTCTGCGGCAATGATTTATGTTCCAATGGTATAATGACCCCAAGCATACAGCCAAAGCAACAATGGAATGGCTTCAGAACAAGAATGTGAAAGTCCTTGAGTGGCCCATCCAAAGCCCAGACTTGAATTCCATTGAGAATCTTTGGAAAAACTTGAAGATTGCTGTTCACTGACGCTCCCCATCCAACTTGACAGATCTTGAGCAAATCTGAAAGGGAAAATTGGAGAAAATCCCCAAATCAAGATTTACAAAGCTGATAGACTTACCCAAGAAGACTCAAAGCTGTAAATCACAGTCAAAGTTACTTCTACAAGGTATTGACTCAGGGGGTTGAATACTTATCGACTAAAGACATTTTCAGCTTTTCGTGTGTGTGTGTGTGTGTGTGTGTGTGTGTGTGTGTGTGTGTGTGTGTGTGTGTGTGTTAGTTATATACAGTGCCACCGTTAGCTTTTTCCAAGAGGAAATGGTCTGAACTAGACACCTCTCATCCACAGATATTTGTCGTATTTCCTATATTTTTGTGAGCCTGATTTTCATTCAGGAAGAGAAAAATTATGGTTAACCATTTTGATATTGCCAATCTTCTGTCAAAATGCTGGAAATTGAAATTTGAATTGCAGATTTTGTGCTGGAAAGTTTAAAGTGCCGGTGAGCAGAAGCAAATTACTGTAAACATACACAGCGCATGTGCAAAAAGCCTCATTTATATTCATGCACATTTAAATAGTCATGCATTCATGAACAATACATTAAGTATTTACAACAGAAAGGAAGTATGATCAGAAAACTGCAAGGAGATTGTGTGGGTTATTTGAATGTTCATCTTCCTCAAAATGTGGTAGCAAACCAGAACATGATTGACTGATCATTGTACCAAAACGTTGTAATTTTAACCAACTCAGCACAACATTTTCATAAGTGGATCATCTAATAATAAGTCGCTAAACATTTGTTGAACATGCTGGAAATTATTCCTTTCGTCCAAATTTAAGGACTCTGAAAGAGCAAATAGTTTGTCACACCAAACCACAATGACTAAAAATATATAAATAAAATCATGGCATGTGACAAATCATCTTGCACAATCAAATGTTACACAATGGGGGCAACACTGCAAGCAGAAAACAAAATGCACCGTCTGGTGATTGGGCTGAAGACAGTGTGGAAGAGTGGCCATGGTTCAACAATTTAGAAAGCTTCCGGCCTCTCCTTGAAAGACCCCCACCACTCTGGCTGCCCAGCCCATCACCCGACACCACAAATTCACAGCTTTAAATGTGAAATATTGACGAGAAAAAGTCAGGAAAAAAATACATTCCCAAATGGAATTGTGTTGAAATGAAGGAACAAATAAAATAAAAAAAGGAAGAAGTTTCTTCACTCAAGAGTTGCAGGCATAATTGCTGCTTGGCTGTAAATATGTGGGTGCCGTGCAATTGCTGAGAAATTAGTTTAAAAATAAAAATAATAAAATAATGTCAGATAAATGTATTCCACAAATGCAATGTTCTCACTTCCTCTGGACATCAATAATTATAAATTATCGGTTTTACAAAAAAAGTTTTAACTTCTGCTATTAAAATGAGACCTTCATAGACCATGCTCTGCAAAACTTGATCCAATTTAATCACAGGAAAAAAAAAACCAAACAAACCAAAAAAAAAACATACAACTTCAATCGCTTGGATACAATACATTATTGGAATTTCTGCAGTACTTCAAAGTCAATTAGTTAAAGCTGCAAAGTGCCAACAGAATGGTGCACCAGTAGCACAATTTCCTTAGAACTGTCCAAGACTGGGTTTTATTTTCAGCATAAACCAACCGTCGGATTGATGCTCTTTGGGTAGAGCCTTGCATCTCAAAGAGTGCCGTCCCTCGGATAGATGTTAAGCTGAGGGCCCATCTGCGAGCATTTACCGGTGGACATTGGGGATGTTTCTATGAATAGTAGGTGAAATATAGCTGCCATCCTGAACAAATTACAAATTCTGCTCCAACCTAAAGCTGGTAGTGCATCAGCACCACAGACATGCTCCCAGTATATGAGAGAATGAGATCAATGCAAGGGAGAATGCAATGAGATCAAATTAAATGCAAGGGAGAAAAGAAGAAGCTTGCAGTGATTTTGATAACAGAACAGATCAGAAGCTATGCTCTCAATAGCCATAATACAGAGATGGTTCAAGAGGCATCTCTGGATTATATTTGCACAGGGATATCCAAAAGGATTAAACTTGTAATACTCCATTAGCGAAACCGTTAATAATAAATTTCAAGAATCACCAGCCTCAATTTCAAGCTTTGTCATCCCACGGGCAAGTGCGGGATAAATTCCACTTGTCCGAATCACAATACGACTTAAATGTAATTTAAATGACTATCCCAATTCCTGCTGTTCACATGGTGATGCTCATCTCATTAAAACATTTTAATGCTAATTTCTCAACTAAATCTGCAAACTAAGAAAATAAATACTTCAATTATCCCCCAAAAATGCTTAACAACACACAACAAAGGTCAACTAATGAACATCAAATTGAGTAACCCACATATAATGTTGTCGTCACAAAGCAAAAGCACACACTTGAATATTGCAAGTTTTCATATGATTAAACGCAGTAAATATGCTCACGACTGAATAATCAGGAGGTGAAGATAGACTGTTGTCCATTATCCTTTGACCTGGGTGACATACCACCTCAGGACCAGAAGACGAATATGCACCATTTTCATTGAAACAACCATGGGGCAAGATGTAACCTCCAGTAAACTTACAAACACAATAATAATAACTATAATAATAATAATAATAATAATAATAATAATAATAATAATAATAATAAATATTTCATACCTTACATCATTTCGTAGCTCTGGTTTTCAAAACACCTGACTTTTCCGAAGCCAAGGATACCGTTTCTAGATCATCTCATCTAAGCTTCGTCGATCATTAATGCATTGTTAAACACATCACACATCCATCCGTTCCAGTGTTTTCCTGTGTGGCTGTGTTGGAATGAGGCTGTGCCTGGTAACAGAGCGTGCTCCCCCATTCACTCTCAAACTAACCCTACCCACACCAACTTGTCTGAAAGCTTGTTCCGAGTCGGCCTGTCCCTACCTCCATGTTGGCAGTACGATATCCTATCTTCTGTCATTCTGCTCTTCCATGAGCCAAGACCTTGTATTGAAAAGAAAAGTAAAGCATGTGGATTTATCATTAAAAAAAACAACAAAACTATTGCAACTCCTGACTTTCACTTGGATACAAAATGCATTTTCCTTTCCATGGAGAAAAGGGGAGTGGAATTCTCTAAAATCAATTATACAAACCTCACTCGTACATATATATTCATTGCAGAAGACTGGCGCTTGAACAAGTATCATTAAAGTGAATGCCAGATCTGTAAACCACATTTTTTGATTACAGTAAATGGGGAACAGCCACAAGACGCTTCTGCACTGATCCTTCTGAAAGCAAGAGTTGCACCTGAATACAAATTCAGACTTGGGAAAGTACACTTAGAGATCTTAAACAAGGTCAAAATACGGACAAGTTAAAGTAAAATTAAGCAAGGAAAATGATCCAACCACATAGCTTATACAACAAGAGAATAATGAGATTACTGCTATCGACCTTGGTGGACCTTCAATGGCAGCCTTATAATACACTAAATTAAATGCAAAAGTTCACAAAGAGCAAATGTGGGGAAAAAAATAGAACAAACAAAATAGAGAAAAGCAAAGGTATATACAGTGACCCAGCCATTGAATGAAAAGGAAATAAAGAATACAAGTCTGAAGACGACGATGGTTCACGAGCGGTATTTGACGTTGTAGATTGTTTCAGAAGTCAAGGATGAGACAATGTGATAATGTTTGACCAAGTTATAAAAATGATCAACATGATGTGGTACGAGTGACAGGTTATTAGCTGCAAAATGTCGAAAACCCGGTTTCGTTCAACAACTGAAAAAATTTAACCTTTGCATAACCTTTAAAGGTCACAAAACAATGTTGTGGACATTACAAGAAGGAAACAGGATACGTGCTATAGCTTAATCATAATGGAGTTAGTTCGTCGAAGAAGGTCGAAAACCCGGTTTGATTCCCACAACTTTAAAAATTCGACCTTTGTGAACTTTAAAGGTCAAAGGTAAAGGATTATGACCTTTGGTGCAAAACTTCCTCTGGAACATTCCAGGAACAATATAATGTCATATAGGCTATATGGAATTTCGCACTCCTCAGATTATCCATACTTTGATGAAATCAGCGTAAAAACAAACTTGAAGGGGGCGCCACGGGCAAGGTGTTCGAGATAGAGCAAAATGGTTTTAAGACTTTAGGTGGGGAATGACCTCAAGATTATGCATAAAAAATATTGTCATCCTAGCCCTCAAAGTTTGGGCGGTCGTATGATTTTTGTCAAAATTCGAAACTTTATAAGTTCGTGAGCGTGACCTTGTGACAAACATGAAAAATCGAGCTCCATGGGGCTATGCGGGTGCCATTGGGTTAACCAAATACTGAAACCCCTGCCAGATTCGACAAACCACTCGGAGAAGATGTATTTTTATGTCAAAATTGCAATTTTCTAAGTTCATGACCTTGTGACCTTGACCTTGGGACGAAAATGAAAAATTGAGCTCCGTGGGGCTATGCAGGTGCCATTGGGCTAACCAAATACCGAAACCCCTGCCAGATTCGACAAACCCCCTCGGAGAAGATGCAAATTCAAATCGGCTACCCCCGAAAAACACAATTCGCAATTTTCTAAGTTCGTGACCTTGTGGCGAAAATGAAAAATCGAGCTCTGTGGGGCTATGCAGGTGCCATTGGGCTAACCAAATACCGAAACCCCTGTCAGATTCGACAAACCCCTCGGAGAAGATGCAAATTAAAATCGGCTACCCCCTAAAAACACATGTTTTTGGGGCGTGGCTCTGCTCATAATGGGCGCACCACGCCCATTTTGAGGAAAGCACAACTAGATCATGATATAAACCTCCCACCAAAATTTCATCAGGATCGGATCAAAACCCACGGAGCTATGCTCGGGACAGACAGACAGAGACAGAGAGACAGACAGACAGACAGACATACAGACATAAAGACAGACATACACACAACAATAACGAATATAGTGGTCACTTATTTTTTTTCGTGAAAATATTTTTTCGTGAACCAATACAACAAATTGGTGTACACAATGAGGTGCTAAAACTTATCTACCTAAAAGGGCCAGATGGTCACATCTAACTGTACGAAACATGTATCTTCCACCATTATTTTATTAACCACACATTGGACGAAGTGGACTTTGCATCATGTTACACCTTCCCCATTGTCTGTTTGGGAGGAGAAAGTTCAGATATAATATATTACAACAGCATTAAAGGACAGCATTCTATTTCAGGAAGAAAAGACAAATGGCACAGAGCAAAGAAAATGAGGCACGAGAATTGGCTCAGATGGTTGGACACTCACCAATAGAGCTCTGCTGTTTTGTGGCAAATAAAAAAAATAAAAGATTTTCAATTTTTGTGAAGAAAGTTAAATGAGTAATTAAAAGACAATTATATCAAATTAGCAGAATTATATCAAACTGGTAAAAATACGACAGAAAACTAACTTTAAAAACAAAAACAAAACAGGAAGCCATTTATTGTTGCACTTCTTGAAAGGTATAAAATAGGATGTTCAATAAGGAATATCTTGAGCAAATAGTATGCTCCTGATACTTAAAACAAAGAATAGAGTAAAACAAGTCAAACAACATTAATTTATTGCAGTTGAAGTCAAACAGTTCCCCCCTCCCTCCACCTCCCCCTTCCCCTTCCCTCCCTCTCACCACCTCCCTTCCCCCTCTCCACCTCACCCATCCCTCCCCCTCTCTCCGCCTTCCTTCCTCCCTCTCCACCTCCATTCCCCTCTCTCCACCTCCCTTCCCCTCTCTCCACCTCCCTTCACCCCTCTCTCCACCTCCCTTCCCCCTCTCTCCACCTCCCTTCCCCCTCTCTCCACCTCCCTTCCCCCCTCTCTCCACCTCCCTTCCCCCTCTCTCCACCTCCCTTCCCCCCTCTCTCCACCTCCCTTCCCCCCTCTCTCCACCTCCCTCACTCCCCTGTCCCTCCCCCACTCTCCCATTCAGGCTGGGTGGTTTGTCATCAACTTCCCAAAAGTATTTCTGGTAGGAATTTGTAACTTGGCCACGGTGCCGGTGATAACTCGCCCACTCTTCGTGAAGGACATTGTGGGGATCTTAACGTCCATCAACTGTTTATCAAGTCCATATACATTTTATATACTGTATATATATATATATATATATACATATACATACAAACATTAAAAAATGTACAGATAACAAAAGTAGAATGCGAATCCAAAAAGATCGTTACTGTTGTCCCTGGACAGTGTAAAGTAGAATCAGACGTACAATAATTACCTTCAAAATAGTGAAAAAAATGCATTTTGGAGCCATTTTTTACTTCACCTCCTGCAAGCGAATTATTTAATCATATCATGTGAGAAAGAAATCGCTTTTTCCTCATTTTCATCCAATTTCGCTTGAGATTGACATAATTATTTCGGCCACGAGTTTCGATCGTCAAATAGGGAATAACCCGATACGACACATTATTCAATCTTGCAAGGAGCCAATTACATTGCACCTAGCCTCACAAAGCCAATCAATGTAACAGCTAACGGACGAACGGACAACCATCCTTGTCATAATATATATATACATATATATATATATATATATATATATATATATATATATATACATATATACATATATATATATATATACATATATACATATATATGTATATATATGTATATATATATATACATATATATACATATATATATATATATTGTATATACAATATCCATCTCTCACATTAGGTATTACACCTTCACCATGTAGAAAGGATACTCAAGTGCATTGCTGGGTTTCTCTGTCTCTTCATACAAACCAACCAAGACTGTGAACAAAAGAACAAGAAAGTATGAGATACCACCACAACCAACACCAAAAATTAGACACCACCAAGACCCCTCCCTCTTCCCCCCACTCACAAGAGGAAGCATTTTTACAAGTTTTTCAAGCTTCAATCACTGACATGCATTTCTGCTTTAGGCTTCATCAGCAAGACAAAATCAATCAGAGGGAGATGGAGAAGGACTCCACAGTGCATCAGCAAGGAACCACCACTCAAAAGGAATTAGTGCAAAGGTTACATGCAATTGCAAAAAATAAAATAAAAAGACCTTAATAAGAACAACAATTTTCGACAGCATTATTTCAGACTTTATGCGTTTGTATTTTTGCATGAGTGATCGAGGTTTGTGGAAGAGCTGGAGCAGAATGGAAAGGAAGAAACACCAACAGCAGAGTAGAACTGAGAGCGAGATCAAGACGAGGAAAGAAAGAAAGAGAAAGAAAGGTCAAAATAACCTGTAAAAAGGGAGTGCTTGGGAATGGTGGCATTCGAGGTAGAATATATCATGAGCATGGATGGGGGGTGACCTGATGTGGTGAACAGACGTTTTGAATCACTGAAGGGAAGAAGAATGAGACTGAACAGACTGGGAAAATTGGTTCCACAGTTGAGAGAAAAGAGCAACAAAAAGGAGGTGAGCAATGAGCCTGGATTTTTGGAATTAAAGAAGAAGAGTTATTGGCAGACCATGTGCACCTTGCAGAAACCTGGGAGGGACAGAGCCAAGACAGTGCAGAGTGCAAGACTAAAACACCAAAAAGGAACAGTACAATACAGAGGCCACCAACTTGTCTGCGATGTGAGTATGTTATCAGAAAGGGAAAGCTAATGCAAAAAGCACTTTTATTCACAACTAAAAGCAGGCGGGACACAAAGAACATGATGGTGCAAATATCACAAACAATGGCAAAGAAAGAGTAAAATAGGAGAGCCCAAAAGAAAACATTTACAAACAAAAAGGGCACTCGGTGGGGCGCATACCTCCGCCATGCAATGCCTGATCCATAAGAACATGTCTGGCACAATAAGTTTTTGAAATATCACTCTGTGTATTGTTTTTGGCCCTATCTCTCAATGGTGAAGAATCACTTAAAAAACTTCGAGTAGCAGGATCCAGATCCGGATATTCACCAAAATCTAATCAGTTCATCCTCATCACACACCGAACCTGTCTACAAAATTTCATCCGAATCCATCAACTTTTTGAGATATCTTGCGCACAGACAAACAGACAAACAAGCAGTCATAGACTGGTACTTACGAAATCGTCAACTTGACATCTGACCTTGTCTAATAAAAGCTGTCTCTCGAGAAGGTAGCGACGCAAACCTGAAGTTTCTACGATGATTCTGTACCAAACCATCAAAAATCGAATGTTTGACCTCACTGTGACCTTGACCTTTGACCGATTTTGACCAAAATGGAATTAGTGCTAGCCATCACGCTCCTGAATCACGTGGTGTAATTTGACATTGGTAGGTTCTTCCATTCTCGAGTTATCGTGTCTACAAACACACAAACAAGCAGTCATAGACTGGTACTTACGAAATCGTCAACTTGACCTCTGACCTTGTCTTATAAAAGCTGTCTCTAGAGAAGGTAGCGACGCAAACCAGAAGTTTCTACGATGATTCTGTACCAAACCATCAAAAATCGAATGTTTGACCTCACTGTGACCTTGACCTTTGACCGATTTTGACCAAAATCTAATCAGTGCTAGCCATAACCCTCCTGAATCACATGATGTAATTTGACATTGGTAGCTTCTTCCATTCTCGAGTTACCGCAGATTAACGTAACGTAAAGGTCACACTCGACGGCCCCCCCCAACTCGAAAGGGCACCGGGGCGAGCGCGATGACGTCAGCGCGCACACGCAAAACCTTTACGTGACTCAACGACGCGTCTGCTCAAGTGCGCTGCGCCACGTGACATTTTCACTTAATCATGTTTGGGAGGAGGGGGAGGGGGGTGGGCGTTGAAGTTGTATTGCTGTGAGGGCTGTTGTTATTACCTCCACCACCGAAGGTAAAGGAGGTTATGTTTTCACCCCTCTCTGTCTGTTTGACTGTGTGCAGGATACCTCAAAAAGTTGTGGATGGATCGGGATGAAATTTGGTGGGCAGGTTGGGTGTGTGACAAGGACGAACCGATTCGATTTTGGCGAATATCTGGATTTTGGCGAATATCCGGATCCAACTACTATAATTTTTTGAGTGATTCTTCACCATTGAGAGATCGGGCCAAAAATGATAAACATCACGATAACTCAAAAAGTTGTGGACGGATTCGGACGAAACTTGGTGGATACGTTGTATTGGTGAAGATCCGGATCCGCATGTGGAAATTATAATTATTTAATTTTTATTTTAAAAGCGATTCTTCACCATTGAGAGATGGGGCCAAAAACGATATATAAGCACGATGCTTCAAAAACGTATTGTTCTCGTGGATCAGGCATTGCGTGGCGGAGGTATGCGCTCAACCAAGCGCCCGTCTAGTAAATATACATTTTGTTTGGTTCCGGGGTCACATGAAAAATAAAAGATTTTTGCATCGATTGGTAAAAGTAGAAGAGTCCATCCATGTGTGTGCGTTATATCCACCACCAGCGCTCGCTTGTGCGAACAGGAAATGATACTAACTCAACACCTTTCATCCACAGATATTTCTTGTATTTCCCACATTTTCATGAGTCCAATTTGCAATCAGGAACAGAACAATAATGGTTAACCATTTTGAAATTGCCACTCTTTCATCTAAATCCTGAAAATTATGTTAAAGACTATTTGAATTACACATTTCACGTCGGCAACGGCAAGTAAAAAGTGCCCAGCGAGCTGAAGCAAGTCACTGAAAACAAACACACAGCACATGAGCAAAAGGCCTTGTTAGCATTCATAAGTCATTTTGAAAGTCCTGTATTCAACATTCTGAAGCCATCACCTTTAGTCAGTGCATCCAAAACCCCAGACTTTTCCAAGTAACGACGAAACTCCTCCCTCTTTGAATCTGCAGCCTGAGAACACACACAGAACACACACATTGTAGACTGGGTATTTCTGTGGTAACCTACAATATGCATTGCGTACTTTATAGTTCAAATGGATTCAAACAATCCTGAAAAAAACACATGGTGCGTTAAAATTTCCATCAATCGCCAATGGTGGCAAAGACACCAAAGAAGTTTAAAATATATTGGATTTGCTATATATGCTAGATATCCCTTATTGTCAGGTTTTCCGTGTGTGTGTGTGTGTGTGTGTGTGTGTGTGTGTGTGTGTGTGTGTGTGTGTGTGTGTGTGTGTGTGTGCAACGCGAGGCTTCAAAGCACAAACCAGCGAACCTATTTCGATGAAACTTTGCCAACATGTGCAGTATTTGTTGGGAATGTGCACATTTGAATTTTGTTGCCTAGCAACCACCCGTTGCTGTGCAGCGGCCGAAAAACCGCGGACGGTATTTTCAATACTTGTCCTTCAGTTTTGAATGTAGAGAAGCGAGACTTCGGAATTAAACACTTCGGGATATTTAGAAAATTTTACTCAAGCCGATTTTTGATTGAGGTTTTATTTTTCAAATGGTAGTCCTTCAAAAATCGGGTGTCGATTTACTGTCATTTTTTATGAGGGGCTTAGGAAAGTGGGTGGAGCTTAGGGAAAGTGGACATGGTTGATGAAAAGTGGGAGTGGGATAGGAAAATGGGCATGCCTTATGGAAAGTGGGCATGGCTTAGGGAAAGTGGGCATGGCTTAGGGAAAATATTGTGTGGCTCAGGAGGTGTGGTCAAACAAGAGCATTGAGAGAAGTTTATCAGGTTTTCCGTGTGTGTGTGTGTGTGTGTGTGTGTGTGTGTGTGTGTGTGTGTGTGTGTGTGTGTGTGTGTGTGTGTGTGTGTGTGTGTGTGTGTGTGTGTGTGTGTGTGTGTGTGTGTGTGTGTGTGTGTGTGTCTGCAACGCGAGGCTCCACAGCACAAACCAGCAAACCGATTATTTTTCAAATGGTAGTCCTCCAAAATAGGGTGTCTATTTACCGTCAATTTTTATGAGGAGTGCCAGTTGGCAAAATACGCAATAGGAAAAATCTTGTCCGGCAGAGGAACAATTGTATGTGAACCAATACGTCTTGGCAATGAATCTTCGTCGGTGGATCAGTCAGAATGAAAAGCATCGTATCCAGTGCTTCGATTCTAGCGAATCCCTCGTCGCCTACCAGCTTGTGTATATATTAATTATTTTTTAAAAAAACTGGCCGACAATCACCATTCTAACCAAGTCACGCGAGTGTCATCAAGACCATTGTCAAAATAGCACATTCTTGTGAGAGTTTACATCTCCCTGGCCGCTGTCAGCACTGCGTAGTCTGGAGTTCCGTCGACATGACTGGCATGGAGGGACTCCAAGGTGCCCTCTCACTTCAGGATTAATCTTCCATCTCCACCGCATGGGAATTTTTCCACCCCAAAAGCATTTCTCCATTTCTCATGCACAGATTTACCAACAGCTCGTCTGCAGGTACCGTACCTACCCTACACAGAATAACCTGATGAGGCAGCCATCTAAAATATTCATGGAAAACATGGAAAACAATCTCAAGTCATTCCACAAAGGCCAAAAATGTTGTGTATGTATCCACTATCAGGAAAGCCAAAAATCAACATCTTGCCAACCTCAAGGCTCCAGTTTTTGGAATCTATAGCACCAATTCAAGTCTGCTTCTGGACCCGGTACATGCTCCCCATCCAGCGAGAGGACAGCTTGGAGTCATGTACATGCTCCCCATCCAGCGAGAGGACAGCTTGGAGTCATGTACATGCTCCCAATCCAGCGAGAGGACAGCTTGGAGTCATGTACATGCTCCCAATCCAGCGAGAGGACAGCTTGGTGTCATGTACATGCTCCCCATCCAGCGAGAGGACAGCTTGGAGTCATGTACATGCTCCCCATCCAGCGAGAGGACAGCTTGGAGTCATGTACATGCTCCCAATCCAGCGAGAGGACAGCTTGGAGTCATGTACATGCTCCCAATCCAGCGAGAGGACAGCTTGGTGTCATGTACATGCTCCCCATCCAGCGAGAGGACAGCTTGGAGTCATGTACATGCTCCCCATCCAGCGAGAGGACAGCTTGGAGTTATGTACATGCTCCCAATCCAGCGAGAGGACAGCTTGGAGTCATGTACATGCTCCCCATCCAGCGAGAGGACAGCTTGGAGTCATGTACATGCTCCCCATCCAGCGAGAGGACAGCTTGGAGTTATGTACATGCTCCCAATCCAGCGAGAGGACAGCTTGGAGTCATGTACATGCTCCCCATCCAGCGAGAGGACAGCTTGGAGTCATGTACGTGCTCCCCATCCAGCGAGAGGACAGCTTGGAGTCATGTACGTGCTCCCCATCCAGCGAGAGGACAGCTTGGAGTCATGTACATGCTCCCCATCCAGCGAGAGGACAGCTTGGAGTCATGTACATGCTCCCCATCCAGCGAGAGGACAGCTTGGAGTCATGTACATGCTCCCCATCCAGCGAGAGGACAGCTTGGAGTCCCCATCCAGCGAGAGGACAGCTTGGAGTCAAGTACATGCTCCCCATCCAGCGAGAGGACAGCTTGGAGTCATGTACATGCTCCCCATCCACCTTGAGGACAGCTTGGAGTCATGTACATGCTCCCCATTAAGCGAGAGGACAGCTTGGAGTCATGTACATGCTCCCCATCCAGCGAGAGGACAGCTTGGAGTCATGTACATGCTCCCCATCCAGCGAGAGGACAGCTTGGAGTCATGTACATGCTTCCCATCCAGCGAGAGGACAGCTTCGAGTCAAGTCCATGCTTCCCATCCAGCGAGAGGACAGCTTGGAGTCATGTACATGCTCCCCATCCAGCGAGAGGACAGCTTGGAGTCATGTACATGCTCCCCATCCAGCGAGAGGGCAGCTTGGAGTCAATGTACATGCTTCCCATCCAGCGAGAGGACAGCTTGGAGTCATGTACATGCTCCCAATCCAGCGAGAGGACAGCTTGGAGTCATGTACATGCTCCCCATCCAGCGAGAGGACAGCTTGGAGTCATGTACATGCTCCCCATCCAGCGAGAGGACAGCTTCGAGTCATGTACATGCTCCCCATCCAGCGAGAGGACAGCTTGGAGTCATGTACATGCTCCCCATCCAGCGAGAGGACAGCTTGGAGTCATGTACATGCTCCCCATCCAGCGAGAGGACAGCTTGGAGTCATGTACATGCTCCCCATCCAGCGAGAGGACAGCTTGGAGTCATGTATGCTCCATCCGTTTGGCCACCTCGACTCTGTTGGATTCCGAGCCCGCACTCCATTTCCCTCAAGGCCCTGTCACACCTTGACGTTTTAGCCAGCTTATGGCAAGGTATCAAAATGTATGTAAAACGCTGGCGTACGCTGAACTCTTGATGCGTTTTTCCAGTTTTGGACATATTCATAACGAGTTGGACGTATGCATAACGTAATAGTAATGTACACAGACCGTTTCGATAACATATAGATAACTTATATCAACGAATGCTGTGCGTGTTGTCGGTGTTCACAACCTATGCCCAGCGATAGTCTAACTTATGCATAGCGCGGCAGCATATCACCCACTATCACGTGGCGTAGGCTATTAATAGGCTGCGGCTCGACAATTCAAATCATAACCGCACTAGACATCGAAGTATCAAGCCGCTGTCGCACCTTGACGTTTCAGCCAGCGTTTGAAAAATTTGCCGAATACGCTGGCACACGTCAAATACGTTATGGGTAAGTTTTGTATTCGTTAATAGCACGCTGAAGCACGCTGGCATACGTCGTAGTACGCCGAGTACGTCGACAAATTTTCAGCATGTTGAAAATTTTTCGACGTATGACACACGTTCTGCATACGCTGGCCATAAGTTGTAGGCACGTTATGCGATCGTTGACACATGTTACTTGTAAGTTAATCATAAGTCGAAATACGTCGAGGTAATGGTTATCGTCAGTGTTCCAGACTCCCTGTTTTTTTTCTCTCTTCGGTATGACGGTGATGTTGACATTTCGATTTCTAGTCCGGTCATGATTTAAATTGTTGAGCGGCAGCCTATTAATTATATTATAACCGCACGAGAAATTGAAGTGTCAACATCACCGTCATACCGAAGAAAGAAAGAAAGAAGAAAAAAAAGCCAGGGAGTCTGGAACACTGACGCTAACCATTACCACGACGTGTTTCGACTTATGAGTAACTTACAAGAAACGTGTGTCGAAGTGTGTCAACGATCGCGTAACGTGCCAAAAACACGTTACTTATAGGTTAGAAATAAGTTTCAGGTATGCTAAACATTACCTCGACGCGTTTCGACTTATGAGTAACGTGTGTCAACGATCGCGTAACGTGCCTACAACTTATGGCCAGCGTTATGCGGAACGTGCGAGTCATACGCTGGCATACGTCGAAAAATTTAAAGCATGGAAAATTTGTCTAATAGCTTGGCGTACTACGATGTATGCCAGCGTTCTACGACGTATGCCAGCGTGCTCCTAACGTATACAAAACTTACCCATACGTATTCGACGTGTGCCAGCGTTTTGGACAAATTTTTCATACGTCGGCATACGCTGGCTAAATCGTCAAGGTGACAGGGCCTTCACGTCTAACCTGTCCACGCGCACCTGTTCCTGGATATTGTGCCCGTTTCACCTGAGCAGGTGGATCACACAGAAGACTTTATAAACGGCAAATGCTGCTTCCTTTTAAAAGGAAAAGGCACGAAAATAAAAAAAACTATAGGTTGGCAAGCATTGCGCAGCCTTGTTGGTCTGATTGCGGCCTCCTGCGTTGAAGTTCCTTATGAAAATAAATAACAAGGTGGGGGAGGTTTACAGCAACCCTCGAAGGCCCAACCGGAGTCTCCACATCGTCTCTGTCTCTGTCTCTCTCTCTGTCTCTCTCTCTCTCTGTCTCTCTCTCTCTCTGTCTCTCTCTCTCTCTGTCTCTCTCTCTCTCTGTCTCTCTCTCTCTCTGTCTCTCTCTCTCTCTGTCTCTCTCTCTCTCTGTCTCTCTCTCTCTCTGTCTCTCTCTCTCTCTGTCTCTCTCTGTCTCTCTCTCTCTCTGTCTCTGTCTGTCTGTCTCTGTCTGTCTCTCTCTCTCTCTCTGTCTCTCTCTCTCTCTCTCTGTCTCTCTCTCTATCTGTCTCTGTCTCTCTCTCTATCTGTCTCTCTCTCTCTCTCTCTCTCTCTCTCTCTCTCTCTCTCTCTCTCTCTCTCTCTCTCTCTCTCTCTCTCTTCGCCCTCGGCCGCCAATCTCTCGTCAAGCAAATACAACGTTTACTTGTTTTAAAATATTTAAGCCCACGTTTGACTCTGGCTCTGGAAACAATGGACCATGCAGTAGAAAGACAAATCCACCGCACAAACGTCGCAAACTTACTCGATACGAAGACATCTTGGCCTCCAGGACAACACAGACAACCACGCTTCCAATGGTCTGACAATATCGCTTCAAGCTCGGATGCCACTGCAAGATAAAGATAATAATCGGTGAACGCCAGTTTAATCTTTAAAAAGTTGGCAGGAACCAAATTTAATTCCTGAAAACTGCCGCCTCAGATATTTTACCTCACTCACACAATCGCTTCCGGTAATAAATGGTTACATCCGCATATGGTTGTTGTTGTTGTTTTTTTTGTTTGTCTTGTTTTTATTGTACTTGTTCTTTTTGCTGGTGATAACTCCCGCCTTGGTACCCTACTCAGGCCAACTCCGGTGGGAAATGTCCTGCGTGAAAATTATTGTAAATACACTTTAAAAAGTTGGCAGGAACCAAATTTAATTCCTGAAAACTGCCGCCTCAGATATTTTACCTCACTCACACAATCGCTTCCGGTAATAAATGGTTACATCCGTATATGGTTGTTGTTGTTGTTTTTTTTGTCTTGTCGTTGTTTTTATTGTACTTGTTCTTTTTTCTGGCGATAACTCCCGCCTACGTACCCTTCTTAGGCCAACCCCGGTGGGAAATGTGCTGCGTGAAAATTCTTGTAAATACACTTTATAAAGTTGTCATTTTGGAAAGAAATTTTATTCATCACATCGACTCCGTACGATACGATAAAAGAAGGTAATCTGTAATACCGGCGACCACCAAAGGGGGGTGCTATTTCCGCCACACGTCGTTTTTGGAGTTTTGATGACGTCAACGTTTGTCACGTGATAGTAAACGAGCAGAGATATACTGTGCACCCACCTCGGGCAGAAGTAATTCAGAGTTCAGAAAAAAGAGCGCCTGGTACGATGTATAATTCCAATTAATTAATCACATATAATTTAGCAGGAAAAATTAATATGGAATCGGAAAAGCCGAGAAGCGAACGTAGAATTATTCTTACATTCGCTTCTGACTTTACTTATAACGTGTTCACAACTGTATACTTGCCAACTATACCGTGGTACGTGTGAGCACCGCACAGCTGATGATTTTGACGCAATTTCTGGTTACTTAGGCCTGGATTCGGGATCAGCGATCAAATAATGTAAATCACGATTAAAAATTATTTATTGATGATGCGGGAGATGTCTTTATTAAAATTAACTTTGGGAAAAGAATAATTGAATAAATAAATAAATAAACAATCACTTCTGGTCAAGAATAAAAGAAAATATAAGTTCCGGAAAGAGTTTCAAAATCACTCCCGGTCATGTTAAATACTAAATAAACACTTCCTGTCATGAAAAAAAATCACTTTCGGAAGTATAAAATTCACTTTGGGAAAAAATAATTGAATAAATAAATAAACACTTCCGGTCATGATCTCCCAGCATGCATCATTCCCCATGACAAAAACCGGAAACAAAAAAAAACCAGAAACAAAAAAAAAAAACGGAAGCAAAAGGGTCATCGCCAACGACACGGATCACAATTGCCAGGGTATTGTGTTGTTTTTATTGTTTCCTATCCTCTCATGTGCACGCGTTAAGTAATATTCACAAGATAGAAATAAAACCCGATCGTGTTTATACACCGCACAGCGTTTAAAAACAACCGGAAGCAAAAGGTCAAATTCAATGACACGGATTCCAAATAGCCAGGGGTATTGTGTTGTTGTTGTTTCCTATTCTCTCACGTGCATGATTAAGTATGAAGCTCACTGTGTTCGCTAATATGGAATAGGCAAAGCCTAGAAGCGAACGTAGAATTCTTCTGACATTCGCTTCTGACTTTACATAAAACTTGTTCACAACTGGAAACTTGCCAACGAGACCGTGGGACATGTAAGCGCCGCACAGCTGATGATTTTGACGCAATTTCCAGTTACTTCGGCCTGGATTCGGGATCAGCGATCAAATAATGTAAATCACGATTAAAAATTATTTTTTGATGATGCGGGAGATATCTTTATTAAAATTAAAATTTGGGAAAAAAATGATTGAATAAATAAATAAATAAACCATCACTTCTGGTCAATAATAAAAGAAATTAAAAGTTCCGGAAAGAGTTTCAAAATCACTCCCGGTCATGTTAAATACAAAATAAACACTTGCTGTCATGAAAAAAAATCACTTTCGGAAGTATAAAATTAACTTTGGGAAAAAAATAATTGAATAAATAAATAAACACTTCTGGTCAAGATCTCCCGGCATGCATCATTCCCCATGACAAAAACCGGAAACAAAAAAAAAACCGGAAGCAAAAATAAAACGGAAGCAAAATTGTCATAGCCAACGACACGGATTCACAATTGCCATTAGCAGCATCGGTGTCCCAAATGACTCAGATTGCTGCTGTGCCGTATCCATCGCTCGAGCCTGATCGACTACCTTGTCAAGAGTGGGTTGCGCTTTCTCTAGTAAGCGTTGCCGTATGTGGGCTGATCTAAGTCCTTGGATGAATGCCTCCCGGGTCGCTTCCTTTCGGTGTTCCTCGGCGCTTACGGCCCGGAAGCTGCAGTCTTTTCCCAGCTGATTCAGAGCTTGCAGGAACTGATCGATTGTCTCCCCGGCTGCTTGCCTGCGTGTGTTGAGAAGATGTCGTATGTATACCTCGTTCTTGCGCTTCACGTAGAGCGCCTGCAGCACGTTGATCGCTGCTTCATAAGTGTCGCACTCCGAGAAGAGCCTGTATACGCTGGGCGAGACATGATTCACGAGGGCGGCAAATTTGTCAGCTCCCTCTTCGATGATGGTCAGATAGTGTGAGAAGGAACAGAACCAATGCGACCATTTCATTTCTGCGTCAGTCGCGTTTGGGTCTGCGTCGAACCTCTCTGGTTTGTAGATCTTGTCCATCGTTGGTTGAGAGAGCCGAGAAAACCAAATGGAATAAATTGAAATGAAGACGAGAGAAGAACCTTCAGAGTTTAGGCTTTATTCCATTTGATTGAAGCCGCTTCTACGGGCACACCAGGAAATACAAACGCAGCATGGAATACAAGCAGTAAGGTACACACGCGCAAGTAATCACCGCAAAATAAATCAGTATTATATATCAATCAGTGTTCTCACCATTCAATGAGCACCAAGTGAGCCGGCGACATACAATGGCAATGCCCCAGGGACAAAACCCCGCGGCCGAGCCGAACCTCAGCTTTATCTCTTCTGTGCTCGAGCCGGGCATCACGTGGTCACACATCACGACCTTCCATTCACCACATTCTCCCCGTCTTTAAAATGTAACTAGAGGCCCAGCTAACGCACCAGGATTACTTCAGCGCTACAGGAGTATACATTTCAAGCAATGCGAACTATCTAACCACAGAAGCATACATGCCAAGCAGTGAGGATTATTTTGAGTTGTAGGAGCATGGTGACGAGCATCGATATATTATGTAACGAGCATATAGGGGCATGAGCATCGAGGATGCCGATAATCCCCTTTACAGATTGAGTCGGCGAGGGGGTATTATTCGCCGGCCTCTCCGGGAGTAGATGGCGGTTTCACTTGAGGGAGGCTTCCGATCCTTTTGGTGAGCCTCGACTCGAGCCGGAAATGACTCCCCGATCGCCCCCGGGTGGAACGCGGTAGCTCCGCCATCACCCTTCTCGGGTGGAGTCCCTGGGGGGGAAACACCTGGGGAGGGAATGTCAGAGGGAGGTGTGCCAGATGGTGGTGTACCGGCGGGGGGAGTGCCTGAGGGAGCCAAATGACGAACCGACACAGTGGTCTCCCTGCCATCCGGGAGCCTGACATGAGCATACTCTGGATTAGTATCGATGAGTTCGACCTACTCCACCATGGGTTCATACTTGCTTTGTCATACCGGGCGTTTCATGAACACTGTTCCAGGATGGGTTAGCCAGTCGGGCACCGATTGGCCGTCAACATAACGTCGTTGGTGAGTAAACATTCGTTCGTGAGGAGTCGCATTGGTGGACGTGCAGAGCAGAGAGCGTATGGAATTCAGAGCGTCGAGAAGAGTAACCTCCCACCGCTCGGGGCTCAGTCCTCTCGATTTCAACGCCAGAGTTACGGCTTTCCAAATAACTCCATTATATCGTTCCACCTGCCCATTACCCTGTGGGTTGTAACCCGTTGTTCGACTAGTTGCGATGCCGTGCTCTAATAGGAATTGTTTTAGCCCGGCCGACATGAAACACGGCCCTCTGTCTGAATGTATGTACGAAGGTTTCCCAAACATAGCGAAGAGGTCAGAGAGACATCTCACGACAGTGCCCGAGGTCATATCCGAGCACGGAAACGCGAAAGGGAACCTTGAATACTCATCAACAACAGTGAATATGTATCTGTTGTCTGTCTCGGTCGGCAGGGGCCTTTTGAAGTCAATGTTTAGTCTCTCGAAGGGAGAAATGGCCTTGATCAGTCTGCCAGAAGCCGAACCATAGAATCTGGGTTTTAGTTCAGCACAAACAGGGCATGAAGCATTCATTTGTTTAATATCTTCAATAGAATAGGGCAGGTTCTGTCTGCATACGAAATGTGCCATTCTGGTTACCCCCGGGTGGCAAAGAGACACATGGAGGTCTTGCAAAGCCCGACTGATTGCCGCCGAGCAGTAGACCCGCGAGAAGGTGTCTGCAGCAGGGTTTTCCCTCCCGGGCCGGTAAACAATGTCGTAACTATAGCAGGCTAGGTCTATCCGCCATCTCATAATTTTTTCATTCTTAATTTTCCCGTTATTTTTCCCATCAAACATGAATGCCACGGATCGTTGGTCCGTAACGAGTGTGAAGTGGTTTCCCAGTAAATAATGATTCCATTTCCGCAGCACTTCGACGATGGCGTACGCCTCCTTCTCTATTGCCGAGTGTCTCTGCTCGCTTCCAGAGAGAGTTCTCGAGAAGAACGCGACGGGCCGCCCAGACTGATTAAGCGTAGCAGCTATCGCGTGATCTGCAGCATCGGTCTCCACCACGAAGGGCACCGAGCTATCGATCAATAATACCACGGAATTACTGATATCGTCTTTGAGGTTGTGGAAAGCTGTTACAACAGCGGCATCTGGTGGAAAGTTTTTGCAATGCACTAGGGGATGTATTTTCTCGGAGTATTGCGAAATCCATCTTGCATAGTAAGCGAACATGCCGATCACCCGGCGCATTGTCTGCAGGTCCTGAGGTGGGGGTAGCTCACGAAGTGGGCGCAATCGCTCAGGATCAGGCTTAATCGTGCCGTCGGCTATTGTGTCGCCGAGAAGGTCAATTGACCTTGCCGAGAATACGCATTTCTCGTAGTTGAGAGTCAGATTATATTTTCTAGCAATGCTCAAGAATCTGTCCAGATTCATGTCATGTTCTCCCTGTTCCCTACCGCACACTGTGACATTGTCCACGTAAACAAAAGTGTCTTTGAGGTTTTCATCTGAGATGATGTCGTCCATAACCCGTTGGAAGCAAGCTACCCCATTCGTGACACCGAATGGAATTCTCCTGAATTGGTAGAGGCGCCTCCCTGCCTGGAACGCGGTGTAAGGTTTGTCTTCCTCTCGGATGGGAATTTGATGATAGGCGCTTCGCAAGTCGATGGTGCTGAATATCTTATAATTGGCCACGCGTTCGACCATCTCGTCTATGCGCGGCAGGGGGTAGGCGTCGAGTTGGGTGAAGCGATTGACCGTTTGGGAATAATCGACAACCATTCGTTTCTTATGGTTCTGACTGCTGGTTACCAACACCTGTGCGCGCCATGGCGAATCGCTCGGTTCTATAATTCCCTCTTCCAGTAATCGCTTGGTTTCTGAAGTGATGAAATTCATGTCAGCAGTGGTATATCGCCGCGATTTGATCGCTATCGGTTTGCAGACCGGCGACAGGTTAGCGAACAGCTGGGGGGACGTTACCTCTGCGGTAGTCAAGGCATTTAAAATTAGACGAGGTTTGCTTCCTCCAAAGGGTATTTCGACGCTCGTGTGCTGCTTGAGGACATTATGACCCAGAATTACGTCTGCGCATAAATCGCGAAGCACCAGTACCCTTACATCCCGATGCGTGTACCCTTTTACGTCCAATTCAACATTGCAGTACCCTCGTACGCAGGACTGTAGTGATGTGGCGGCCATGCATACCGTATTGTCTGTCAGGTGGATTTTCCATTTCCTGCCCTTCACTAGCGAGCTGTTGACGAAACTTTCAGAGCTACTGGTATCAATCAGTGCCTCAGCCGTATGCCCGTTAATTCGTACGTTTATGATAGCCTTGGATAGATTCCCCGGGGAGGCTGCAGTTAGTTTATTTTGTGAGTAGAGAGCCGCAGAAGTGGGTTTATTTCTCCTTAGAGTAGATTTACATACCCTGGCATAATGCCATTTCTTGTCACAATTCATGCATGTGGCATCTCTGGCGGGGCATTTTTGGCGGGGGTGCCTTTTGTACCCACAAAAGAAGCATTTACCAACCGGAGTAGTTGCTGAGGAGTTTGACGTGGCCTGGGTATCCGGCTCCTCGGGTGTTTCTCCATCCCCTATGTCTGGCTGTGTCTGTGCCAGTGGGGTTCCTTGAGTTCCCATCGCAGCAGCGTTCATTAGCAGCATCGGTGTCCCAAATGACTCAGATTGCTGCTGTGCCATATCCATCGCTCGAGCCTGATCAACTACCTTGTCAAGAGTGGGTTGCGCTTTCTCCAGCAAGCGTTGCCGTATGTGGGCTGATCTAAGTCCTTGGATGAATGCCTCCCGGGTCGCTTCCTTTCGGTGTTCCTCGGCGCTTACGGCCCGGAAGCTGCAGTCTTTTCCCAGCTGATTCAGAGCTTGCAGGAACTGATCGATTGTCTCCCCGGCAGCTTGCCTGCGTGTGTTGAGAAGATGTCGTATGTATACCTCGTTCTTGCGCTTCACGTAGAGCGCTTGCAGCACGTCGATCGCTGCTTCGTAAGTGTCGCACTCCGAGAAGAGCCTGTACACGCTGGGCGAGACATGATTCACGAGGGTGGCAAATTTGTCAGCTCCCTCTTCGATGATGGTCAGATAGTGTGAGAAGGAACAGAACCAATGCGACCATTTCATTTCTGAGTCAGTCGCGTTTGGGTCTGCGTCGAACCTCTCGGGTTTGTAGATCTTGTCCATCGTTGGTTGAGAGAGCCGAGAAAACCAAATGGAATAAATTGAAATGAGTACGAGAGAAGAACCTTCAGAGTGTAGGCTTTATTCCATTTGATTGAAGCCGCTTCTACGGGCACACCAGGAAATACAGGCGCAGCATGGAGTACAAGCAGTAAGGTACACACGCGCAACTAATCACCGCAAAATAAATCAGTATTATATATCAATCAGTATTCTCACCATTCAATGAGCACCAAGTGAGCCGCCGACATAAAACGGCAATGCCCCAGGGACAAACCCCGCGGCCGAGCCGAACCTCAGCTTTATCTCTTCTGTGCTCGAGCCGGGCAACATGTGATCACACGTCACGACCTTCCATTCACCACAATACACTTTAAAAAGTTGGCAGGAACAAAATTTAATTCCTGAAAACTGCCGCCTCAGATATTTTACCTCACTCACACAATCGCTTCCGGTAATAAATGGTTACATCCGTATATGGTTGTTGTTGTTGTTGTTGTTGTTTTTTGTCTTGTCGTTGTTTTTATTGTACTTGTTCTTTTTTCTGGCGATAACTCCCGCCTACGTACCCTTCTTAGGCCAACCCCGGTGGGAAATGTGCTGCGGGAAAATTCTTGTAAATACACTTTATAAAGTTGTCATTTTGGAAAGAAATTTTATTCATCACATCGACTCCGTACGATACGATAAAAGAAGGTAATCTGTAATACCGGCGACCACCAAAGGGGGGCGCTATTTCCGCCACACGTCGTTTTTGGAGTTTTGATGACGTCAACGTTTGTCACGTGATAGTAAACGAGCAGAGATATACTGTGCACCCACCTCGGGCAGAAGTAATTCAGAGTTCAGAAAAAAGAGCGCCAGGTACGATGTATAATTCCAATTAATTAATCACATATAATTTAGCAGGAAAAATTAATATGGAATCGGAAAAGCCGAGAAGCGAACGTAGAATTATTCTTACATTCGCTTCTGACTTTACTTATAACGTGTTCACAACTGTATACTTGCCAACTATACCGTGGTACGTGTGAGCACCGCACAGCTGATGATTTTGACGCAATTTCCGGTTACTTCGGCCTGGATTCGGGATCAGCGATCAAATAATGTAAATCACGATTAAAAATTATTTATTGATGATGCGGGAGATGTCTTTATTAAAATTAACTTTGGGAAAAGAATAATTGAATAAATAAATAAATAAACAATCACTTCTGGTCAAGAATAAAAGAAAATATAAGTTCCGGAAAGAGTTTCAAAATCACTCCCGGTCATGTTAAATACTAAATAAACACTTCCTGTCATGAAAAAAAATCACTTTCGGAAGTATAAAATTCACTTTGGGAAAAAATAATTGAATAAATAAATAAACACTTCCGGTCATGATCTCCCGGCATGCATCATTCCCCATGACAAAAACCGGAAACAAAAAAAAACCAGAAACAAAAAAAAAAAAAACGGAAGCAAAAGGGTCATCGCCAACGACACGGATTCACAATTGCCAGGGTATTGTGTTGTTTTTATTGTTTCCTATCCTCTCATGTGCACGCGTTAAGTAATATTCACAAGATAGAAATAAAACCCGATCGTGTTTATACACCGCACAGCGTTTAAAAACAACCGGAAGCAAAAGGTCAAATTCAATGACACGGATTCCAAATAGCCAGGGGTATTGTGTTGTTGTTGTTTCCTATTCTCTCACGTGCATGATTAAGTATGAAGCTCACTGTGTTCGCTAATATGGAATAGGCAAAGCCTAGAAGCGAACGTAGAATTCTTCTTACATTCGCTTCTGACTTTACATAAAACTTGTTCACAACTGGAAACTTGCCAACGAGACCGTGGTACATGCAAGCGCCGCACAGCTGATGATTTTGACGCAATTTCCAGTTACTTCGGCCTGGATTCGGGATCAGCGATCAAATAATGTAAATCACGATTAAAAATTATTTTTTGATGATGCGGGAGATATCTTTATTAAAATTAAAATTTGGGAAAAAAATGATTGAATAAATAAATAAATAAACCATCACTTCTGGTCAATAATAAAAGAAATTAAAAGTTCCGGAAAGAGTTTCAAAATCACTCCCGGTCATGTTAAATACAAAATAAACACTTGCTGTCATGAAAAAAAATCACTTTCGGAAGTATAAAATTAACTTTGGGAAAAAAATAATTGAATAAATAAATAAACACTTCTGGTCAAGATCTCCCGGCATGCATCATTCCCCATGACAAAAACCGGAAACAAAAAAAAAAAAACCGGAAGCAAAAATAAAACGGAAGCAAAATGGTCATAGCCAACGACACGGATTCACAATTGGCAGGGTATTGTGTTGTTTTTGTTGTTTCCTATTCTCTCATGTGCACGGGCTAAGTAATATTCACAAGATAGAAATAAAACCCAATCGTGTTTATACACTGCACAGCGTTTAACAACAACCGGAAGCAAAAGGTCATCGCTAACGACACGGATTCCAAATAGCCACGGGTATTGTGTTGTTGTTGTTGTTGTTGTTGTTGTTGTTGTTGTTGTTGTTTCCTATTCTCTCACGTGCACGCGTTAAGTATGAAGCTCACTGCGTTCGCTATAATAACTAGAAGGGCATCGTTTAAGTGCATACCTCTGCCGCATAATACCTGATCCATGAGAACATGTCGAACCCAATACATTTTTGAAATATCATGCAAACAGTACGATGTCGTTTTTAGCCCGATCTCTCAATGGTGAAGAATCATTAAAAAAATTAAATAATTCTCGTATCCAGATCCGGATCCAGATCTTCACCGAAATCGAATCAATTCGGCGTGGTCACACACCCAACCTGCCCACCAAGCTTCATCTGATTCCATCTTCAACTTTTTGAGATATCCTGCACAAAAACAGACGGACGAACAAACAGATAGAGAGGGGTAAAAACATAACGTCATTCACCTTCTGTGCCAGAGGTAATAATTTAACGATTAATACAAGCGAAACTGTACATGATGGAGCAAGTGTATGTGATCATATATGTAAGTATGTATATATTGTTACGGATATGAAAACCATTTGCATCCAACTTACAGGTCCCAAAAGTCAGTTATTCCGTTAAGTACGTGTGAGACAGGTCCCTTCCTTTTGTTTAGTGGGAGAATCAAGAACATGCGTTGCGACTTCTTTTTAGTTCGGTTATTAAATCTTTACATCCGACGAACAACCAACAACCATTCCATTCCCCATCACGACCCACCATCAACCTGCTCCTAAACGAGCGCTTCGCTCGCCCAACCCGAAAGCCTATTGAGGTACATCCCTCTGAGGCGGAATCTCGAGGATGTTCAAGGCAGTTTCATCACCACCACCTTTCTCAAACACGTGTGGAGTGGGTGAGTTCCCGGTATGGCCGAAATCCTGCCCAGGAAAGGTGGACCCATGGAAGCCCCGTCCAATCGGGGCGAACAGTGACGTCAGTTTCACCAAGGCCCTCCCCGATGAGGGAGGTCCATAAAAGTTACGACGCCATTCTCGGCGGAGAGTTCTGTGGAGAGGAGTGTCGAGAGTTCTGAGGGGGTTCGGTCATGTTTTTTGGGGTTGAGCTGGAGTTCTTGAGTGGTTACGAGCAGTGATTACGAGGGGCTGTTATGAGTTCTTAGTTGGTTTTTGCTGTCACGAGGGTTTATCAGAGGGTCATCGAAGCAGCGAACGCGTCTCTGCTGGGCCTCCACAAGGAAGGGCACAGCGACCCCGACCTCCCTCCGTAGAACCACGAGTCCCCCACGTGCGACTGGGACCAGGCCGATGACCATTGGCAGGTGCCGCAGCACGGAGTACCCCCTTTCTACGACGGCCAGGTACCCATCCGGACTCTGACCCCCAGTTCGTCTCTCTCTCATTGGCTGGAGGGTCCAATAAAGAACTCTGGGTTTCTTTTCTGTGTGTGTGTGTGTCTGCGTGTGGGCCCGTCTTGTAAGTAGAACTGTGTAAGTGCTTGAATCCTTGTAAATATTCCTTGCATATTCGCGTTAAGTCTTGCCTGTGTCTTTTTACTGTTAATAAATTTATTGGAAATGTTCCCAGCCCGTTTCTGTCCCTTCTTACATTGGTCCAGCATGGTCCGGGTCTGAGTATAAGCGGGGTTTCATCCCCGATTATCCGTTCATTCCAGCCGGCACGGCTTTGGGAATTTCCGCTCGGCTGCACCCAAACCGGAGTTGGTAGTCGGTAGGTGGAACTCTACCGCAGTCGGTAGAGTGACCCGGTTCGAGCAAGACGTGCCGAGGGCGTGGTTTCCCCGGTAGTCGAAATTGCGTAGTTAATTAGGTAAATTGGTTTTCGACAAGCAGACCCCAGGCTACGCAGATGAGATATTGGCGTCCACGGTCGGTTCAGCGACCCGCCAGCTCACGGAATTATCCGGAGCGACGGCCTACAATTCCGGGGAGTCTGGTGGGAGATGGCATAACCTCCCCCACCTCGCGGTCCTTCTCGCCACCGACCCCTAGCCCCCGGCCCTCAAAAATATTGTTACGGTTCTCGGAACCGTATGCATACAACATACAGTTGTCCTGAGTCAGTTATTCCATTAATATACGTGTAGTTAGATCCCTTCCTTGTGTAGTGGGAAGACACAAGGGTGCGTTGCGATGGGCTTTAGTTAGGTTGTTAAATCATTTTTCCCTTTTATTTTATCCCCACTCCATTTCATTTCTGAGGCAAAATCCACAACCCACGGTACCCTCCCCAACGATCGCTTCTGAGGCAAAATCGCAACGTGCACCATGGAGTAGATCGGCGCTTTGAGTATTCCAACGTCGACTCCAAACCAGACGTGGGCGGTGAATCACGTTCGTTTTGCACCCAGGTGGGCGGGCCAAACCAGCATCTGGCGGAAACCCCGCCCAGAAAGGCGGATCACATGAAGGCTCGGTCCAATCGGGATGCTCGGATCGGACGATGACGTCGATTTCGCCATGGCTCCTCCCCGAGCTCCGTGATCTATAAAGTACGGAGAAATCCTCAGAGTCGTGTCGAGTTGGTTTTGCAGGTCGTTGGAGAGGTCGAGTTTGAATTGCAAGTTGTTTGGTCGTTGAAGAGAATTGCAAGTTGGAGAGGTTGACGAGAATTGTTGTGAAAGTGTTCCTGCTTCCTGGCTCTGCCTACGTCTCGCCTCCACGGCCCGCCTACTGTACTGGTCCTCGCCCAGACCTCTTGTCTGGTCCTGCTACTACTCAACTCTCGCCATTTTGGACTCCACTCTCCTCCACTCAAGCTCCTGCTGCAGATATTATTACCACACGTGCGGCTGTGGACCGAACTGCACAGCTTTTGTCGGGTGCCACACCACGGAGCATCCCTTCCCCCGAAACGCTGAGGTACCAAAGACTGTGACCTCAACTCCCTCCCTCCCTGGCTGCAAAAGTCCTTTGCCTTTCATTGGGTTTATTTTGTCTGAGTGTGTTGGCACCTGTCCGTTAGATAAGCCTGTATAAGATCTCCATTGTTGGGATTGTTATTGCTTTTATTAATCTCGCATCAAGTCTGCACTGTGTCCGCTTTTGTAAGTTGCTTGTAAAATTTCCGCACCACACCTCTCTCATCTTTCCCCTGCATTACATACCGAATAAACCCTTTTGTTGTGCCACATGCTTTTCTTCGCTTATTGAAAATAAATAATTGGAGAAATGTTCCCAGCTCGTCTTTTCCTCCATTGGTCCAGCATGGTTCGAATCTGAGTTTAGCCGGGTCTTTATTCCCGATAATCCGTTGCTTCTAGCCAGTACGTCCTCGGCAATGCCGCTCGACTGCATCCGATCCGGAAAGGAAGTCGGTAGTTGGTGGAGTGATCCGGTTCGGGCAAGGCCTACCGAGGGCGTGGTTCCCCGGTAGTTGAAACCGCGTGGTTAATTGGGTAACTTGATTCTAGACAGGAGGACCCTATGTCACGCGGTTGAGGTATTGGTGTCCACGGTCGGTTAAGCGACCCGCCGCGTCACGGAATTATCAGTGAGCGACGGCCTTCAATTCCGGGGAGTCTGGTGGGAATCGACATAGTTTCCCCAACCTCGTGGTTTACTCACCCGACCCCGCCGGCCCGCAACAATATCTATGTCTTCACTCATTCGTTGGACAGCGAACCTGATGTCACCCACAATTATAAAATGAAATATTTAACCTGAAGTCCCAAGGTCAGGTCAGGTATGGGAGCATGCGCCGGAGCAGCGTGTCACTGCGTCCACTTTCCGCCGGTACTCCAGGGAATTCTGTCTGGCCATCCCCCAGGCAGATGCCTGGCCCATCCCCATCTCATTGAGATGCTGGTCAACTTGCTGCAACCACGAGGAACGTGGTCGGCCCATTGGCCTCCTCCACTCACAAGACTCCCTCGCTGGGAAAATCTGGTGAGCAGAATCAGCGTCAGGAAAACGAGCCACATGTACATACAGCCGCAGCTGATGCTCACGGACTATGCAGGTAACAAATATCGTTTGTGTCTCTCTCAGCAACTGCTCAATAGACGCAAAATCCAACCAGCAATAGCCAAGGGTTCTACAAAGAGATCTGATACCAAAGGAATTACGTCTCCATCTCAGATCCCTGGTCAGAGTCCAAGTTTCATATCCACAGAGCAAGACTGGAAGCACCAAGAACCTGAAGACTCGGACTTTCGTCCTCCAGCACAGGTACCGACAGCACCACACCCCATGATCCAGTGAATCCATGACTCCCCAGGCCCGACCCAGACGTCTGTTCACCTCTGGCTCACAGCCAACGGAAACATGAATATCACTGCCAAGGTAAGTGAACCTCTTTGTGACCTCAACATCCTCACCACAAACAGGTACAGACAAGATAGTAGCATCCAAGATGTCATTGAAAGCCTGGATCTTAGTTTTGACCCAGGACTCCCATAATCCCAGCTTCTCCGAATCCTCATTCAGCCCCTCGAGGGCCCACAAAAGGATTTCCAGAGTCCCCGCAAAGATGACTGCATCATCTGCGAAATCAAGGTCAGAAATCTTGACATGCCCAAACGATGCACCCCAACTTGATCTCTCCGACATCCTCCCCAGAATCCAGTCCATACAAGCGCTGAAAAGTGTGGGGGCCAGTACACCCCTGACGAACTCCAGTAACAACTGGAAATAAGTCGGATATGGTATCACCACATCTCACAGCACTCAGTACCAGAGTATAGTTCAGACATCAGATCGATCAGTTTCGGTGGCACCCCACGAAGACCAAGAATCATCTAGAGGGTATCCCGATTCACTGAATCAAGCGCTTTGCAGAGATTAAATAGGCTGCAAGCAGCCCCTGCTATGCCCAAACTCTCGTTTGTGTTCTGTGAAGACCCGAAGGACAAGGAGACAATCAATCGTTGACCTATTTGGTGTAAAGCCTGACTGCTCTGCACACTTGTGCTCAAGCAGATGGTGGCGAACAATGTCAAGAATTATATTAGCAAAGACCTTGCCCGACACTGTGAGCAGTGTCACCCCTCGATAATTGTTGAAATGCTGACAATCACCCTTCCCTTTTCGAGGCAACGAGGCCCCTCTTCCAGTCAGTTTGGATGATGCATGTGTTCCAGGCAGAGCAAAGAATTGCATGAAATGACATGAGTACAGCATTTCCACCAGCCTTGAGAAGTTCAGCATGAATGCCATGGATACCAGGAGCTTTACCCCATTTCACCTGGATCACAGCACCCTGTGATTCTGCAAACGAAGGTGGATCACAGTTGATTGGAGGGTCAGCAATAGGGATAGTAACATCCCTGACATACGACTCAACAGCAGGTGGATCAGCCTGGTACATCCACTCAAAGTAACTGGCCCAGTGGGCCTCCACTTCGGAGCCCCCCCTGTCAAAAGCCCACCACCCTCTGCTCTAACTGCAGTACACCGAGCGACGATCTTGGAGGAATGCAGGGCACGAATTCCTCTGTAAGCAGGACAAGAATCACTTGACAACAGGTGATGCTCTTCCACCTCACAGATTCCTCTCACATAGGCTTCCTTGTCCACCCTCAGCATGCGTACAGTTTTATGCCTCAACTCGCTGAATAGCTCAGCTTTGCCATTAAATCTGGCCCTGTGACTGTGGTCAATGGCATCCAGTGTCCCTTGAGAGACAAAATTCCAAGACATCCACCAGCAACATCAAGGAAGGTCTACTTGAAGGCACTCCACAACTCTTCAGGATTCCCCAAAGCACCCAGACCTCCCAAATCCTCACTCAGCCTGTTCGCAAACTCCTCTGATACCCTCTCATCCTTGAGCTCGTCAACATTCAGATGAAGCTGGGATGGAACCATTCTTCTGGATTTAAGCTGCAACTTCAGAGTTCTTACAACAAGCCGGTGGTCAGTATTGAGGAACTGACAACTCTGGTAGACCCTGCAGTTCTGGATCATCCTCCAGCGACCATGAGCACATGGTCAATCTCCTTTGCCACACCACCAGCATTGGAATACCATGTCCAGCGATGATCTTGTGGGCACTGAAACCATGAACCAGCCACCATAATCCATGACTTCTTGTAAAGTGAAGGAACTTAGTGCCATTCTGGTTCACAGTTGCAGACCCATGGGGACCAACACATGTCTCATGACCATCCCTATCAGGTCCAGTCAATGCATTGAAATCCCCTAAGACTAGAAGAGTATCTCTACTGGGGCACTGATCAACCATAGACTCAAGCACCACATAGAATGAGTCTTTCACGGTGAGATCACTTGCCTCAGTCGCAGCATATGCAGAGACCAGGGAAATGACACGTAAGTTTTCAGTTTTTGGCGTGGCAGGGTGACACAAGTTCTTCACTAACTCGAACGCGTCTGCTCCCACAATAGCCAAAAATAAACTCACCTGCAGCTCTTCATCATTCCGGTTTTCCACCAAGAATGCGTCGCATCAGTCCGTGTAGTCCTCAAACAACTCCACTTTTTTGTTGAAAGGCCTACAAATCATTACACTAGAAAGCATGTGTACATATATATATATATATATATATATATATATATATATATATATATATATATATATATATATATATATATATATATTGTTGCGGGGTCGGGTGAGAAGACCACTAGGTGGGGGAAAGCTACGTCGATTCCCACCAGACTCCCCGGAATTGTAGGCCGTCGCTCACAGATAATTCTGTGACGTGGCAGATCGCTTATCTGACCGTGGACGCCAATAACTCAACCGCGTGACATAGGGTCCTCCTGTGTAGAATCAGGTTACTGAATTAACCACGTGGTTTAACCACCGGGGAACCACGCCCTCGGTACTCCTTGTCCTAACCGGATCACTCTACCAACTACGGATCACCTTTCTGGATCGGATGCAGCCGAGCGGCACTGCCAAGGACGTACCAGCAAGAAGGAACGGATTGATGGGAAAAAATACCCGGCTGAACTTATATCCGAACCATGCTGGACCATTGGAGGAAAAGACAAAGGTGAGCTGGGAACATATCTACAATTATTATTTATTTACAATAAGCGAGGAAAAGCATGTGGCACAACTAAAGGTTTATTGGGGATTGTAATGCAGGGAAAGATGAGAGAGGTGTGGGGTGTGACAATTATACAAGCAACTCACAAAGCAGACACAGTGCAGACTTGATGCGAGATTAATTAAGCAACAATCACAACAATAAAAGATCTTATACAGGCTTACTTAATGGACAGGTGCCAACACTCTCAGACACACACTAAGACAAAGTAAACCCAATTTTGAAAGGAACTTTTGCAGCCAGCGAGGGAGGGAGTTGAGGATAGTTTCTCGGTACCTGAGCGTTTCGGGGGAGGGATGCTCCGTGGTGCGGCACCCGACAAAAGTTGTGTAGTTCGGTCCACAGCTGCACGAGTGGTAATCGTGTCTGTAGCAGGAGCCCGAGTGGAGAAGAGCGGAGTCCAAGGCCGAGAATGGAGCAGTAGACAGGACCAGGTAAGAGGCTTGGTCGAGGTCATGTCGGCGGGGACCAGTACAGTAGGTGGGCCGACGAGGCGAGACGTAGGCAGAGCCAAGCCGCAGGAACACTTTCTCAACAACTCTTTCAATTCTCCACTTTCCAACCGACTTCTCACGCCTTCGACCTTCTTTCAACCAACTCCCACCAACTTCTTTCTTTCAATCAACAACAACCGACTTCTTCCTTTCAATCTACCAACAACCACTGACTTCTTCCTTTGGATCTACAACAACCCTTTCCTCTGAGGATTGCTCCGTACTTTATAGATCCCAGAGCTCGGGGAGGAGCCATGGCAAAACCGACGTCATTGTCCGATCCGAGTATCCCGATTGGACCGGCCCTTCATGTGGTCTGCCTTCCTGGGTGGTGTTTCAGCCAGACGCTAGTTTGGCTCGCCCACGCCGCGCGTGTCTGGGTTTGGGAAGGTGGATGGTGGCGCGGCTTCCATAGCGAACGTTGGGATTTTGCCTCAGAAAACGAGACTCCGGATACAACGGGTAGACAGTGGTACGTCAGGTGGAATAAAGGTAGACAGCGAAACGAGGAGAGCAGGTGAGATGAATTTACCTCAGAAAAAGGAGGGAATAAAATAAAAGGGGAAAAATGATTTATTAATCCTAACTATAGTCCATCGCAACGCACCCTCTTGCTTTCCCACGAAACAAAAGGTAGGGACCTAACTACACATATATTAATGGAATAACTGACTCAGGACAACTATCTGTTGCATGCATGCGGTTCCGAGAACCGTAACAATATGTATATATATATATATATATATATATATATATATATATATATATATATATATATATATATATATATATACATATGTCGACTAGAAAAGTACCCCTCCCACACCCCCATGAGTGATCTTGTTCTTTGCACGTTCTTCTGACACGGACCTTTATTTGGGAGGTGTATAAGCAACTGACAGCTGCCTTAATTGCATCCGAAAACAACAACAAAACCTAGGTTATGTGCATGAAGAAAAACATACCTGCTGCTTATAATTAAAAAACTCCACTGCACTGGAAAATGTGAGGACACGAACATTGACTGTAAATGGTGGGGACTTGTAATATCCTCCTCTCCCACCTGGAGGCGGTGCTACTTGATACAAGTTTTCATAGAGAATTTGCGCACCCCCCCCCCCTCGGTGGTGTGACAAGGCCAAAATCGATGTTGGTGAAGATCCAGATCCAATATTTTTTTGTGATTCTTCACCATTGAGTGATAAGGCTAAAAACGATACACTAGAAAACATCTGAAAATGTAATGCCCATCCCTGTTTGCTTTGTATTCGGACTTCTTCTTCCGTATGCCAAACATGATGAAAACAGCAAAAATAAAAAAAAACTGATGATTATAGGTGACCTTGACCATCCATCCATTGGGATCATACTCTGTATGAAGTGTCGGTGCTGTGGAAGCAGTGCTCTTTGACCTTATGACCTCAAAAGCAATAGGCTTCAGTGACCTAATATGCAAACCTTGCCCAAATTTCAAGTCAATCAGATGGAAATTAATGATTTTGTAACCTTGACCTTGTGACCTCTAAACAATTGGCTTTGAGCGTTTTATTGGTGGAACAATTCAGTGACCCAATATGCAAACCCTGCTGAAATTTCAAGTTAATCGGATGAAAATTGACGATTTTACGAAAACCTTGACATTTGACCTTTTGATCGGAAAAAAACCCAACTTTCAGCTTTTGATTGGTGAACCAATTCAGTGACCCAATATGCAAATTCTTCAAAATTCAGGTCAATCAGATGAAAACTGATGATTTTATGCGACCCTGACCTTTGACCTTTTTATCTATTAAAAAACGGGGTCCAGCTTTTCACTGGTAAACCCGATATGCAAATTCTTAAAATTTCAGGTCAGTTGGATGAAAATTGTCGATTTTATGTGACGTTGTTGACCTTTGACCTTCTGTCTCTCTCACACACACACACACACACACACACACACACACACACACACACACACACACACACACACACACACACGGAAGTTATTTCAGAACCCTGTCGAGGACTGCGGGGACGGGGACGGGGGGGGGGGGGGACGCTAATCGCGTGAAATCTCAAAAAAATATTGACGGATTTTGACAAAACTTGGTGGACATGTTGGGTGTGTGAAAAGGACTTATTGATTCGATTTTGGTGAAGATCCTAATCCAGATACTGGAACTTTTTAATTACCACGTGCACGTGAAGCAAAAAGCAGGGTTAAGTAATTGCTTAATCTCTGTCCATCCGTCCCTCCATCCATCTTATCGATTTATGATTGGCAGTGTATGATTGAGGAACAACATCGTTAAACACGTGATAGTTTCAAAACAAATTGGAATGAATAGAATGGAAAGACAATTCTTTCGTTTTACCTTACTTTGTGTGAATTCGACCTGATCACACACATGCACAGAGAGGAGTGAGAGAATATTTTTACTCTTGTCTGTCTGGCAGACAAACAAAACTCACAAGGAAAAGAGCAATCACACACACACACACACACACACACACACACACACACACACACACACACACACACACACACACACACACACACACACACACACACACACACACACACACACACACACACACACCGATTTATAGTCCTGTGGATACTCATAGTGGTAGAATTTAGTACACCCAGCACTACGAGAATACTCGTAGTCAGCAGTCAACATGTTAAAATCATTACTTTATTTAAAATTGAAGTATATACTACAACACCGCGTGGTGCATCATGTTCTATGAACTCGTTATTTTTTAAGTGATGTTTCACCAATGATAGACAGGGCCAAAAACGATATATAGCATATTTCAAAAAGTTGTGGATGGATTATGACAAAACTTGGTGGACGAGTTGGTTAGGCGACAACAACAAGCCGATTAAACTTTGGTTCAGGTCCGGATTCAGATCCGGCCTGTCAGTGGGGATACAAAACGTAAACTGTTCAGCCTGGCAGAGGTATCCAATCTACCGAGCTCCGTTCTAGTTGTTTTCCATCTTCACGCTTGATGGTTTGGTCAGGTTGTATGTGAGCACTATGTGCTCGTTTTCAATGATCACTTTTAGTTTGTACTTCCATGGTTTTACTGAAACTGGGAAGTTAAAGTTTTTTTCAGATGTGCCAGTGGATCACTCAGCACACCTTGTTGTACCTTTGTTTGTACAGCTGTTCTTGCATTCGTTTTTTACATCTCCAGAGAAGATGACTCGTGCTTCTGTTTCCACCTTGCAGAACCTACACTAGTTGTCCGATTGACTCAACCCTCAAGTTGACCTCTTCTTAGCCATTCCGATATGCCTTCAAAAATGAAAAAAATACATGCCCAACCTATCCAGCTCTTTTTTTTCTTCCAATATTTCTGCTCTTTTGTCGTTCTCCCAACTGTTGGTGTAAAAACTGTTGATATTTCATTTGATACTGAATTGACTTTGTCTTGTTTGCAATCATTACCCCATGCACGCGAAGCAAAATGAGGGGTTAAGCAATTGGTTCACTTCTGTCTGTCTGTCTGTCTGTCTACAAACGTCAGTTTATGATGTCGAGCATCAATCGGTTTGTGTGTGATGCTGCTGCATGTTTATTTATTTGTGTAGAGAATAATAAATTGTATACTTTTATCATCTATCATTCCATTAATTTACTGATTGAAAAGTTTTTGTAAATATTTGCGCAATATAGTTAAATAAAGTATTGGTTTACGTTTGTAAATGCGTTGGTTTGTTTTCATTTTCTGCGTGTGTCCACGTGAACAGTTCAGCATTAGAGTAGAAATCGAAGATTATCAATAAAGAGGGACAAACAATCAATGCTTCACGTCTCAACATTAAGAAAATCAGGAAATAACTTTAAAACTCGAGTAATTCGACTGCGCGCAGTCGACGGGTATGCCTCCGCTCTCCCGCACAAACACTTGAGTATTGACATATTTCACCCTTGACCTTTATCATATCTGGCCCAAAATCTAATCAGTTAATTGCCCTGTTTAACTTTACCTTTGTACCCAGTTTGATGAAATTCTGTCCAATATTTCTTGAGTTAGGGCGTAAACAGTAAAATTTCAGAGTTTGACCTTGACCTTTGACCCTTGACCTTTATTATATCTGGCCCAAAATTTAATCACTTAATTGCCCTGTTTAACTTTACCTTTGTACCAAGTTTGATGAAATTCTGTCTAATATTTCTTGAGTTGGGGTGTAAACAGTAAAATTTTAGTTTGACCTTGACCTTTGACCCTTGACCTTTATTATATCTGGCCCAAAATTTAATCACTTAATTGCCCTGTTTAACTTTACCTTTGTACCAAGTTTGATGAAATTCTGTCTAATATTTCTTGAGTTAGGGCGTAAGCAGAAAAATTTCAGAGTTTGACCTTGACCTTTGACCCTTGACCTTTATTATATCTGGCCCAAAATTTAATCACTTAATTGCCCTGTTTAACTTTACCTTTGTACCAAGTTTGATGAAATTCTGTCTAATATTTCTTGAGTTAGGGCGTAAGCAGAAAAATTTCAGCGTTTGACCTTGACCTTTGACCCTTGACCTTTATCACATCTGGCCCAAAATCTAATCACTTAATTGCCCTGTTTAACTTTACCTTTGTACTACGTTTGATGAAATTCTGTCCAATATTTCTTGAGTTAGGGCATAAACAGTAAAATTTTAGAGTTTGACCTTGACCTTTGACCCTTGACCTTTATCATATCTGGCCCAAAATCTAATCACTTAATTGCCCTGTTTAACTTTACCTTTGTACCAAGTTTGATGAAATTCTGTCCAATATTTCTTGAGTTAGGGCGTAAACAGTAAAATTTCAGAGTTTGACCTTGACCTTTGACCCTTGACCTTTATCACATCTGGCCCAAAATCTAATCAGTTAATTGCCCTGTTTAACTTTACCTTTGTACCAAGTTTGATGAAATTCTACAATTTGCTTCTTGAGTTACCACGTAAACGAAAATACGGACGGACGGACGGACGGACGGACGGACGGACGGACGGACGGACGGACGGACGGACAACCCGGAAACATAATGTATCCGGCACCCTTGGTGCGGAGGCATAAAAAGAAACCACAATTGTTTTCCTGAACGAAGCAAAAAATAAAACAAAAAGGAAAGAAACAGGAAGCGAATGAAAGAAAAAGTGAACGAAAGAGAATGAAAGAAAAAGTGAACGAAACCGGAAGCGAATGAAGGAGAAAGCGAATCAAACAGGAAGCGAACGAAATAAGAATGAACGAAACTGGAAGCGAACGAAACAAGAAGCGAATGAAAGAAAAAGCGAATGAAACAGGAAGCGAACGAAATATAAATGAACGAAACTGGAAGCGAACGAAACAAGAAGCGAATGAAAGAAAAAGCGAATGAAACAGGAAGCGAACGAAATAAAGATGAACGAAACCGGAAACGACTGAAAGAGAAAAGGAACGAAGCAGGAAAAAAAAAAAAAGAAAGGAAGTGACGGCTGCCACGTTCCAACGGCTTTGCGTTCGTGGCCGTTTTGTTCAGAATGGAAAGCAAGTACAACAAGCGGAGTCCCGGTGAGAGGGAGGGAGAAATATTCGGAGGCGGTAATAGTTAACGGGCTGGTTAGCACGTGTAGGTTAAACAAACGGGGTTTAAGGTTGTATTCGTGGAGAGATTAATGATATATAACCAAAGGAGGCCTCTGAGTGTTTACACAATGTGGAGGAGGTCACCGAGGCCACGTCACCACAACTAAGGAAGGATGTCGATGGAGAGAATACTACACGGGCCTTCGACATTACCTCCAGGACTATCGAGACCAAGCGATGAGGACGAGTGGTTGAAGGAGACGAGACTTGATATTGTGACGAATGGAGGTGATTACCAGATGTTATTGATAAAATAAATGCAGAGGAGTTGTTCAGCAGAATGGGGACACGGGGAACTTCGATGAATTCGGACATTTGGCCTGTTGGTGCTGGAGAGGGAGGAGAGGGAGGAGAGGGAGGAGAGGGGATGGGGTGGGGTGGAGAAGTGAGCATGAGAACAGTCAGGCTCTGCTCCTCACCGTTGCCATCCCGACCCGCATGGATGGAACTCCTGCCGTATTTTATGGAAATCCGTACTTTTTGAGACGATCCATACCGAGGTTTCCGTATGTTCGTCATCAGAAAGGCACGCCGTGATTATAGCGTGTTATTCCCATATGCCGATTCGTTTATTAACCCATTTCATCCCGACGTGGTGCAATGTAAACGCAGTAAACTCATCATGACCACGATTATATGAATTACTTCGATGGTAGTTTTTTTATTATGCGCTTTTTTTTTTTTGTAGAAGTTAGCCGGGTACAAAGCACTTGCAAGCGCGTTACCGTAGTTACATACCCGCCAGGCAGAATTCTGTGTCCGCCATTGTTGCGTATCCGCGTTTCCTCGCCGGCAGATTCGTCTGTAATGGGTTCACAGTTATAAATCACGTTGGAATGGAATTTATATTCGTTGACGTCACGAGTGTTCACATTTTTATTTTGTTATATTAATTTGTGATTGGATTGAAAATACAGAGAGATTAAGTTTATTTGAAGATGGAGGAAATTGTGAAAGGGAAAAGGAAAAGGTGGGGTTTTCCCCGATCAGAATGGAAGGCTGTGACGCTCGCTCATTCATCCCTCGTGGGTGATTTCTAACAACTGGAGAAGACTGCTCCAGTTATCACCGACATGGGACTTACTATTTATCCTTCGGGGGAATTCTTCTTCAATGGTCTCGCAAAAGGTCGAGGAGAACTTGCGTGCCATTGTGATGTGAAGCGGCACCATTTTCATGTTACAATATGTAAATATTCTCAAGCTCGGGTTGATCGAGGGGGGGGGAGGTGCAACCGGAAGAGAGACGAGAGGGTTGATCGGGGGGAGGGGGGTGCAACCGGAAGAGAGACGAGAGGGTTGATCGGGGAGGGGGTGCAACCGGAAGAGAGACGAGAGGGTTGATCGGGGGGGCGTGGGTGCAACCGGAAGAGAGACGAGAGGGTTGATCGGGGGGCGTGGGTGCAACCGGAAGAGAGACGAGAGGGTTGATCGGGGGGGGGTGCAACCGGAAGAGAGACGAGAGGGTTGATCGGGGGGTGCAACCGGAAGAGAGACGAGAGGGTTGATCGGGGGGTGCAACCGGAAGAGAGAAGAGAGGGTTGATGGGGGGGCGTGGGTGCAACCGGAAGAGAGAAGAGAGGGTTGATCGGGGAGGGGGTGCAACCGGAAGAGAGACGAGAGGGTTGATCGGGGGGGGGGTGCAACCGGAAGAGAGACGAGAGGGTTGTTCAGTCACGGGTGGAATGGTGGTGGTCGTATGGCAGCTCAGCTGCCGGTTAGCTATCATTTCTTGAAGCGCGACTATGTCGCTGATGCAGTGCCCCTCTACCAGTACACACATTGGAACTGGTACTCATTTCGCCGACCTCGGAAAGATGACAGGCTGAGTGCAGAGCCTGGTGTATTAATTCAGCGGCCGACGGGGCTTGAACTCAGGACCCCAGGATCCCAAACTGTCACCCTAACCACTGAGCCAACACCAGATTCTGCGGGTGGAATAAAGGATCGATTCAGATTCCAAACCTCTCGGACATATTTTCCTTCCACACTGAAGATCTGCCTGCTTGGCGTTTTTGGTGCAAACGACCGCCATTTGTTGTTGGTGTCTGTCAGCCACATTCCACTCCATAGTGATCTTCTGTGCCTGGTGTTGTGCTGAAAAGGGCAACCCTTATCGTGGAGTTTCGCCGGTAACGATTCTCCCCTTGATGTTGGTACCTTTGTGTGGCTGGTGTGTCAAGAGCTCTTCTTTGGCTTTGTGGCCCCTTGTACGTCTCACTACACGTTGCCTTGCGCAAGTTGGTGAAGCTCGTCTGAAGAGTCCGGAGTCGATTTCTCGTTGGATCCTTCATCAAAGTTCCTGCCTTCGGCCCTGCCCAGTTCTGGAGGGCTATTCATAAGTACCTCGGCAACTTACCATTCCCTTGTGGCATGTGAACTCCTTTCAGACGTATTCCCGTCACTTGTACGTTCACGACTCCAACCGCTGGCCAACGCTGATGCAGTGCACCCTGTTCCTCATTCTGCTAACCTCGGAAGGATGATGGACTGAGTCAACCCGCCTGGTGTTAATTCAACCGCAGGAGAGGAGCTCGAACCCAAGACCCGAAGATCTTAAGCCAGCCACCCTTACCGTTAAGCCAGCACCAGGCTCCAGCGATGAATGTTCAGGTGGAATATTAAAAACTAGCTGAAACCCCGTCACAGACGGATTCCGTTCATTCAACCACCCTCACCAGCTCAGCCACACTCGAGGGACATGGACTGGACAGGGCGTACTTGCCCCTGCCCCATTCCCCCCCCCGCCTTCAATTTGCTTACCCCCGCCCAAAAATTTAATTGCCCCTGGCCCCGCCCCCGCCTCTTCACTTCTCAACCCCCGTCTCTTGATTCCCCGCCACACTTGCCCCCGCCCCCTGTCCACCCCCTTACACTCAACCCCGCCTAATTCACCCCAGCCCCCGCCCCATCCCCCCCCCCCGTCTCCCGCTTTCAATTTGCTTACCCCCGCCCAAAAATTTTCTTACCTTTCCCCCCGCCTCTTCACTCCCTGCCATCGTCTCTTCACTCCTCACCCCCGCCTCTTCACTCCTCGCCCCGTCTCTTCACTCCTCGCCCCCGTCTCTTCACTCCTCGCCCCCGTCTCTTCACTCCTCGCCCCCGTCTCTTCACTCCTCGCCCCCGTCTCTTCACTCCTCGCCCCCGTCTCTTCACTCCTCGCCCCCGTCTCTTCACTCCTCGCCCCCGTCTCAATGAAAAGTGTTTATTTTGCTTCAGAGTTGAACGTTGACTATTGCCACTATGTGCGATGCACTCTTACAGGTACGAAGTTTCTTTCAGTCCAGGTCACAGTACCGAGAAAAACGTGACGCGACCGCTAGGAGGAGCACAAAATTGGTCCTTCAGTATTAATATATAGAAGATACAATGTTTCTTGTTACATTTTTTGTGTCAAATTCACATTCTGAGGTAGTCAGCATGTGCAGAAGAGGGTTTTACATTGCAGACGCTATTTTTGAGGAGTGGAATTACACCTCTCAGCGGTAACGGTCAGTCGACGGCAGACGTAATGACGTCACCGAATGAACCGATCATGTCATGCTGTCCTGACACCTCTTAGTGGTGATGTCACACGTCGCCATGTAAACGAATGTAAAACGAAAAGTGTTTATTCTGCTTCAGATTTGAAAGTTGACAATTGCCACTATGTGCGATGCACTCTCACAGGTACGACGTTTCTTTCAGTCCAAGTCACAGTACCGAGAAAAACGTGACTTGACCACTTCGAGGAGCACAAAATTGGTCCTTCAGTATTAATATATGGATTCTTCCCCAAATACCACTTTAATTTGCATCGTTTTTTTTTTTTTAGATCCTCGTGGAGGATCTCAAAGTCTTACTCATGTTGTTGTTCTTCATCTTGTTGTGGACTTTTTTGTTTCACAGCCTACAGCTTTCATCGAAACTTCCTAAAACCTGGCATACATATGTAAAAATACCCTGTGCAGACAGTAACGATCTCCGATTTTTAAAATTCCTCCTAGAAAAAAAAGTTGTGACGTCAAAATATCTCCGCTAATGGAAATCGCCTAAAAAAATTATCTCCGAAACTTGGCAAGCTTTTTGATTTCTGTTTGCGGGAATCGAACAGGGCATTAGCAGAGATGAATTACCGCACATATGATGCATCATTATGACGTCATCAATTTTTATGACGTCATTCCTATTTTTGGACATTTTTTGTTTCACAACCCAGAGTTTTCATCGGATCTTCGTGAAACTTGCCATGTATATGTAGAAAGCCCACGCGCAGGCAGTAACCATCTCCGATTTTGGAAATTTTCCGAGAAAAAGTTGACGTCATAATATCGCCACTAATGGAAATCGCCTATACCATTATCTCCGAAACTAGGCAAGCTGTTTGAATATTTTTTGGGGGAATCAAGCTGGGCATTAGCACAGATAATTTATCGCAAACCTGATACATCACAATGACATCATATTCGTTTTTATGACGTCATCATTAAGAGGACAAGGATCTTAGCTCATTTGAGCTTGTTGTTACAATACAGACAGGATTGCTGCCAAAATTTATATTTTGACATCAATTTATCAAAATTTTACAGAGGACCATACCCCTGGACCCCCCAAAGAAAATCTCATCTTTCTTTTTTTTTTTTTTTCAAAAATCAAGCCGGGCATTAGCACAGATAATTTATCGCAAACCTGATATATCACAATGACGTCATATTCGTTTTTATGACGTCATCATTAAGAGGACAAGGATCTTAGCTCATTTGAGCTTGTTGTTACAATACAGACAGGATTGTCGCCAAAATTCATATTTTGACATCAATTTATCAAAATTTTACAGAGGACCATACCCCTGGACCCCCCAAAGAAAATCTCATCTTTCTTTTTTTTTCAAAAGTTCTGAATTTTTTTCAAAACCCATGCACCCTTCACCTTCCAGTGGATTTAACTTATTAAACTGTTAGATTTAATTAATGTGGTGCTGATGTGACACAGGCTTGATGGGCCAAATGGCCTCCTCCTGCATCAAAGTTTCTTCTGTGTCCTTGTGAAAAAGGAAAGGGTTTAAAACGAGAGATGAGAAGTCTGGAGGGATGAGAAAAAAGGGAAATCTGGAGGATATTGGTGAGCATGTGGGTGGTATGTAGTGTTTGACACCTATATTGTCAATACTCATAATCATAATTATTGAACAATGAAGGCTATTCCTGAAGTGTTGTATTAACATTTAAAACATGTTCTCAATTGTACTGTTTATATAACCGCCTATACTTGATAATCGAATAGCCCACGAATACTAACTATATTTTAAGAACAAACCTCAAAATGCTAAGTTGTTGGCTGAAAGTTAAAACTCCTGTAATTTGTTACTGATTTTTCCAACTGCTTGGATTATCATTTGGATTTCGTTCTTTATCGAGGTTGTCAACCTTTGTACCCAGCAGTCCTCCAAACGTGGGTCCACAACCTCGGCCATGGGCCCACAGCAGTATATCCATGACTTTGGTTATGTCCATTCTGGCAATGCAATATCTTTTTAACCCTAACCATAGCTTATACTTTTACCTATAGCACAGACATCCTGACGAAGGTTTTTTTTATACACACGTCTGTCCCTGGATTCAGGTGGAATACCCGAGCCAGTCAGGTGCCGTGCTAATAAATACTGTGCGCCTAACAAGCAATCTGAGGGAAGTTCGCCAGACTCGAGTACAGTTTCCAACTGTGCTCTATTTGCCACAACCCAATCGGTCCTTTAATAGACATTATTAGCTAAAGTAAAGGCTCGGTCACATCTTGACGTTTTAGCCAACGTATGCCGATTTTTGAATTTTTTTTCTAAAACGCTGGCACACGTTGAATACATTATGGGTAAGTTTTGATAACATTGAGAGCACGCTGAAAAACACTGCCATAAGTCATTGTACGCTGGCTTTAAACGTTGTACTTTTTGGTTGTCCTCATTTTTTCATGCTTGAAATTTCATGACGTATGCCGGCGTAAGACTCACACGTTCCGCTACGCTGGCCACAGGTTGTATGCACGGTCTGCGATCGTTGACAGACGTCAATACATGCTACTTGTAAGTTAATCATAAGTTGAGACACGCCGAGGTAATGTTTAGTGTACCCGAAACTTATTTCTAACCTATGATTAACGTGTTGTTGGCACGTTACGTGATCGTTGCCACACATCGACAGACGTTACTTTTAAGTTACTCATAGGCTGAAAGACGTCGGTATAATGGATCGTCCTTTCGTCAGCGTCCACGGCCACGGCCAGGACACTTATTTGCAGCATTCTTCAAACTTTTCTTGGGCATGACGATGTTCACACTTCGATGTCTAGCTTGGCTATGATTCCAATTGTCCATCGGCAGTGTCTATTTAAAATAGTCGAGTTTGAGCGTTTAACACGTTCAGAAGAAACGCTTCAAATTTCCAAACCCCAGCGTCAAAAAACAAAGGCGAGTGAGAGCAATTTAAATCGTTCATTGTAAACAATGAAAATAGCTGAGTGGTACCGTTTAAAAGTCGTTGAGTGTGAAAAAAATCCAATTGTTGAGCGCAAGCATCCACTTTCAATAGTGGAGATGCAGCCATTTAAATCGTTGAGTTTATCATTTAAATCGTTAAACGCAAGGACGATCCATCATAACCCACACCCTCCCCCTCACACTCACCTACTACTGCCAACATGAACAAACTACTACTAATACTAATACTAATACTAATACTGATACTGTTACTGCTGACATGGACATCGACTCAAAAAGGACTCGAAAACACTGTTGGGTTCCCCTTTTATGAACACCATTTTTATATACCAATTCCCAAAACCGCTGGGAACACGTCTTTATATGGCAGTTGTAAGCTAGAAACACGTTAATTTTTTTTTTTTTGTCGACCGGAAGACGTCATTGGAATACGTCTACATACGTCGATGTGTGTTGGGACTACGTAAAGAATTGGTTCAACGCACGTCAAACATAAGTTAGAAATAAGTTTCGCGTAAAAAAAGACATTACCGCGACGTGTTTCGACTTATGAGTAGCTTATAAGTAGCGTTTGTGGACGTGTGTAAGCGTCCGCATATCGTGTGTAAAACTTATCCCCATCGCATGCGGAACGTGTGTCATACGCCGAGTACGTCGTAAAATTTTGAACATGTTTAAAATTTCTTGACGTACTCTACTTACTACGACGTATGATAGCGTACTTTAGCGTTCTACTCACGTATACCAAACTTACTCATACCGTATTTGACGTGCCCCAACGTTTTAGACACATTTTTCTTAGGTCGGCATACGCTGGCAAGATCGCCAAGGTGTGACCGCGATGTTGACACTTCCATTTCTACGGCAGTTATGATTCGAATCGTTGTGCGTCAGCCTTTTAATAGGCTACGTCATGACATCGTCGGCGATGCGTGCAACGCGCTATGCCTAAGTTAGACTATCGTTGGGCATCGGTTGTGTAGGCTGACAACAGGTTCAGCATTCGTTGGTATAAGTTATCTATAACACAACGAAACGTTCTGTGTCCGTTACCAATGCGTTATACATAAGACCAAGTCGCTATGAATACGTCCGAATCTTTAAAAAAAAACATCAAAAGTTCAACGCAAGCCAGCGTTTTACATACATTTTAATACGTTGCCATCGCTGGCTAAAACGTCAAGGTGTGACCGGGCCTTTAGATGAGATGATCTAGAAACAGTATCCTTGGCTTCGGAAAAGTCAGGTGTTTTGAAAACCAGAGCTACGAAATGATGTAAGGTATGAAATATTTATTATTATTTTTATTATTGTGTTTGTAAATTTACTGGAGGTTACATCTTGCCCCATGGTTGTTTCAATGAAAATGGTGCATATTCATCTTCTGGTCCTGAGGTGGTATGTCACCCAGGTCAAAGGATAATGGACAACAGTCTATCTTCACCTCCTGATTATTCAGTCGTGAGCATATTTACTGCATTTAATCATATGAAAATTTTCAATATTCAAGCGTGTGCTTTTGCTTTGTGACAACAACATTATATGTGGGTTACTCAATTTGATGTTCATTAGTTGACCTTTGTTGTGTGTTGTTAAGCATTTTTGGGGGATAATTGAAGTATTTATTTTCTTAGTTTGCAGATTTAGTTGAGAAATTAGCATAATTAGATTAGAAACATAAGCAAAATTTTGGGAGGGGTGGGGGTGACTTAACAAGTGTAGAAAAGATCATGGTTTGGAATGGGGGATGACATAAAGGGCAACTCAAACACTCAGACCACCTCAAAACTAATCTATCCCTTGAAACCCTACAAAATAGATATGGTCTTTTTCCGATTGATAAAGCAGGTAATTTTGCAGTCGGTAACTAGAGGTCAAGGGTCATAGTTCATGATAGGTTTTAGTTCCTGTGATAATTTAAGAATGTCTGAAGGGATCCAAGTCAAACTTGGTACAAGTATGTATAATGATGTATACATAAACTGATACCGATTAGATTATGGGGTCAAGAGGTCAAAGGTCATGCCAGGTAAAAATTTGAGAATAGCTGAAGGGATTTAAATTAAACTTGGTACAAGTATGTATCATGATGTAATAATGTGGGCGGAGGCATATCTGTCAACGTCACGATGTCCAAGAGTGCCATTCTAGTTTGTAAGATCTTGCTTACTTCGTACAATAGATGTAATGTTTTTTGTTTTTTTAACGTTTTTGCCTTTTACAGCAGTGAAACGGTTGATGAGGGAGGCCATAGAGCTCAGGGAGCCGACAGAGCAGTACTACGCTCAGCCACTGCAGGTGTGCTGGTTAGCTCGATTGTCTTATCTTTCATTTATCACATATAAAGTATGCTTGTTTGCTTAACAATTGCTTTGTTACTTTGTTGATTTGATTCAAGAAAATAAGCCACCAATTAAATTGCGTTGGAGAGATTGAATGAATAAAGACTGACATACTTTGTCTTAAAAGCTGAAAGTTAGCATGTTGAGATACATTTTACCATTTACAATTAGAAATTTGTTCATATGTTTTTCAAACATCCTTTGCTTTGATTCCAAATCCACTAGCTTACCTCAAAAAATTATAAAGGCAATTTTGCTGAGCTACTTCTTCCTCATTAGAGCTCAAAATGTATTTTGATGCTGTTCATTCTGCCCTCACTTCCTCCCTTCAGTTGCTTTTCTTGCCTCCCTCCTATGATCACATAATTTGAATGTAAAAAAACACATGCCAATTGATACTTCATTTGATTTTTGCCACAGGTCACATTGATGTGGCATACAAAAGCTTGGTTTCCGATTCCCAATTTATCATGGGAAAACTATGCACTTAAACATGGAACCTTCACAAAATCATTGCAGAATTATGCAAATGCTTAATTGACTCGAATCATCATGATCCTCGTCATCATCCTCAGGCGTTGTCATTGGAAGCCCATAGCCCCAAGGAAGCTGGCCACTTCGACCGGATTCCCACAGAGATTAAACTGTAGAAAAGGATAAAGGAGGGGTGAGGGGGAGAGTGGCCATTCTCAGCTAGCCGATGGGGCCGTAGTCCAAAGACTGGGGAAGTTGAGGAGCTTTGCAGTGTAGGAAGGGGTCTTCCTCATCATTCGTTCCCCATCCACGAGTAGTCCCACACATCTCCACCAGGACAGGCTCAATTCAGGTGCACTGAAGTGACGTGCAAACATGAAGCCGAAAAGGATTCGCTGTTGAGAGATAAAAAGCTAATAGAAACACATGCTTATGTCTTTGTGTTTCACTTTGCAACTCTTGTGTCTTTACATCCCTGTTACGAGGGGAAAGGTAACCTGACGAAACACATTTCCTAATGAAGGATCCCTTATGTGTTGAGTGCATCACCCTGGGGTCTTTACCATAACCGTAACAGTATTATAGAGATGTGACAAAATGCAGCTGCCTCTGATATTTATTAGTGATCCCCTGTAAAGTTTTCAGGCAACATACAAAGCTTTTTCAAATCTGTGTTGAAGTTATTGATAATCTTGTTCACCTGCAAATGCCCTGTCCACCTGTGTGCCACCAATTCCTTCAATGGCCATTATCCAGCAATGGTTGCTGAGCACGTTGCTGGTTTTGAGGAAGTTACCTTTATACTGCTTAATAACTTGCTTTCGTTAGCTACTTCACTAGCTTGTTTGCTAATTGAATAACCTGACATATCACAAATATATCCATGAGTATACTTTTCTTCTGAAAACCTCAATGTAATAATTTTATGCTTTTAACCTTTTTTTTTTAATGACTAAGAACAGGCATGACAATCGAACTTACAAAGAGAGATAGCTTGTTAACCTCTGTTATGTAAGCTTTTATCCAATATTGATTTTTTTTTTTTGTTTGTAATAGGTTACACACACTTTCATTCAATTCTCCGAAATAACCCATTGTTCTGTTACCCTAGGATAATCTGTTTGAATGGCATTTCTCTGTACGTGGACCGACTGATTCACCATTCGCCCTTGGGGTTTACCACGGCCGTATCCTCTTACCTTCAGGTTACCCTCTGCAACCCCCAGAGATTATACTTCTTACGGTACATCTTTTTTTTTTTTGCATTTTATTTTACTTTTATCCAATACCATCTATATTATAAGACAGATGTTTGTGTGTCTGTATGTCACCATTTTTCTCAGAGATTGCTGTACGTATCTTCGTCAAACTTTCACAGGTTCATCAGTGAGTGCTGGGGAGTTTTAGGCAAAACAAAAATTTTGAAAAATAAAGTTGGATTTTTTTAATTTTAGTTTTATTTTAAAAAGGGCCAATAGCACCTAAGCCTTTGTATCGATGTGAAAGGTGATATTAAATGATCCCTGACCCCATTCCTTAGTGGGTGTAGGGAAGTGTTTTAGGCCTACACAAAATATAAAAATAAAAAACATAAAATTTGATTTCATCAAAATGCCACCAGGATTAGAACAGCACCGGGCGACGCCGGGTCCACCCACTAGTCTATAATTGTGTGTGTGTGTGTGTGTGTGTGTGTGTGTGTGTGTGTGTGTGTGTGTGTGTGTGTGTGTGTGTGTGTGTGTGTGTGTGTGTCAGTCCGTCTCCTCCATAACGCCAAAACCATGAAACCTAGTGCCCCCAAACTTTACATGCATACTAAGGGAACTCCAAGGTGGTGCATGGATGAAAATATTGTTTGGGTTAATTTCAACACCCCTTTTGAATATAATTTAGGGGGTGTTCATCACGAAAAACCAAAATGTCTTTCCAAGGTGGCGGCACGTCATTGTGGTCAACCCGGTCAGCTTGCAAGAGTCTTCAGCCACCATTTTTTTTTGGCCTGCTCAACAATGCCTAGGCTTGGAACAGGCCGCAATGATTTTTTAATGATAGATTTTTTTGTTTTTTTTCCACTTTCCTCACTTATATGATCGAATACTTGATCATCATACCTACGAATCGCTGGATACATTGCAATGCTTATAAACGCCCACAGATGCCAGCATTTGTGGCTTTATTTAATTTCCGCACATGACACAAGCTCTAGAATCTCTTAAACTAAGCCAAATTTCAAAATTAAAGTTCCAGAATTGAACGTAGCAGCATTTCTGACTGCAAAAACAAGTGTTCATTTGTCCAATTTTGACATCGTTTCACATTTTGGGCGTCTCCGGGAGATATTTAATATGATGGATCAGCGATCGCTAATCGCTTGCCAAACCAGCCCTTCCTTATCAACCGTTTCATTGGAGTGCTTCCTTGAGTGCTCAAGCCACTTGTCGAGTGCTCTGCAATATTTGCACTGTCACTGAATACTGTATAGCGATCGACTTGAACAAAGTTCAGGGGCTACTCTCCTGCATTGGCCCTGTGTTGTTCTGCGGTGTGGCGGATGGTAGCTGACTCGCTGAAAATGTACAATTTTATTTTACATCATGTTTCCCCTTTTTGTCCGATCTCCTTTCATTATACGACTTGTCACGTCGGCAAAGATAAATGCATATAAAAACATTAAACGTTTCGTTTTTAAAAGTTTCTTCAACAGTGTTGTTGGAGTGCTCTTCAAGCTTTGATCTCGACAACCTTCCATGGCGATACCGTGGCGTGGTTGTCCGTGTGGACATCTCTGGCATTAGGAAGGCAAAATAAATGAGATGATCACAATGAGTAAAAAATGTTTTCAGATACAAAGCAATGAATCGCCATATCACAGCAGGATAGCCAAGAGGTACGCACACTCGTTCTAAGCTATCTCGCTTGGGTTGGAATCCTGACCCAAGTATAAACTGTCATCCCGGTGTTTCACAGGCAGGGCGATTCATCATTGTGTGTGCTGTCTTTTGGATTGACATTAAGCAGGATGTCACATCTGCGAGAATCCCCCTCTCTTTCCTTCCCCTCTGCTTTTCTCATCCCTATCCCACCCCTCTCTCACCCTTCCCTTCTCTTCCCATCCCCTCATGCTGCCTTCCCTTCCCATCACCCCTCATGCTTAACTCCTCCCAAACCCCTGCCCTTCTCCACCCCATGGACATCTCCTGGTGGTCTTCGCATGTTGTTTAAACCTACCCCATTTCATTCAATCTTGTGCCTTCCCCCCCTTTCTCCACAAGTCCCACTACCAAAAGAAAGTTGAGTACCCCTCCCCTCATGCTTACCTCCTCACAAACCGCTTTCCCCTCCCCACCTCTCTGCCCCATCTTCCTCACTCCCCCACCCCTCCTTCCTCCTTCCTCGCTCTCGCTCTTCCCCCCTCCCCCACCATCACCTCTCCTCTATCCTTGCTCCCCATCTCTCCTCTCTCACTCCCCCTCCCCTTCCAATCTCCGTCCTCACTCTCTCCTCCCCCTCCCCTCTCCGTCTTCTCTCTCTCCTCCCCCTCCCCTCCATCCTCTCTCTCCTCCCCCTCCCCTCTCCGTCTTCTCTCTCTCCTCCCCCTCCCCTCCATCCTCTCTCTCCCCTCCCTCTTCTCCTCTCCCTTCCCCCCTTTAATATTTCTGTCAGTGAAGCGATGGATTGTATTTGCTAGTATCTAATATATGTAGAGAGTGCTGGAAAAAGGAGAAGGTTGAGAGGGAATCCAAAAAGTTTGGTCTGACTTTATCCTCTCCCCTTTTCGCCTCTTTAAAATAGTAATGCTGATGATTTTGACATCACATTATTCCACGTCATCTAAGCTGTCATCAGTAAATTGGCATGTTTCCTTCCTTCTGAAATGTTATCAGCTGTTGATTTGACAAGGTAATGCAAGACAAAACCTGCAAAGTGCATCTTTTGAGATGCTAGAAAGTTGGGTAAATGCGAAATGATTAATAATGCATCAAAGATGTTTTTAGCCGCGTCTCGCGTAGCGAACGTGGCTCTGAGCTCGGCGTTGTTCCTCTTGTTCCTCTTGTTCCTCTTGTTCCTCTTGTTCCTCTTGTTCCTCTTGTTCCTCTTGTTCCTCTTGTTCCTCTTGTTCCTCTTGTTCCTCTTGTTCCTCTTGTTCCTCTTGTTCCTCTTGTTCCTGTTGTTCCTCTTGTTGTTGTTGTTGTTGTTGTTGTTGTTGTTGTTGTTGTTGTTGTTGTTGTTGTTGTTGTTGTTGTTGTTCTTCTTCTTCTTCTTCTTCTTCTTGTGAAGACAAAACCTTTAGGACTTGGCTCTTTTATATACAGGATCTGGATCTCCTTAAATACTAAACACCTGTATACATCCTCGCATTGAGGGTGCCTTTTGAGAGCGTCTATCATGAACTTTTAAATATATTTCGACATTTGCTTTAAAGTTTCGAAAAGTTCACGTTACTATTTAAAGATTATTCCATTTAATGTATTGTAATTTCGTAAATACACTATTTCTTTCGTAAATACACTATATTTTATAAATACGTAAATACACTATGACTGGTCTCGCTATTGGCTTAATCAAGGCATGTGACGAAATATCGGAAGTTGTTGTGTTTTTGTTTTTTTTCTTCTTCCTCTTCTTGTTCTTGTTCTTCTGGTGAAGACAAAACCTTTAGGACGCGGCTCTTGGACACATTTGTCCTTGTTTCTTCACTAATGTTAGGCTCATGATGAAGGTTGTCATATATCACGTGCAAGACAAAAACCTGAGGAGACCATTGTATTTTTGCATGAATTACAATGACAGTAGTATGTGATGGATATACGAGCAGTACTGTATTTGAACCTGTGTTCCGAGTATAATGAGCCACATTGGACCAATAAGCCGGCCAACCCAAAGCTCCTCTGAAGTTCTTCATTCAGGTTGAAGTCTGAATAATTTTGTTTCCATCAAAGTTCTCTCCCTTTTCAAGCCATATACATTTTTTTTTCTTCTGCAGATGGTGGATGCAATCATATTGTTCACTATCAATGTGAGCATCATTACCCCTTGTGTTATGGCCTACAGCACACCAAGCCAATATATGGAGAGGGCAACTGGATGACTAAGCAAGGAAGAGATTGATCAGAGAGGCCACTGTCCAGGCCTCATCGTCGGTCCCAATGCAGGCCCCGGCAGTCGGCCCCGGCAGTAGGCCCCAGCATTAGGCCCCAGGCAGGCCCTGACAGTAGGCCCCAACAGTAGGCCCCAGCATTAGGCCCCAGGCAGGCCCCAACGGTAGGCCCTGGCAGTAGGCCGCAACAGTAGACCCCGACAGTAGGAAGGGTTCGACCAAACACAGCTCTGACGGACCAAACTCCAAAAATAGCCACCCTCTTCTCCTTGGCATCAACTTCCAGGTTCCCTCCTCTTGTCCCACAGCCGATCACAAGCTTTATACCTGTGGGCCGAACCATTTAGTCCAACTCGTGAGGGGTGTGGGGGAGAAAAGGAAGAAGAGGAAGAAGGTCACAGACCATAACACTTGCGAATAGCGCAAAGCCGGGTGAAGCATTTGGTGTTTGACAGACATCAGTCTATGATTGAGGAACTACTTCATTTCAATTCGGTGTTATATTTTGAACAATGAAGAACATGAATCGGAATTTGAATCGGAACACGAACCAGCAGTTTAGCAGGACTTCGGCTCGGAATTTGGCAAATTTGACGGGGTCTCGTCTCGAGCGTGCATGTGCGGTAAAGCAATTGCTTCTTGGTGTCAGTCTGGCAGTCAAACAAAATTGAAAATCATTCCAAACAGAAAACTTGTTTAGGGATGCCATAATAGATACAAACAGGAATGAATAAATAATTTAACATGTTAAATAGGGTGGTGTAAAAGACAGTGCATTGATGGCGGTAAACGTCCGATTCAACGTTTTGTTTTGTTTTTTTTCTACAGCCTTGAAACTAATGTTATTTCGATTGACATATATTTGAACAATGTAGAAGAAAAATTGCCTTATCTGCACTTCTAAAAACCTCTAGTTTAGTATTACTTGGGCAAAATGTCACACTCTTGACCAATCAAATTTACTGTGCGCTCTGAGGGTGGAATTACAATATTCAGACAAAATGGTGCTGCTTAGCGATACCACGTCAGAGCCAAATTCGGGCAAGATATGTATTTGTTTAGTGGATTTTTTTTTCCTCAAAGATCATTCCAAAATTGTTAGTTTCTCCTTTCTCCAAGAATAGTTGGTCGAAAGTTAAGATCTGGACCATTCCGTTTGACACATCAGCTTCTTGTGGTTGCCACCACGCGTGTTGTGCAAAGTTCACGAAAAAAGCTAATATAGATCGTGCTTGGAAATGCAAAGCAAGAGTTGAAAAAACGCTTCTCATGTCCTTTTTGTCAAGACTGCATGGGGGTAAGGTGTTCTGTGAAGTCTCTAGTTTTTGTATAGTTTTAACATGTAATTATATTTTGGTAAACTACAACCTTTGAAGCATCCAGGATGCAACAACAACTGCACAAGTGTCTATTACTTTAAAATGATGAAGTTATGATTGGATTAGACCTGGAGACCTCGCGTTGTGAACAGCTGTTGTGTTGTGATTGATCATCCACCATTCCACTCATTATCTCGTATTAATAAATAATGTGTATTTTTATTTCAAGTTATTGTGAACTTCCTGAAATGATGTTTTTCTTTCAGCCCTCTGGTAGGTTTGAGGTTGGCAAGAAAGTCTGCCTCAGCATTTCAGGACATCACCCAGAAACATGGCAACCAAGCTGGAGCAGTGAGTCAGCCTTGCTTTCTTGAAATATTTCGCAAATTGAATGTTTTCATTTTCTCATAATGCCGCAACTTCTTGATTAGTTACCATTCCCTAATGTCACCTGAACAAACAATAAATAATACAGAAAATATACATACAGTGGGGAGAAGAAGTATTTGATACACTGCCCTTTTTGCAGGTTTTCCCACTTACAAAGCACGTAGAGGTCTGTAATTTTATCAGAGGTACACCTCAACTGTGAAAGACGGAATCCAAAACAAAAATCCTGAAAATCACATTGTATGATTCTTAAATAATTAATTTGCATTTTATTGCATGAAATAAGTATTTGATCACCTACCAACCAGTAAGAATTCCGGCTCTCACAGACTTGTTAGTTTTGTCTTTAAGAAGTCCTTCCATTCTCCACTCATTACCTGTATTAACTGCACCTGTTTGAACTCGTTATCTGCATAAAAGACAGCTGTCCACACTCGATCAATCAGACTCTAACCTCTCCACAATGGGCAAGACCAGAGAGCTGTCTAAGGACATCAGGGAAAAATTGTAGACTTGCACAAGGCTGGGATGGGCTACAGGACAATAGGCAAGCAGCTTGGTGAGAAGTCAACAACTGTTTGCGCTATTATTAGAAAATGGAAGAAGTTCACTATAACAGTCAATCTCCCTCGGTCTGGGGCTCCATGCAAGATCTCACCTCGTGGAGCCTCAATGATCATGAGAAAGGTGAGGGATCAGCCCAGAACTACATGGCAGGACCTGGTCAATGACCTGAAGAGAGCTGGGACCACAGTATCAAAGAAAACCATAAGTAACACACTACGCCATCATGGATTAAAATCCTGCAGCGCACGCAAGGTCCCTCTGCTCAAGCCAGCGCATGTCCAGGCCTGTCTGAAGTTTGCCAATGACCATCTGGATGATCCAGAGGAGGAATGGGAGAAGGTCATGTGGTCTGATGAGACCAAAATAGAGCTTTTTGGTTTAAACTCCACTCGCCATGTTTGGAGGAAGAAGAAGGATGAGTACAACCCCAAGAACACCATCCCAACCGTGAAGCATGGAGGTGGAAACATCATTCTTTGGGGATGCTTTTCTGCAAAGGGGACAGGACGACTGCACCGTATTGAGGGGAGGATGGATGGGGCCATGTATCGCGAGATCTTGGCCAACAACCTCCTTCCCTCAACAAGAGCATTGAAGATGGGGCGTGGCTGGGTCTTCCAGCATGACAACGACCCGAAACACACACAGCCAGGGCAACTAAGGAGTGGCTCCGTAAGAAGCATCTCAATGTCCTGGAGTGACCTCGCCAGTCTCCAGACCTGAACCCAATAGAAAATCTTTGGAGGGAGCTGAAAGTCTGTTTCCCAGTGACAGCCCCGAAACCTGAAGGATCTGGAGAAGATCTGTATGGAGGAGGTGGCCAATATCCCTGCTGCAGTCTGTGCAAACCTGGTTAAGAACTACAGGAAACGTCTGATCTCTGTAATTGCAAACAAAGGTTTCTGTCCCAAATATTAAGTTCTGTTTTTCTGATGTATCAAATACTTATTTCATGCAATAAAATGCAAATTAATTATTTAAAAATCATACAACGTGATTTTCAGGATTTTTGTTTTAGATTCCGTCTTTTACAGTTGAAGTGTACCTATGATAAAAATTACAGACCTCTCCATGCTTTGTAAGTGGGATAACCTGCAAAATCGGCAGTGTATCAAATACTTGTTCTCCCCACTGTATATGCTGAAAATAGAACGTAAGTTTTATTACCTCCACCACCCAAGGTGGAAGGAGGTTATGTTTTCACTCCATCTGTCTGTTGGGTCGCCGAAATAGGTGACCCTTCTTGTCAGTAATTCTGTCTGTTTGTTTGGATGTTTGTTCGTTTGTCATCAGCATAATTGGTAGTAAACGTGGACGGATTTTGACCAAACTCGGGTGGTAGGTACATCTTATGACCTTGTGCTTTGGAAATTGTGATGGTTGCTAGGGACGCTTTGGTTCCCTCGCAACAACCGAAAAACCTTCAAAATCGGTACCGTTCACGCGAAATCAATTCCGAAATCCATTATCTCACGTAGGGTTATGAAATTTGGCATGAATGATCTACAGGTGATGCTCTATCAAATATATTCCGGTTTTTGTGATATCTGGAATACTTTACCCGCAGCGCCCCCTACCATTAGGGTATGCGTGAAAATTGGCAAATTGAAGGCCCCCTCGCGACCAGGTGAGTGCATCGATACGAATGAAACTTTGCAGGTTCATGGTACTCAATGAGTACTACAACTTTGCCTCAGGATATATTGACCGATTTCGCTTAGGTCAGGGGTCAAAGGTCAATTGGTGCAAAAATTGATAATACAAGTACGTGGCCGTAAAAAAATAAATGAATGAATATTCAAACCGCGAGCAACAAACAACAACCACACAGGCCGTTTCTTCGCCCTCACGTGCCCATACGTGCGTGGCCCGGAAGTTCGCATATTATTCGCAGTTACGATTATTCGCAATTTAGTTTTAATACCCAATTATTCAATTAGCGCCAACCTATTTTACCTTTTGGCAATGTCGTGGCAAGGAAAAACAAAAAGAGAAGAGAAGAGAAGAAAGAGAAAAAAAACTTACTTCCTGGTTCGGAGCATACCAGCACTCTGATGTTACCAAAATGTATGCACCGTCTAATATGAAAATGATCATAACTTGGGGCATTGCGTTTATCTATAAATGCGCATAAGAAATCGAGAAATTATTAGAATACACAAAGTCATCATTATCCGGAAGCCCGTACGTTGTAACCCGTAATGGGGAACGTGGCTGAGCCTCCCTTCCCCATCGGCCACGCCCACGCAACAACGTGTCTTGTTATTGGTTTGATAAATAAATGGCCATAACTTGGGAAGCACTTGTCTGATTAATATCAAACCTTGAAAAGGCACATCCTCAGGTCCCCAGCAATATATCCGGCAAGTTTCAATTAGATCGGACCAGTGGTTGTCGAGAAACAGCGCGCGCACACAGGCGCGCGCGCGCGCACACACACGCACACACACCCACAGACACACACATTGCTGGAATTATAGATAGATGCGAGAGCTGGAGGTGCCTTCGTGCCAAATGCTACTCCTCCTCGGGTTATGGTCGGATGGTCATGAAAATTCACACTAATCGTCTGGAATACATTGTGCACAAACAATCGAGCCAGATTTTCGATTTAGATCTTTGTTCACCCACAGCACCCCCTCGAACTTTGGGGATTTCCGATTTCAAACCGCATTTTCGGTACTTTTCATTCAAATGGATACCGAGTAGTTATCAGTAGATAGAACTGGATGAGATTTGATATGCATAATCTTAAGGTGATTCCCTATCCACTATATGACTTCCATTTTGCTCTCTATGTTATAGTTTCCATGCTCGGCGACCCATTGCCACCTACCGGCTTGTTTGTCTGTTTGTGTGTAGGATATCTCAAAAAGTTGTGAATGGATTTTGATGAAATTTTGTGGGCTGGTTGGGTGTGTGAAAAGGACGAAATGATTAGATTTTGGTAAAGATCCAGATCTGGCTCCTAGAATTTTAAAAGTGATTCTTCACCATTGAGAGGTAGGGCCAAAAATGATATATGACACGATATCTTCAAACGTGGTGGACGGATCGGCCAAAACTTGGTGGATACGTTGGTTGTGTGACGAGGAAGAAGTGCTTCAATTTTGGTGAATATCCGAATCCGGATTGGATAATTTTTTTAAGTCATTCTTCACCATTGAGAGATCGGGCCAAAAATTGTATACGTCACAATATCTCAAAAATGAATTGGGCATGATATGTTCTCATGGATCAGGCATTGTGTGGCAAAGGTATGTGCTCTACCGAGTGCCCCTATAGTTCTGACTAAAATGGTCACAAATGAAATATACATTGCAATCCCATTTAGCCCAGAACATGCGATCCACTTTTGAGATGTTCTCATGTGCAAAATTACCAATGTTCACTATTGTATGTTGCATACCTTTGATTTTGTGACTCAGTTATTAATTCATGTGCATTGAAATTGCTATTAAAAAAACAAAGATGACAACAGACATATTTTTTTTTTTGGATACATAGTCCAAGCTCATGGAAGAGGAGGTAGTATAAGTACACTGAATGGATCAGGACACAAGACAAAATGAACAGTTGAGACAGGGGGTGAACACCAACAGCAGAGTTGAAGGCCAAGATAGAGGCAAACTTGGACAAGCAATGGGTTTTGGGGAGGAATGAGGGGCAGGAGATTATGCATAGGGTGGACAAGATGGATACAGAAAGAACTCTCAGGAGGTCAGGTCAGGTCAGGTATGGGAGCATGTGCCAGAACAGCGCGTCGCTGCGTTCACTTTCCGCCGGTACTCCAGGGGCCTCCATCTGGCCATCCCCCAGGCAGATGCCAGGCCCATCCCCATCTCCTTGAGATGATGGTCAACCACGAGGCACGAGCCCACTGGCCTCCTCCACTCATGAGACTCCCTCGCTGAGAGAATCTGGTGAGCAGGATCAGCGTCAGGAAAACGAGCCACATGTCCATACAGCCGCAACTGACACTCACGGACTATGCAGGTAACAAATCTCATCCGAGTCTCTCTCAGCAACCCCTCGTTGGACACAAAATCCAACCAGCGATAGCCAAGGATTCTCCGAAGAGACCTGGTACCAAAGGAATTAAGTCTCCGTCTCAGATCCTTGGTCAGAGTCCAAGTCTCCCATCCATAGAGCAAGACTGGAAGTACCAAGGACCTGAAGACTCGGACTTTCGTCCTCCCGCACAGGTACCGGCAGCGCCACACCCCATGATCCAGTGAATCCATGACTCCCCAGGCCCGACCCAGACGTCTATTGACCTCTGACTCACAGCCAGCAGAGACATGAATATCACTGCCAAGGTAAGTGAATCTCTCCACGACCTCAACATCCTCAGCACAAACAGACACAGACAGGACAGCAGCATCCAAGATGTCACCGAAAGCCTGGATCTTAGTTTTGACCCAAGAAACCCGTAATCCCAGCGGCTCCGACTCCTCATTCAGCACCTCGAGGGCCCCCAAAAGGATATCTAAAGTCTCCGCAAAGATGACTGCATCATCTGCAAAAACAAGGTCCGAGATCTTGACATTCCCAAACGATGCACCGCAGCTTGATCTCTCTGACATCCTCCCTAAAATCCAGTCCATACAAGTGCTGAAAAGTGTGGGGGCAAGTACACATCCCTGACGAACTCCAGTAACAACTGGAAATAAGTCAGAGATGGTACCACCACACTTCACAGCACTCTCAGTACCAGAGTAGAGTTCAGACATCAGATCGATCAGTTTTGGTGGCACCCCACGAAGACCAAGAATCCTCCAGAGGACATCCCGATTCACTGAATCGAATGCTTTACAGAGATCAACACAGGCTGCAAGCAGCCCCTGCCGAAACTCTTGTCTGCGTTCGGTGAGGACACGAAGAGCAAGGATATGGTCAATCGTTGACCTCTTTGGTGTAAAGCCTGATTGCTCTGGAAGCTGGTGCTCAAGCAGATGGTGGCGAACCCTATCAAGAATTATCCGAGCAAACCCTAAAAAATCACAACAAACAATTATTTATTACAAACCCAAGCAAGCAATCATTTGAAGGCAAGTATTTAGAGGCAAGAAAGCAAAAGGCACATAAGAGCAGATTTAACCATAACATGTATTCATATTCAATCTTGCTTACACAAAATATTTGGTCATCATTCAGTCAGGAGAGAAGAATAAAACAAGGACTTGAAAATAATATAAAAGTAATGTATGGAGAAAAGAAAAGCAGCCTTTTCCTTTCTCCCTCACCTCACACAGTCCAAATACAAGAGAATGCGGAGGAAAATGGATGGGGAAGATGGGCTGTCGCAATGGGGACACACTGCCGCATCCCTGAGGTGCCCATACCCAGTAGGCGAGTCCTCTTCGGCGTCCAAGATATGCGAGCTATATAGGCGACTCGCCCTCCTCTGCTTCAGATTCTTCCTCCTCATACCCCCGTTGATGAGGTGCCACCGTTCACCCTCCTCGTCCTTCGTGGCTGACAGGATTGAGAGGGCAAGATGACGTTCATGGAAGGAGTGTTCTTTTTTCACAGAAGTTCGACACGAGCTGCTCGTGAAACCTTCCTTTCTTTACCCTCACACGCTTTTGTTCCTTCCCTCACGAGCCTTCTCAGTCGTTGAGTCTTCTGCTCATCTAAGCTTGTCCCATTCGCTTCTACCTTCTGCTTCTCTCATGATCATCAACCTCCTGCAAGGAACGAACGTTCGCTGACAGGTAAATTGCATTGCGCTCCATTGTTGCCTCTTCTCTCATGAGCTCTTTGTGTTCCTGCTCGTGCGAGCTTTCCCGTTTACGTCTGCCTCACTGCTTCTTCACATCAGCATATCTCTCTCTCTCTTTTTTTTTTCTTTTTCTTTTTTTTTCTTTTTCTTTTTCTTTTCCGCAGCCGATAGGGACGGGTCCACGACGTCTCTGGTGGAAAATACCATGCTGTTCTGAGGGAACTTTCAACGCAACCACCCTCTCCCTTTACGTGCCCAAAGCCGCAAAGAGAGCCCCCAGCCCCCTCCCTGCATGCGCAAGATGCCCACTCGTACTGTTCTGCACTGTACCATGCCTGTGAGAAGCGCTGCACCTCGCAGGCCACAATGAGATCAAGCATCATGAACATGTATGTGAGACCTCTCGATGGGTTCACGACCACAGACGGGGCAAACGTGCCCAATTAAACAATGTTCCTTCCCTCTGTTTTACAAAGGGAAGGTTTTTTTTTGGTTTTGGTTTTGGTTTTTGAATGGTTTTATGAATGGTTTTACAAAAAGAATCTTCATGAATATTCATCTTGGAGAAATGTTTGCAACTGCTTTGCTGTATTAATTACAATCACATAGTCTGTTCAGACAGTCCACTGTGCAAGATTGCAGATATTTCAACATCTCAGCAATGGCAGTCTTGTACTGGCTGTGGCAGACAACAGCGGCATGGTGACACGACCTTTTATTCTGAGACGGGTGGGCTAAATTGCTTTCAGAAACCTGAAATGATAGACAGGACAAGTGGTAAAGAGATACTATGGAGATGATGTCCAATTTGATGTTTTTAAAGTGTTTATTCAATTTGGAGTCCTTTATTATGCACATTGGGAAGGAGTGAATAGTGGGGTTGCGGTCAACAATTGCACTATTTTTGCAAATGCAAGGCATGGCATTAATGGTTGCCCTGGGCAACCAAAATTTGTCCCCAGGCAACCAAACTCATGACTTGGTTGCCGGGTTAGGCAACCTCAGCATTCATATTAATAATATTGAATATGTTTGCACAAATCAATGCTTTGATGAACAAAATGACCTACTGGGTCGTTATTAACGTACAATCTTTCGTGTGAGTGCTTGCGAAGGTGCAAGCCAGGCATAATAGTGTGTGTGTGTGTGTGTGTGTGTGTGTGTGTGTGTGTGTGTGTGTGTGTGTGTGTGTGTGTGTGTGTGTGTGTGTGTGTGTGTGTGTGTGTGTGTGTGTGTGTGTGTGTGTTGTACACTTGCAAAAGTAAAACAAGTGATGATTTCCAAGTGGCATTGCTGTTGTGCTCGATTCCAAGACTTGTGATTTTGGTTCAAAAGTATGACCCAATTAATGTTTTTATTAAAAAGACTTATTATTATTTTTATTATCTATATATCAATACTGAAGGACTAATTTTGTGCTCCTCCTAGCGGTCGCGTCACGTTTTTCGCGGTATTTTGACCTGGGCGGAAAGAAACTTCGTACCTGTAAAAGTGCATCGCACATAGTGGCAAAAGTCAAACTTCAACTCTGAAGCAGAATAAACACTTTTCGTTTTACATTCGTTTACATGGCGGCGTGTGACGTCACCGCTGAGAGGCGTAAGGACGTCATGACATCATCGGTCATTCGCTGACGTCATTACGTCTGTCGTCGACAGACCGTCACCGTTGAGAGGTGTAATTCCACTCCTCGAAAATAGCGTCTGCAATGTAAAACCCTCTTCTGTACATGCTGACTACCTCAGAATGTGAATTTGACACAAAAAATGTAACAAGAAACATTGTATCTTCTATATATTAATACTGAAGGACCAATTTTGTGCTCCTCTTAGCGGTCGTGTCACGTTTTTCTCGGTACTGTGACCTGGACTGAAAGAAATTTCGTACTTCTTCGAGTGCATCGCACATAGTGGCAATAGTCAACCTTCGGAATCCATCTGTGACGGGGTTTCGGCTAGTTGTTATTATTATTATTATTATTATTATTATTAGTTTGTATAGCGAGGTGGGGATGGGAGGAGGAGGGGAGGAGAGGGGGGAGGGTAGTGAAGAGGAGGGAGGGGTAGGGGAGCGAGGAGGAGGGAGGGGTAGGGGAGTGAGGTTGAAGGAGGAGGAGGAGAGGGGGAGGGAGAGGGACGAGAGTGAGGTTGAAGGAGGGGTGGGGGAGGTGGGGGTGGGTGCGAGGAGGAGGGAGAGGGGTGGGTGCGAGGAGGAGGGAGAGGGGTGGGTGCGAGGAGGAGGGAGAGGGGTGGGTGCGAGGAGGAGGGAGAGGGGTGGGTGCGAGGAGGAGGGAGAGGGGTGGGTGCGAGGAGGAGGGAGAGGGGTGGGTGCGAGGAGGAGGGAGAGGGAGGGGGGAAAAATTGGATTTCAGTACACGTTTTACAAGCAAAATGCGATAAGCCCCAGAATCTCTCAACCCAAGCCAAATCCCAAAATTCAAACCATGGAATCAAACCCAGCAGCAGCCCCGACCACCAAAAATGTCTCCATTCGCTCAACCTGCACACTCCTCAACACTCTGGGCTCAAAACACAACACAAATAGAGGGATGAGATAGGGAGGAGAGAGAGGAAGGTGTGGGGGAACAGGACAAATGATGAGATTGAGAGGGGCAGGGGGTGGGGGATGGAGGGGAGGGATGGATGCATGGGATGGAAAGTGGATTCACAGCAAGGTCCACAGTTGTTCATGATGACCACACACTACTCCATTCTCAAAGTAAACATGAGGTGTCAGGCATGAATGATGAATTCCCACCTGCTGTTCCTTCATCTGCCATTACATTCCTTGCAGCATCTGCATTGAGCTTAAACAACCGCCCCCCCCAATAACCTCTAAAGTACTCCACCAGGAGGTGTGTCTCCAAGAGTGTCCGGGAGGTGCTCAGCATGACCGCTCCGAAGTGAAGGTTACATTTGAAACTTTTGTCAGATTGAACTAGGACAAAGGAACACTTGCTTATATATGTACTTCATTTACATTATCACCTAACATTGTCTTGAATGTCAGTTTGTCATTTTATTTTCAAAAATGACAACAGCTGTTATTACATAAAAGTAATTTACACCGCTGTCTACTATCTCGCCATGGATTATAAACACCGGTTTGGTTCATCCATCTATCCATCCCTTCCATCCATCCATCCATTCCTTCCCTCAATCCTTCCCTCAAACTCCCTTCAATCCTTCCCTCCATCCATCCGTTGATGAGGAACGGCAGGCTTGATATTGCGGGGTGCAACACAGGCAGGTAGAGCCTGAACTTTGTACGTCCGATGTATTTTTGATTGTGTTTATGTTTAGCAGAGGTGTTTAGCAGGTTGTGTTTAGCACAGGTACTTTTGCCACATACTTTTTTGGCATGCAAACAAACATTCAAGGAGCTTGGAGAGCACTTGCCAACTGGCTTAAGCACTCAAGCAAGTACTCCAATGAAACGGTACATGAGGAATGGCAGGCTTGGCAAGCGATTATAGTGATCGGTCAACACCAAGCAACAAGAGATGTCCGGAATGTCAAGCAATATCCGAATTGGAAAAATGAACACTTTCTTTTTTTGGTCGTCCGAACTACTGCTAAAGTAAATTCTGTCGTTTAAATTTTGAAATTTGGCTCAGATTAAGAGATTCTCGAGCTTATTGCATGCACGGAAATGAAATAAAGGCACGAACACTAGCGTCTCTGCATGTTTATAAGCAATTGCAGTGTATCCACTAATTCGTAAGGTATGAAGATAAGGCATTTGATGATACGAGTGAGGAAAGAAAAAAAAAAAAATTAAAAAAATTAAAAATCGCATTATCATTAAGAAACCATCGTGGCTTGTTCCAAGTCAAAGCATTGTTGAGCAGTCCGAAGAAAATGGCGAATTAAGACCCCAGCAAGATGACGGAGGGTTGACTCGGGGGCTGACCAAGGATGATGCCTTGATAAAGGATAATTAAATAAGGCCGTTAATTATCTTCAAAAGGGGTGTTTAAATTAACCCAAACACCAAATACCTTGGAGTTCCTTTATTCGTGCAATACTTTGGAGTTCCCTTAGTATGAATGCAAAGTTTGGGGCTGCTAGGTTAAATGGTTTTGTAGTTATGTAGGAGACACACTGACATATTTATAGTTATAGATTTTCCATTATTTCCTCGGCAATATGTGCATCATAAGAAATGCATAGCCCTTGATAAATGTAACTGTCAATGGTCACCATTTTGCCGTTTCATCATGTAGATGCAACATTGTTTCACAGTTCGTACAGCTCTCTTGGCCCTAATTGGTTTCATGACAACCCGAGGAGAAGGTGCCCTTGGTTCCCTGGATTACCCTCCATCAGAACAGCTCTTGCTGGCATTACGGTAACTGTGCAACTTGCATTGTCTTCCTTAAATCTTTGTCTTCACATCATCAGTGTATCCTAGTGTAACAACCTCTCCACTCCCCCCATAGTCCAGCAGTGTAGTCTGATATTTCAGATCAATTGTTCAAATTTGCATAAAAGCACCAAAATTGGTACACATGTAGAATAATGTATTCCGAACAATTCTGGATATGGAGCCACTCGAGATTTTGCCTTGGTCAGCTTTGGCTGTGCATCTTTGGCTGACCAGCTTTGGCTGGTCAGCTTTGGCTGACCAAGGCAAAATCTCGAGTGGCTCCATATCCAGAATTGTTCGGAATAAATTATTCTACATGTGTACCAATTTTGGTGCTTTTATGCAAATTTGAACAATTAATTTGCTATGCTGCAGTATAACCACTCTCACCCCTTCTGTAATACTGGGGGTCCATTAAAAAGAATGAGTCACAAAGAAAACTCAGATATTTACCTCCGCCACCGAATGTTGATGGAGCTTATGTTTTCACCCATCTGTTTGTTTGTAAGCAGGATATCTCAAAAAGTTGTGGACGGTTTCGGGTGAAATGTGGTGGACAGGTTGGGTGTTTGACAAGGATGAATTGATTAGATTTTGATGAAGATCTGGATCCAGATACTCGAATTTTAAAAGTGATTTTTTTAATATTGAGTGATAGGGCCAAAACGATATATAGCACAATATCTAAAAAAGTTATGGATGGATTTGGATGAAACTTGGTAGATGAGTTTGTTTGCTATGTGACGAGAACAAACTGATTCGATTTTGTTGAGGTCTGATTGCAATACGTATCCACCCAATTAGTGGTACACAAGACATAAACTGCTCAACCTTGTGGAGGTGTGGGCTCTACCAAGTGCCATTCTAGTTAATTACCGGTTTAATTATTTTCACATTTCCGTATTCTATCTATTTTTGATATGTTGACCATGCTTGCCCTGTCCTACTGCAGACCATTCTGCATTGATTTTATCCATGAGCTGAGATTCTTAAAGTTATTTATTATCAATATAATCTGTCAATTAACTTCCCTCCTTTATAGCTTGTATCCCATTTTTATGAAGTGGCCTCCACTCTTCCTTTTTTTGCAACTGAGACATAATTGAAACAGGTGCATATAATATATTATTTCAGAATTATAAAGTCAAAAGGAAATAAAAATGACAAATAAAGCAATCGGTATTCTGAGCATGAATTTTTTTTTTCGATCCTCGTGGAGGATCTCCAAGTCTTACTCGCGTTGTTGTTCTTCATCTTCTTCTTGTGGACTTTTTTAGATCATGGATCCTCATGGAGGATCTCTATTTCTTACTCACGTTGTTGTTCTTCATCTTCTTCTTGTGGACTTTTTTAGATCATGGATCCTCATGGAGGATCTCTATGTCTTACTCACGTTGTTGTTCTTAATCTTCTTCTTGTGGACTTTTTTAGATCCTCGTGGAGGATCTCTAAGTCTTACTCATGTTGTTCTTCATCTTCTTCTTGTGGACTTTTTTGTTTCACAGCCTACAGTTTTCATCGAAACTTCCTGAAACTTGGCATATAAATGTAGAAATACCCTGCGCAGACAGTAACGATCTCCGATTTTGAAAATTCCTCCGAGAAAAAAAGTTATGACGTCAAAATATCTCCGCTAATGGAAATCGCCTAAAAAATTATTTCCGAAACTAGGCAAGCTTTTTGAATTCTGTTTGCGGGAATCGAACAGGGCATTAGCAGAGATGAATTACCACACATATGATACATCACTATTACGTCATATCAATTTTTATGACGTCATTCCTATTTTTTGGCATTTTTTTGTTTCACAACCCAGAGTTTTCATCGGATCTTCGTGAAACTTGCCATGTATATGCAGAAAGCCCACGCGCAGGCAGTAACCATCTCCGATTTTGGAAATTCTTCCTAGAAAAAAACTTGATGTCATAATATCGCCGCTAATGGAAATCGCCTCGACCATTATCTCCGAAACGAGGCAAGCTGTTTGAATTTTGTTTGCGGGAATCAAGCTGGGCATTAGCACAGATAATTTATCGCAAACCTGATACATCACAATGACGTCATATTCGTTTTTATAATGTCATCATTAAGAGGACGAGGATCTTAGCTCATTTGAGCTTGTTTAATCATAAATTAGGTTCCATTATGTATATTTTCTTGCTCACTGCAGGCAGGTTGGTGGATTTGCAGTTTTTTTATTTTAAATTCTATCGATTGTAGTCTTGCTTCTGCCCATCCCCTGATGCTAAAGGTTGCATAGTGCACACGCTCAGCAAGTTGTGCGCATTCTTCAGTGTTCACTTTTGTCGGAAGATAATTATTTGGGAGTAAATAAAGATGGCTGTGATGTTAACTTTTGCACATATCAATGTGACCAACAATTATTTTCAGTTCAAAATCACATTCATTTTGACAATTTTGTTCTTCGTCGTGCATTCTTACCAAATAAATTGGAATGATACTCGGCCGAGCACATTCATCACCAGCATGAACAGTTTAGGTTTAGTATCCACTGATAAGCCAGATCTGCGTTCCTACCTTCACCAAAATATAATTGATTAGTCCTTGTCACACACCTAACCTGTACACCAAGTTTTGTCTGAATCCTTTCATAACTTTTTGAGATATCCTACTCACAGTCAAATGGGCAGATAGATGGGGGTAAAAACATAACCTCCGTTTGTCTTCATTGACGAAGGTAACACGGATCAACGTATGATTTGACTTTAAAGTACGTCGTGACAGTGGAGGTACATCAAATTTACACTGAAAAACGTTCCCACGAGCCATTTGTTTGATAATACTTAAGATTGGTGAGGTTGTTGAAGCCAGGGATTTGCAAGTGCCTAACATAGCATGTTTTGAATGGGGGATGCAACCACTACACACTTTCTTTCATGATGCTCTTTCGAGTTGAAGGGACATGAAAAAAACTTCATTTTGTCAGATAAACGTCAAAAGCGTGTGCCATTTTTAAACATTGTCATTTTATCAGCATTGTACTCCTCATGCATTCCAATTCAATTGTTTTGCATTTGAGCTTCCATCTTATTTATTTATTTTTGTTACATTTTTCTGTTACATTACACACAGGCAATAGATGTTGTTTTGGAGAATAATCCAGATTTTTTTTATGTCGTACAGTTCTGGATCTTACCAAAATGAGGATTTAGGTGTCTTCAATTTTTTTTTTTGGTCAAAGAAGATGCCAGCTCCAAAGAAAACAACAAATGCATTCTGACTTTTTATGACAAAAGTGCACATTCATATTCAAGAGCAGTCAAAAGGCCAGCTGACTAAGCGTGGACACAAGTCTCTTTAAAATGACTCCAGGACAGAACAGCTGGCAGATGTGACCTGACCTATAAACTGTTGCCCAGGTCGAGGCATTAATCAAGGAGGATTGCCACGTTGAGGCCACCAATATGTCAACATGATTTGAAATTGCTCAAGACAGCATTTTCACTCTGCACGACTACTTGACACAATGTCTAAGGCCTCATCAAGATGGGGCCACCGATACCTTCTCAAACTGTTTACACAGATCTACTCAACCTTGTGCTTGTCTCATAACTGGTTATGGAACACTGCTTTGCCCCCAGCATCCTGAAACCAAATTTTGATGCCAAATAATGGAAGCCCAAGGGATTACCACCACCCAATAAATCTTGCATCCAATTCTCAGTCAGCAGCATCACGGCCTGGATGTTCTGTGATGCCGAGGGAAATTGATTATATGACTCAAAAATATACAATCGCAAGAATACGATGCCAGCCTCATGCAAAACCATGGCAGGTTCACAAGTACAAATGCCAAGGGATGTTGACCAAAGGTGTGTCCTTCACAACATTCATGAATGCCTTTCATTTCCAAAATCGACCCCTTCCCCTTCTGAACCTTCTTATAGCCAAGACCTGACACCCACTGACTTATCTGTTAATTCATTTGAAGTCCAGCATGGCAGCCAACTCTCTGACAAGGAACTGACTGAAGCAACATGGTTGAATGAACAATCTGAAAACTTCCATTTTATGGACATAAACAGTTTGAAGGACAAATGGAGCAAGTTAATTGAAGTGAAGGAACTCTATTTTGATTAATATAAAAGTTAACATGTCTTGGAATATTGATTATCGTTCTCTTATAACTTTCTTGAATATCCCTCGTTTGTGGGGCGACAGAAAGTTTGTGATGATATATATTCACATGATCTGCTTGCTCTTTCATCAATTTCTCAGCAAACAAAAATCCTTTTGCTCAACTTCACTGATGGCTTGTTCACTCTATCAGTGGGGAATGTAATTTTCCATTTTTGTCAAAATTCAACTGGTATCCTATTTTGACACCACAAGTGTTGTATTGTGAAGCATACCATCCATCCCTTGAATGTTCAAGCTATCTTCCTTACTTGTTGAAAACAATTTGTGAATGTAAAATTTATCATACAAGGTGATTGCCTTTTGAACAACATTAAGCTTTCTGAAAGTTGGTGGCACTGATTTGTGGTGGATGGAAGCCACCAAGTTGTAGGTGTAACTGCATTCTCATCTAAATCCCTCCACATCAAGCTCGAGAACCTCTTTCTTGAGACTTATTCTCAAGCCATTCTGCATTTAAAGGGATGGGCACCATACGGGTGCAAAACAAAGAATTTTGCAGAGTTCTTGGTCTTGGATCTCCATAGATGACTGCCTTAGCTGGATGCAAATTTACGATTGTAACTAGCCAGTTGCTTCCATTAAGATCTCATTGTCATCTTAAAATAGTTCAACCATGACCTCCCCTAATCCCGATCACGTAATCTATTCTTATCTTAAAATAGCCTTTCCCTATTTTCCAAAGCTGCGGTTTTCTAACTGGTTTTCTAACTTCGTGTCATTGTCCGTTCTGGTTTTGCATGTACGCCACTGCTTTATTATATCCATATATTAATACTGAAGGACCAATTTTGTGCTCCTCCTAGCGGTTGCGTCACGTTTTTCTCGGTACTGTGACCTGGAGTGAAAGAAACTTCGTACCTATAAGAGTGCATCGCACATAGTGGCAATAGTCAACCTTCAACTCTGAAGCAGAATCAACACTTTTCGTTTTACATTCGTTTACATGGCGACGTGCGACGTCACCACTGAGAGGCGTTAGGACGTCATGACATCATCGGTCATTCGCTGACGCCATTACGTCTGTTGTCGACAGACCGTTACCGCTGAGAGGTGTAATTCCACTCCTCGAAATTGCGTCTGCAATGTAAAACCCTCTTCTGTACATGCTGACTACCTCAGAATGTGAAATTGACACAAAAAATGTAACAAGAAACATTGTATCTTCTATATATTGTTGCGAATTCGCTCCCGCCGGCGTGCGAACGGCCACGTAACTCTAATCGCGGCACGTCGCCCACTGGACGGACAATTCCGTCGTGACCTTCTCGGAACAACGCCGGGAGCTAGTCACGGGTGGGGGTTTAACCTCACCACGATCGTGCCAATTGCCCACCCGCGCAGGATAGGGTTGCTCACCAAATTCGATCTACCTAAGTACCTGCGCGAATGGTCGACCGGGCGATCGTACCACGCCACAGGCCGACCCCGGACACGAACCGCTTAAGCGGTCAGTTCCGTGCTACAGTGATAACCGAGTGGTGTTATCGTCGGCCTTGACGGTTCCGATTAATTACCGGGATGTTGCACCCACTACGAACCCCTTTCGTGAAGCAGGATGGAGAGTCAATTTAAAAGGAAGGAGACGAAGCAGAGCGGGGACAGTTCAACAAGCAAGCATTTTATTCACACACAGACAAGCACGGAAGGCACGTATTTACAGCCATACAATTATGCACAAAAAGCAAATGTCATACAACCGACTAACGTGTACACATGGCAACACTTACACAGTTTTACTTCACAGACGGCACCAACACACATTTCCACAAAAGCAAAAGAAAGAAGCCACCCTCACAGACAAGGAGGTAGACAGGCCCGTAGGCCAAATGTGCGTGGGACCTAGAGGAGTGGCTTGGTCCGCGAGACCGGGGAGGTCTTACCCGCGTCCTCGTGACTCGTTGGCGGTCAAGCCGCAAAGTGTCCGCACCGCTGTGCCCAGACTCCGGGCCCCTGGCGTGCTTGTTGGCACCACATTTGGGGTGGGGGAGGAACGGGCCCCGTTTTGCTCTATCTCAGCGCGGATGGGGGGGGGAGGGAAAATTGTTGATGCCCTGAGGGAGGGGAGAGGCTGGCTGAATTGGGTCCCGCGACGAGACGTGCAATCCCCCACACCGCAGCCTCCTCACCGACTGCCGTCCTCCTGGCCTCAGACCCGAGCTCCCCTGCCCTGACCAGCCACCCGCAGCTCCACCGCGCGCACTCGACTCAACTCCACCAACGCAGCGCTCCTTATCTCCAAAAGCAACTCCCCTCGACCTGGTAATTCTCGCGCCTTTATAGCCAGTAGGAGAAGCCAATATGCAAATTCCAGGATCAGAATGTGATCGGAGGCGGGGCCACGCCGCCCCCCCCCCCGGTCAGCCATTGGTCAGGCAAAAATGGGCGTGAACCTCCCCTGATCCTAAAATTTGCATAGCCGGACATGAACGGAATTCACCTACACGTGCCTGAAGGCGGGGCCAAGCCGCCTCGCGCTTGCCCATTGGACGGAGGGGAAGTGGGCGTGAAGCGTTTCTGATCCGAATTTTCCCCTCGGAAAGGCCGCCATTCGCGCTCGTGGCTCGGTGCGTTTGGCACCAATCGCCGAACGGGCCCGAGACAGCCCGACGTTCAGTGTTCACAGGTGGTGCGGGAATGGCCGTAGAAGCGATGTTGTGGGATGAAGTTGTGAAGGTAAAGGCGAAGGTGGTGGTGTGGCGTTGTTGTAGTGTGGTGGGGATGGCGTGGTTGTTGAGATGCTGTTTGTTTGAAATAAAAGGCAGAGAAAGAAAAACGACTAACTCAAAGCGTCGCAGCCCGGATGGATCACATAAATTCCCTCTATACAACAGGTTTGGGCTAACTACACATGTACCTATAGAGATATCTCACCTGAGGGCCCTTTATGGTGTAATGCGAATTTCCACAGCCATAACAATATTAATACTGAAGGACCAATTTTGTGCTCCTCCTAGCGGTCGCGTCACGTTTTTCTCGGTCGTGTGACCTGGACTGAAAGAAACTTCGTACCTGTAAGAGTGCATCGCACATAGTGGCAATAGTCAACTTTCAACTCTGAAGCAAAATAAACACTTTTCGTTGAGAGGGGGGCGAGGAGTGAAGAGGTGGGGGCGGGGGATGAAGAGACGGGGGCAGGGAGTGAAGAGGCGGGGGGCAAGGTAAGCAAATTTTTGGGCGGGGGGTAAGCAAATTAAAGCACGCCCTGTCCAGTCCTTGTCCCTCGAGTGTGGGTGAGCTTGTGAGGGTGGTTGAATGAACGGAATCCGTCTGTGACGGGGTTTCGGCTAGTTATTATTATTATTATTATTATTATTATTATTATTATTATTATTATTATTATGGTAAGCTTCCACTTTTTTATTTTGGTTGCAATACTTTCTTGGGTATTGAACTTGTTTTGTGAAAGTTCAAAGTCTTTGCAACATTGTAGAGTCTTGCAGTTTTTCATTTTGTAATGTTTATTTCATGATTGCAGGTCAAAGTAATGTGTTGTTTTCCAGCTCGAGGGAAACCTGCTGTGATGTCTGTGGAGCAAAGATGGACAGAGTCTTACTGGAGCGCACACCTGTGAATGCGAAAACTGTTACCACAGTAAGACCTGCTGTGGAAACCACCAGCCGCACACAAACTACTGATGCAATGACAACAATCACCCAAACAACAGCCATGGAAAATATTAAAACAAACACTATGGCAACATTTTCTTCAGCAGCAGTCACTTCGGCAGCAAATACCCCAGTCTGTGCTGCTTCAGCTACAACTACTGCAGCAGCAACAATTATAACATCAACTGAAGGAATAGCCACGGGTAAAACGGATGTGGAGTCATCAGTTCAGCGAGTTGGACAGGTAGGCTCATTTTGATGGTAAAGCCTTATCATTTCAAGGCAAATTGATAAATATATATTTTTTGAAAATGTAGTCAAGGCTCGTGCAAGAGCTAGTACTAGTACACTGAATGGATTAGGACACAACAGGACAAAAGGAACAGTTGAGAGAGTGGAGAAACACCATCAGCAGAGTTGAAGGCCAAGATAGAGGCAGACGTTTTTGCATACATTGTCGTGGCTTGTGGAAGAGTTAGTACACTGAATGGATAAGAATGTAACAGACAAGAACAGGATGCAAAACATGCATGCATGGGGTGGACAAGATGGATACAAATGGAAATGCTCAGGAGGGAAGACTGGAAATTTGGAAGGAGGAGGGATTGGGGTGGGGTTAATGTGGGTAGAAAAGATCATGGTTTTGGATTGGGGACAATCTGAGATGGTGGTGAACAGCTGTCTTTCAGGGCTGGAGGGAAGAATGAAATTGAAGGGAATGTGGAAGTTGGTTCCACAGGTGGGGAAAAAGAGGAATGAATGAGTGGAGGTGAGCAGTGATCCTGGATTTAGGTAATTTCACCAGAAAGGCGTTGATGGTGGACTGTGTGAGCCCTGCAGAAACTTGGGGCATGGAAAGAGCAGAGAGAGGGTGCAAGACCAGAAAGGAGGTGGTTAGAAGCCAGAGAGATGTCCGACTTGTCTGCGATGGTGAAGTGATAAGCCCATAGACTTCGCTTCAGCTTAGGAGATTCCAATAATCTTGAAGGCCTTGGTTTCCATGGTGGTAAGCTGAGCAAGATGTGAGCCAGCCCAGAGGGGGAGCAGTACTCCATCAAGCTGCAGATGAAGGCGTGGTAGGTGGATAGGAGTTCAGGTGTGTTGAGGAAGGACTTTGTATGGCAGAGAATGTCCAGTCGGCAGCTGGCTTTGGAGGCCAACATTGAAATGTTGTTTGCCAAGGAAAGATCATGGCTGATAATGAGACCCAGGAGTTTGAATGATGGAACCTCCTTTAGAGGATTGTTAAGAAAGAAGATGGAAGGGTTTGATGGTCCTTTTGGAGAGAGATGGTGAGAGTATGAGATTTGTCAGGATTGAAAGATATATTCCAAGTGTTTGACTAGCTTGTGGTGTTTTTTTTTTCCCCAAGGTCTGAAGAAAGGGAAATGGCTGCAACCTTCCTGTCTGAAGGATAAGGGATGTCATGGCACAGGGTGGAGTCATCATCAAATAGATAAAGAGGATTTTCCAGAGTCAGAAAGAACATAGATGAATAGAAGATCAGGAATAGGACTGGGCCCAGAACGCTGCCTTGGGGCACTCCAGCCTTGACAGGGAGACGGGTTTAAAGGATTCTGATTATCCTTCAGCAAATTGTGAATCTCTAAGTGATACCAACTTTGCCTTTGGTCTTTCAAAGAACAAGGCTTGCCTACCTGTTGCCTTCCTGGTGGGTTTAATCAAAATACAGCATGTTGTACTTGACAAAAAATATTGCACGTCTATTTGGGAGTCGATGAGGATGTAAAATGAAGTGAAACGTGTGAAAAAAGTGGCAAGTGCCATGAAAATATAGCATATACAAGGTGTGTTCAAAAAGTATCCAACCTTAATTTTTCGTGCGTAAACAAATGAAGCTAGGGAGGCGTGGTTTGGTGCACGTATGTAGGCGATCCTAATCCGTATGCGTGAATATTTTCCCGCCTGCAGAAGCTGTCAGTCGCCGACAGACCGCTGATGAGTGAGGAAGTGTAAGTGAGCGCCGTCGGATTTTCGTTTTTGACAAAACGACGGATCACTGTGGTCTCATCGCCAGTGATCACTGTGTTGAAGAAGTTGGGATCACTGTTCACAGTCTCCAGCATGTCCTGTGCGATCTCCAAACGGAGTTGCTTCTGCTTGAACGTTAGCAGCTTTGGCACGAACTTCGCTGAGATTCTCCTTCAGCCCAAATCCTCAGTCACAATGGAATGAACGGATCCAATGCTGACGCCCACCTCATCTGCAAGTTCTCTGATCGTGATTCGACGATCCTGCATCAGCAGGGTCCTCACTTGGTCAATGACTATCTCATTTCGGGATGTTGAGGGCCTACCAGAACGTGCTTCACTTTCCACTGATGTGCGACCATCTTTGAAGCAGTTGTACCACTCTTTTATCTGTGTGGTGCCCATTGCTTCGTTCCCGAAGGCCTGTTGAATCTTGCGGATCATTTCCACTTGGGAATCGCCAAGATTTACACAAAATTTGATGCAGTAGCGTTGTTCAAGTTTTTCCGTCATTTTGTCAGAAACGAGAATCCGACGGCGCTCACTTACACTTCCTCACTCATTGGCGGTCTGTCGGCGACTGACAGCTTCTGCAGCCGGGAAAATATTCACGCATACGGATTAGGATCGCCGACATACGTGCACCAAACCACGCCTCCCTAGGTTCATTTGTTTACGCACGAAAAATTAAGGTTGGATACTTTTTGAACACACCTCGTATAGCTGTAAGCATCACAAAAATCATTAGAAAAAAAAACTTGCTTGCACTGAGAAAGGCAAGTCATCAACAGAAATGGTCATGACGAGAGACTCCTGGAACAACTGCTCTTTTTGCACCGAATGAGCAGTGAGGTTAGAGCACTAGACCATCGGTCTGGGCCACTTGGCAGGAGCTGATAGATGTGCTCAACACATTGATTGCATCACCACCTTAGGCTCAGTGTGGACTGATGAGACACATGGCTGTGGTGGTTGTGTGGTCCTTCCATGTACTTTTATGTATTTACCTCCGCCCACCGAAGGGAGACAGAGGTTATGTTTTCACCTCTGTCTTTCTGTCTGTTTGTTTGTCTGTCTGTTTGTGTGCAGGATATCTCAAAGTTGTAGATGTATTCATATGAAATTTGGCTGGCAGGTTGGGTGTGTGACGAGGACTAACTGATTAGATTTTGGTGAAGATCCTGATACTAGAATTTTTTTAGGTGATTCTTCACCATTTAGAGATGAGGCCAGAAACGATATACAGCACGATATCTCAAAAAGTTGTGGATGGATTCGGACGAAACTTTGATTGCTTTTATGACTTAGCATTATTGAGTATTCTTATCCTGGTGTTCTGTCCGAAGGCAGGTCCAGGACTCTCGAAGCAGTTTCTTGGCAAGGGTTATGCTGGGTGGTTTGCCGTTGCCTTCCCAGCAGTAGTCTGGAGAAATTTGTCATTTGTTCAGGGTGCTGGCTATATCTCACTTGCTCTTCGCGATGGACACCATTAATTATTTAAGGTCCACCAACTAATGCCGGCAGGCTAGCCAGCTTAGAGGGGAGTGTGCGTACCGATAGGCCATCCTGGCACTCCATTATTGAGTACATTATGGTTATTAGTGTACATGTTAGTTCTTTTGAAAATTGCTATATTAATCCTTGTACTGACACTTTGTTCTTTTACAGGAAAATATCCCTCCAGAGTTGCATCACAGAGGCACTACGCATCCAGCCTCATTGCGTTCTTCCTTGTATTCTTCTTCCACATCTCAGGCTGTATATGCTCCTGCCAACCTTTGCTCCTACTCCTCACACATGCTTTCAGCTGTACTTGTGATTGTAATAGCCATTGCTCTTGCCTTCCTAATCCTTCGACGACTCTCTCGTGAAACAGGATTTTAATGTTTGTGCCATTTTCTTGATGTCCTAAAATCTTTGCACTAAAAGCTGTTAAATTGAATGACAACTTTTCATTGATATTTAGTGGGGCGAATACAATTCTGTCTGGGATTCAACTGCAAATTTGGTCTGCTGGTGACATAATTATATGCCTAGCTATGCCACTGATGCAGTTCACCCCACCCCTCCTTCCCCTTTTCCCCACTCCTCAAAAGAAAAGGGCAGTAACTTGGAATTTGGCCAATTACCAGCACATAAGGCCCTACTCCTCTTCTTGAAAGGTGCTATGGGATGCAAACATATGTGAAGGTGGCTTAATGCCCCCCTGAGGGAAAGTCCAGCACTCTGAAGAAAATGCCCAAATGCGAAGCAACAAGGTGGTGGCTTATCAGGTTTGGAATCGAACCAAAACGAGACAGTTCAAAGACTAGTACCCTAACTCTGAGCTGTATTGCCAGCCTCTTCACATTTAGTAATTTCAGCCAATGCGTACGCTTATGCTCTGATTATAAACATTGAGTTTTATTTGGATGATTAACAAAATTTTCCCTTAAATTACACTACCAGCCATTTTGTGTTGCTTTTGTCTTCATCTATGACTACATGTCGATTTCGGTTTATGTTTACCAAGATGTAAACAAAATCCATTTTGGTTTTCTGTTTAATATTTTTGCCTGAACGGCTGCTTTTCTTGTACTGTATTGTCAGAAATCCTCAAACACTTGAGGATAATTGTTATACGATAATCATAAAGAGTAAAATGTATGTTGGAATGTATACGTTTACATTTTAAGTACAATTGGATGTAAAATTATATAATTATATTTGCCCCACACTTTCAGACTCTTGCTTTTATTTTATTTTTCCTCGTAATTTTCTGACCACTGATGTCATTTCCTAGTCTCGAAAAACTAGCGTGTCCTGTCTGTTGGGTTATCCATGACTGGTTGTTCATATTTAAGCTTTGGCAATCACATTACCAATGATAACTGCCTTCTTGATGGTCTGCTACAGACAGTTTTTGTGTTCCTTGCTCTCATATTTGTCTTGCTTTTATCATTTGTAATCTATGATGTTTTATTAAACTTTGTGTTGAAAAACCATTGGGAAACTTAAGTTTTTGCTTCAAGACAAAATTTTAAAACTTTGTAATTTTTATTGACCAACGGTATTTTTGGGGGGGGTTTTTGTACACAATGTCGAGGCTCGTAGAAGAGCTCACCCACAGAACATATAACGAGGGGTGGGAGAGGGAAACACAAAACTGGGGAACAGAGACAATTGGAGATCTGTGGAAGGGATAGGGATGGGGTGGGGTGCACAGGGTAAACAAGATGATGCTACAGGGATGTTCAGGAAGGAAAATATGGAATTTGAAGGAGATGGGTTTGGGGTGGATTGGCTGGGGTTGAAAAGATCATGATTTTGGATGGGAGAAGATAAGAGATGGTGGTAAACAGCTGTTTTGAAGACCTGGAGGGAGGAGTGGGATTGAACAGAGTGTGGGAGTCTGTTCTTGAGGCAAGAAAAAATTAGGAATGAAAGAGTGAAGGTGAGCAGTAATTCTTGATTTTGGCACTTTTACCAGAGGGGTTTTTGGTGGACCTTGAATGCCCTCTGGAAATATATGGGGGACAGGGCACTGACAGAGCAGTGGGGGGGGGGCAAGACCAGAGAGGAGATGGTAGAAGACAGAAAGATCACCAACCTGCTTGCAGTGAGAGAGAGATCCAAAGACACAGCTTCATCATGGGAGATACCAATGATCCTAAAAGCCTTACAGTGTGAAGTTGAGCTATGTGTGAGGCAGGAGCACCACCCCAGTGGGGAGCAGTACTCCATCAGGCTGTGGATGAAAGCTTTGTATGTGATCAGGTGCTCAGGTGTGCTAAGGAAGGACTTTGCACGATGTAGGATGCCCAGTCGGTGACTGGCTTTGACGGCCAGCTTGGAAATGTGGCCTTCCCAGGAAAGATCATGGCAGATCATGAGTTCCAAAAGCTTGAATGAAAGGATTTCTTGAAGGGAATTGTTGAGAAAGTAGATGGGGCGGTTTCCTGATGGTCTTTTCGGAGAGACATTGTGAGAGTGAGAGATTTGTCAGGATTGAAAGACATATTTCAAGTGTTTGACCAGCTTGTGATTTTATCCAGGTCTGTAGAGAGTGATGAAGCTGCTGCTTGCTGATCAGAGGGGTGATGGATGGTACGGCAGAGGGTGGAGTCATCAGCAAAGAGATAAAGAGGATTTTCCAGAGTTGGAGAGATCATTCATGAAAAATTTATTTTTGCTTTTAAACTTCCAATTTTATCGTATTGAGATCGACAGGTCGTAGCCAAAAAAATGGAAACACCTATGTAAAGTCACTTATTAGGGCGTTAGGCCAGTGTGCAGCCAGTAGGCCTGCATGCACCGTGGCATAGAGTCCACCAGCATCTGGAATTATGCAGGAGGGATGTGGCACCATTCTTCCACGAGAAAGTCAATCAACTCACATCTGTTTGATGGAGGTGAAAAACTCTGTCTCGGGGGTCATTTTAGAATATCCCATAAATGCTTGATTGGGTTCAGGTTTGGTGACTGGGAAGAGTCTGGCACTGTTTGGCAACGAGGGACATGTTCATCAAACCAATGGGTGACTGACCACATGTGATCTGTGGATGGTGGCTTTTTTGGGGGGGGGGTCACCTCTTGCAGCCATGCTGGCCATAATTGTCGGCAACCAGGCCTGTGCAGCATTTTTATACATGACCCTAAGCATACTGAGATGTTATTTGCTTAATTAACAAATGGGCCACACTTGTGTGGAAGCCGTTGCTTGGTGTTTCCATTCACCCAGGTGTTTTCATTTTTTTTGTCCACTACCTGCATGTATTACATATAAAAATATGACAATGCTTGACCACCCCTATACACAGAAGCCCAAATAGCTCTTACCCTTTCCCCCTCCCAAGTACAAATTGGAACTTTATCTACAGTCTGTGATAGCACACTATGAGAGACTCATCCCATTTTAGTAAAGAAAAAAAACCGTTTCCAGTTAATATCACACCTCCACAAACATTAGTCATATACAGGGTGGCTCAAAATTCAGGAGCCGCAGAGTTAATATTGTACAAAGTAAAAAAAAAAATGTATGTAAGGCCTAAAAAAAATGCTTTTCAATGGTAAAGAGAATGTATTTATTAATTGATTACCATTAAATTACAACTGCTTGAATAAATTAGTCAATGTTTGAATTGTTGGCTGTGATCTTGTAGACACTTTTTAATACTATGGACACAATATTTGGACATTTCCTAGCAAGCTCCACACTGATCAAGTCAGCTTTGTAATTTGTATTTACAGAACCATCCATTTTCTTCGTTGGCTCTGCTGTTGGCATTTCCCCTTCTCTTTATGCTGTTCCTTTTGTTATGTTGCATCTGTTCTGTCTATCCTGTCCCAGGCAAAAATAGCATCCCTTTACGATAGTTATTCTCTGCAGATTACTGTAATTACCTCTGCCACCGAAGGTGGATGGAGGTTATGTTTCACCTCTGTCTATCTATCTATCTGTCTGTCTGTGAGCAGGATATCTCAAAAATTGTGGACAGATTCTGACGAAGTTTGGTGGACAGGTTCGGGTGTGTAACAAGGTGGAATTGATTCGATTTTGATGAAGATCTGAATCCAGAGAAGAGAAGTTTTTAATTTTATAAGTAATTCTTCACCATTGAGAGATAGGGCCAAAAAAAAAAGATCTATAGTATGATATTTCAAAAAGTTGTGGCTGAGTTATGACAAAATGAGGTGCATGAGTTGATTTGGGTTTCAAGAACAAAACAACTAGATTTTTTTCAGGTCCAGATCCAGATCCAGATTCAGCCAATTGGTGGGAAACAAAACATGCAGAGAGATACATTTTTGCTTACTTTTTCGTATAATCTTTTCAAGTTATGAAACTTTCGGGTAGTCATGGACCTTCCCACAAAAATGCAGGAGATTCGTGTTTAAACCAAGTCATGAGCTTAAACCAATGTTAAGTTTGGCTCTCTAAAGAAAAGAATAATAATAAGAATTACAAAACGGCTTTTTTGGGTCGGTCAATTATGTATTTTAGCGACTCGTCCATCCGCTCCTGTAAGGAGCGGCAAGAAGGGTCATGTTATTATCCTCTCTGGGGTATATAGATTCCAGTAGAAATAGGCTCAGGTCCATTAGTTTGTGGGGAACACGATAAGCATATCATGCTTTAAGAATGTCAGGTTTCCTCCCTTTCAGCTAATTGTTCAGCAGCAACTGCTTAAAAAGGCAATCATACATGTTTGTGCTTTATTTTTTACTCTCAGTTGGAGTTCCCTACAAAAATCTATTGCTACGGATCCGGGGTTCACGACTCGCCATGAGTGGAAGCACTGGGTCCCTCCTGAACGCCCGGTGCTGAGGCGCTGGGCACATAACTCTGTGTCCCGGCTGGTTGCTAAGCACCCACGGACGCCGATTGGCACTGCCAATCCTGTCAGGGTTATACTACTCTGAGTGATTCCTTACCTGTGGACGGCCATACCAAAGGGGGTCTCGTATCCTCAATGTGCATTTGCGTGGAACTTACCGTATCAGGTGTAGCCGAGTATGCCTGGTGTTGGCTTAATCGTTTGGGTGGTGGGCTTGAGATCCTAGGATCCTGAGTTAAAATCCCATTTGGCTGTTGAATGAATACCAGGGGGAGTTGACGCTGCCTGTCATCCTTCCGAGGTCGGCAAAATGAGTGTCAACTTGCTGGGATCCTGTGTCGGAGTGACGGCCCGTCCAGGATTGTTCCCAATAGCCAAGGAGACTGCTTAGGTAACACCAATGCTCTGCACAGAGTATGGTCCCAATGGATGGATGGATGGATGTGCAGCCGAGTGGAGCTGCCAAGTACCCACTGGCTAATAAGAGCCAATTAATGGGGTCGAAGTTCCCGGCTAAACTAACATGCGGACTACGCTGGACCAATGAAGGAAAAGACGGAACGAGTTGGGTACATTTATAATGAGGGCAATTTATTCATAAAGCAAGGGCATGGAAAGGTCAGTGGCACAATAACACAAGGTTTTATTCAGCAAAGTGTACAGCAGAGGAAAGCAAGGATTGATGAGGTGCGGCAAAATAAATGCAATTATTTACAAACGAGGAGACACAGGGCAGAGCTAAACCGATACAAAGAACATTCTTAACTTATGCAAACATGACAGGTGCCATCAGACACACCGGAGGAAATTAGAGAGCAAGAAAGATGAGAGGCAATTGAGGTGGTTATGACCCCTTTCAATACCTGGCACGGCTGACGGGCCTACTCTTCCCAATCGCTTTGGAGGGTGGGGGTGTCTACGGTGCGTGAGTATGAGGTGCAGATCTAATGCAGAAGAGGAAGAGTGAAGGAGGTGCGTATCTGCAGTTGCTCTTTTAGTTTGTGTATCTACAGCAGACTAGACAAGATGGGAGAGGCAGATCATGTGAGATAATAGCTTAACGTGACATGCGAGAAAGTCTAAATGTAAATGCTAACGAAGATTGGCTGCAGAACGCAGCAAGGGTTCGGCGACTCCACGGCAGTGATTCGGCGACTGACTTCTGCAGATATTTTGTAGAGCCTGTGCGAATGAGGAGCCAAAATATGGATCAAAATGTCCTGTAGGCATATCTGAGTGCTCCTATTGGTGTGCAGATGCCTCCCTGAGAAGTAGCCAACAATGTTCCCTGCCCCATCCCTCTCCCTTCCACAGATCTAATGTCTCTGTTCCCCACTGTTTTATCCTTCCCGCTCCCACCCTCTTGTCTCATGCTCCCCTTACTGTGCATTGTGTGTTAGCTCTCATACGAGCCTCGCTCGACAAGGTATACCAAAAAAAAAAAAACCCCCAAAGGACGGCAGTGAGTGTCCGGGATGCAGACTGTAGTCACGGTGAGGTGGGTGAAGCGTTATAGTGTTCGTGGTAAGGATGTTGAAGCGGTTTTGGTGAGGAGGTAGAGTGTAGGTTACTGGGGGGATTTTTAGGAGTACTTTTTTGTACAACGGTGAGTACGGCGAGGGTCTGAGGTGAAACGTCCATTGGTGAATGGTGTGCAGTTTGAACAGGGATATGCCATGCATATGCGAATGAGGCCCTCTATTAATGGTATAGTTTGGTCTGGTGCTTGCACGCCTGCATGAAGGAGAGGTCGTGTGTGAAATAAAGTAAAATAAAATGGAATTAAAGACCTAACTAAAAGCCCTACGGAATGCATCTTGTCCCGTATACCGACTGATCATAATGGAAGGGCTAACTGAATGAATACTAATTAAATAACTGTTTAAGGACTGCTATATGTTGGGTGCTATTGCCTCAGAGGAGTGCTGGCTTCATGGGGATGTGAGATTTTTTTTTAATGCCATAGGTGCCTTCGTTATGATGTCATAACTGCATATGTAGAATGCTACATTTGATCAGTATGAAAAATTTTGAGGGTCATCGAGGGAGAAAATGGTTCAAAGAAAAAAAATTGATGACATCTGTCATGTGATTCAGCAGCCATATTGTTTAAAAAAGAGAAACCGCTTAATCAATCAATGTGAAACTTCACAATTATGATCTCGTAGCAATGGGGAATACACGTTTTAAATTTCAACCTGATCGGACACATGGTCTGGCAGCCAGAATTATTTGATTTTTTGATGTGGGTTTTTAAAAAAAAATTTGAATCAGGCTCACTTGGCTGTGCCTGGATGGGTTTGAGGGTAGCGGAGTAGCAGTTGAAATGCTAATCCCTTCAGGTTCCTCCTGATGACTTCATCTTTGCTTTTTGCTTGTTTGACTTCCTTTTGATTACTCCAATGCAGGACTGTACCTATTTGGTTTGAATATTTGATTTGAATTGAATTTATTTTGATCCCATTCTAAATTCAATTGAATAATAAAAAAAACATCATGGGTCAGGGTCAGGTGTCCAATCAAAACAGGGTAACATCAAACCAGGATGTCTTGGTACCTGGTCATCACTGCCAACAGTTATAAAGTGGCGGTTCTAATGATGTCTCATTAATTATGCAACACACCAGTACACAAATGTCACAAAAAATACACCACACAAAACAAGTCCTGGCGAGGGTCAAAGATCTCGATTGCTCTTTTTCATGTTTAAGATTAGATAAGTTTATTTTGGGTTAACTCTGCTCTGTGTCTTCTGTCTTTGTAAATAATAATTGCATTTATTATGCCACATCCACAAATCCCTTTGCTTTCCCTGCTGCACAGAATTGTGAATAAACCCCACTATTGTGCCACATAACTTTCCTCATAACTTTCCTCCCCTTACTTAAAATAAATTGTTTCTTATAAATGTACCCAGATCGTTTTGTCTTTTCCTTCATTGGTCCAGCATGGTCCACATATTAGCTTTGCCGGGAAGTTATACCCCACTGAATTTGCTCTTATTTGCCAGCGGACACTCACTGTGTCGCTCGGCAGTAATCTGAGTGTGCACTGAGGGCGTGAGACCCTAATTCACTCAGCCATCCACAGGTAAAGTATCACGCGAAGTAGTGTAACCCTGCCTGGATTGGCTGTGCCAATCGGCATTCATGGTTGCTTAGCAACCTGTCGGTGTGTGGGAGTTATCCGCGCCCGGTGGCCTCAGGACCGGTCATTCAAGAGGGACCTGACCGCTTCCCCTCGTGGCAAGCCTCGAACCCCGAGTCTGCAACAATATTATTCAGAACTTTGTGTTGATTGGAATTTTCAGTGAATTTCTTTTTCATCTCATTCGTCCAAGGACCTCAGTCGACGTTCCACAACATGGTCAAGGATGGTTGTGGACGCCTATTACGAGTTGGACTACAACTGCCCAAATCGTATCTGGCTCCTGACTTTTGGGCCACCCTGTATAATAAACAATTTCTTCCATATTGAATCACATCTCTAAACATTAACCATAGACTGAATACACACACTGCCTGACAGTCACTCGTAAATAATTTGTGACCCACTGTTACGTGTCAACCTCAGGACACCGCAGTTATTGCACCAGGTGTCACGGCAGAAAATAAATAGACACTGATGTGCCCTTGTTGTTTTAAGGGTGAAATCAACATACAACAGGAAACAGAAGGGTAACTTTATAAGGAATATTTATTACCCCAATGTTTGACTCTGTCAATAGGAGGGGTTTTCAAATTGTTTTCCTCTCCTCATTTTCTCTTCCTCATCCTCCTCACATTTACGTCATTGCTGTGATTTGTTGTCAGACCGCCCACGAGATCAGTAACCAATCACAGCTCGAGCACTTCAGAGCTCCTGTCAATCATAGTTAGGCCACGCCCAGGCATGTGGTCAGTCCGTCTTCACCATTTAAACAGTCACGCACAAAGGACATGTCTTCGTTAAGATATGGATAGATTTGTGTTTCTCTCATCTTTAACTGCGATATCACCTTACATTGCGTAGTAAAGCTGACAGGAATTTGTATCTACATTAATTTTATCGAAGAAATTGACGTCATGACATCCAAGCAGGCATTTCCTCTCTGGTCGTATTGAAAAGGCAAAGGGCCTGTTCTCCTTCTCGCTCTTCAACACTGTCAGTCTGCAGTGTGGTCCTTAAGGCCAAAAAAAAAAAAATGTTGCATTGGCGTAACCCGCCCGACCCTAAAAATTCCGCCGACCCTACGTTTTTTTTTTGTTTTTTTGCTATCGAAAAATTTTGCCGACCCTATTTTATTGCTATTTTTGTTGTTTTGCTATTGTTTTCAAGTATCTTGTTGATTGCGATCGCGATCGCAAAAACCCGGAAGTGTTTCGGACAGAAACCGCCGACAAAAAGGGTGGTACTCGAGCCGGGGGAGATTTTGGGAGGGATTTATTAGGAAAAAAAAAAAAAAAAAGATCCCGACCGACCTACCCTATTTTTCAGTGACCCGTTACGCCAATGCAACATTTTTTTTTTTTGGCCTAATGGTGAGGAGTGGACTCGGATTCATCCACTTGCTTCGGTCATACGAACATCACCCTCTGGGTACTTGCAACGTGACTGGCCGGTTGGACTTCAACCTAATCACACTCAACGGGGCAAGGCTGCTTTATACGTGTCCACAACCGACTCAGACATCAATTGGTATCCTGCTGGGGTTTTATATTAAGAACTGGGTAGGTGAGATAGGTTGCCAAATTGAAAGTTGTGAGTTAATTCAAAACTGTTTTGAAACCTGTTATGTGTGTGTAACTTTGGGGAGTTTTAAAATCATTGAGTGTTTGTTTTAAAATCATTGTTATGGGATGCAATGGTATTAGTGCTTGAAAAGGAGACGGTAGGGATTAATAAATTACTTATTAAATATCCTGTTTCGTGTCGTACGTTGGTTTCACCTGTTAAACAATAGATGGAACATATTATTGTCTGTAAAGAGTTTCTGTCATGCCACCCCTCCAGGTAATTGATGCACTCACGTTGGTACTCGGAGGTAGTGTGTAACAAGATTAATTTTTATCATTTTATCCACAGATTAATTTATATCATTTATCCACAGATTAATTTATATCATTCCAACCCAAGATTAATTTTATCATTCTCTGCACAGAATCATTTTATCATTTATCCACAGATTAATTTATATCATTTATCCACAGATTAATTTATATCATTCCAACCCAAGATTAATTTTATCATTCTCTGCACAGAATCATTTTATAATTTATCCACAGATTAATTTTATCATTTATCCACAGATTAATTTTATCATTTATCCACAGATTAATTTTATCATTTATCCACAGATTAATTTTATCATTCTATCCACATTAATTTTATCATTCTATCCACAGATTAATTTTATTATTTATCCACAGATTCATTTTATCATTTATCCACAAATTAATTTTATCTTTCTATCCAGAGATTAATTTTATCATTTATCCACATAAATTTTATCATTCTATCCACATAAATTTTATCATTCTATCCACAGATTAATTTTTATCATTCTATCCACAGATTAATTTTATTATTTATCCACATTAATTTTATCATTCTATCCTGAGATAAATTTTATTATTTATCCACAGATTAATTTTATCATTCTATCCACATAAATTTTATCATTTACCCACAGATTAATTTTATCATTCTATCCACAGATTAATTTTATTATTTATCCACATTAATTTTATCATTCTATCCTGAGATAAATTTTATTATTTACCACAGATTAATTTTATCATTCTATCCACATAAATTTTATCATTTACCCACAGATTAATTTTATCATTCTATCCACAGATTAATTTTATCATTCTATCCACAGATTAATTTTATTATTTATCCACATTAATTTTATCATTCTATCCTGAGATAAATTTTATTATTTATCCACAGATTAATTTTATCATCCTATCCACAGATTAATTTCTCATTCTATCTTCAGATTAATTATATCATTCTATCCTGAGATTAATTTTATTATTTATCCACAGATTAATTTTATCATTCTATCCACAGATTAATTTTATCATTTATCCACATTAATTTTATCATTCTATCCACATAAATTTTATCATTCTATCCACAGATAAATTTTATCATTTATCCACAGATTAATTTTATCATTCTATCCACATAAATTTTATCATTCTATCCACATAAATTTTATCATTTAGCCACAGATTAATTTTATCATTCTATCCACAGATTAATTTTATTATTTATCCACAGATTAATTTTATCATTCTATCCACAGATAAATTTTATCATTCTATCCACAGATTAATTTTATCATTCTATCCACAGATTAATTTTATTATTTATCCACAGATTAATTTTATCATTCTATCCTGAGGTTAATTTTATTATTTACCCACAGATTAATATTATCATTCTATCCACAGATTAATTTCTCAATCTATCTACAGATAAATTTTATCATTCTGTCCTGAGATTAATTTTATTATTTATCCACAGATTAATTTTATCATTCTATCCAGAGATTAATTTTATCATTCTATCCACAGATTAATTTTATCATCCTATCCACAGATTAATTTTAACATTCTATCCACAGATTAATTTTAATATTCTATCCACAGATTAATTTTATCATTTACCCACAGATTAATTTTATCATTCTATCCACAGATTAATTTTATCATTCTATCCTCAGATTAATTTTATTATTTATCTACAGATTAATTTTATCATTCTGTCCCGAGATTAATTTTATTATATATCCACAGATTAATTTTATCATTCAGAGCCTGGTGTTGGCGCAGTGGTGAGGGCAGCAGCTTGGGATCCAAAAGGTCCTGAGTTCAAGCCCCGTTGGGCCACTGAATTAATACACCAGGGGGTTGACTCAGCCTGTCATCCTTCCGAGGTCGGCGAAGTGAGTACCAGTGTACTGGGCCGGTGTATACCCCGGTTAAAATAGGTGTACCATATCCCTGTGTCGTAAGAGGTGACCAGGGTTGTGTCAGGAAGGGCATCCGGCGTAAAACATGTGCCAAATCACTATGCGGATCATACGGATGATCCGCTGTGGCGACCCCCAAACGGGAGCAGCCGAAAGAAGAAGAAGAAGAAGAAGATTAATTTTATCATTCAATCCAGAGATTAATTTTATCATTCTATCCACAGATTTATTTTATCATTCTATCCACAGATTAATTTGATCATCCTATTCGCAGATTAATTTTATCATTCTATCCGCAGATTAATTTCATCATCCTATTCGCAGAGTAATTTGATCATCCTATTCACAGATTGTCATGCCTGTGTTGGCTTACTGGTTAGGGTGGTGGGCTTGGGATCCTATAATGTCTGGTGTTGGCTTCATGGTTGGAGTGGTGGGCTTGGGATCCTAGGATCCTATGTTCAAATGCCATTTGGTTGTTGAATTAATACCATGTGGGGTTGACTCTGCCTCTCATCCTTCTGAGGTTGGCAAAATGAGTGCCAGCTTGCTGGTATCCTGTGTTGGAGTGGTGACCTGTCCAGGATTGGCCCAATAGCCAAGGAGACTGCTTAGGCAGCACCAATGCTCTGCACAGAATATAGTCCCAATGAATGGATTCACAGATTAATTTTATCATTCTATCCACAGATTAATTTTTCATTTTTCCACAGATTATTTTTTCATTCTCGCCACAGATTTGTTTTTTCATTCTTTCATTATCAAAGTGCTGCCGGAGTATATGGCTGAGAATGAGGATATGGCTGCGAATGCGGTTTAACTCCATTGAACTCCAGCAAACTTTCGTTTAACTCCAGTGAAACTCAATTCCTTGAGTAATTTCCATGATGGTATAAATAGCGAGCTGCCAGGCAGGAAACCTCGTCGTACTTGGTTAAAGTTTTCTTCTCCAATGTTCCTCGAAGCGGAGGTACGAGAGCCCGGTAGGAGTGCTGGGAAAAATGATTGGTTAGAAACCAGATAAAAACCACACCTATACTACTGCCATTGGTTCGACAAGTAAATGGAACAAAGTTCATGATGGAAAAGTACACCAGAGCAGTATTTCATCAAGTTGCGGATGAAATCCTTGCAGGTGGATAGGAGTTCAGGTGTGCCAGGGAGGGACACCCAACTGGCTTTGGAGGCCAACGTTGAAATTTGGTTTGCCAAAGAAAGATCATGGCTGATACTGAGACCCAGGAGTTTGAATGACTGAACTTTCTCAAGAGGGTTGTGAAGAAAGTAGATGGAGGGTTTGCCAGATGGTGATTTCCGAGAGAGATAGTGAGAGTGTGATATTTGTCAGGATTGAAAGTCATATTCCAAGTGTTTGACCACCTTGTGATTTTGTCAAGGTCTGAAGAGAAGAAAGAGGATACAGCCTGCCTGTTTGAAGGATGAGTGATGTCATGGCAGAGGATGGAGTTATCAGCAAATAGATAAAGGGGAGTTTCCAGTTGGAGGTCATTCATAAAGATCAGGAATAGGACGGGGGCAGACCACTGACTTTAGGCACTCCAGCCTTGACAGGGAGAGGAGTTGAGAGGATTCTGTTGAGCACCACACATTCGCCACAAGAGGAGACAAAGTCAATAAGCCATGATGTGTGGAGTTGGCCTTGGATGCGATAGGCAAGGGGTAGGAAGAGGGAGGGGTGTTGTGGATTCTGGAGGGAGAGGTGTGGGGTGGAAGGAGGGACCTGGCATCGCTGGGTACTTTTGGAAGTTAAAAATGTTTAAAGATTTGTCTGTAATTGCATTTTTTGGTATTTGGTCTTTTGATCCCACCTCAGTGTCCCATAGGATGGGGCCAAAACTGATATTGCTCTCGCACCTTCTTGCCATGTGTGGTGATCAGAACTACTAAAGACTGACAGAGCCCATTACAATGTACCTCCCTGTAAAAATGAATAAATACAAATAAAAATCGTGGGTAAAATGACAATCGTCATAGTATCGATAACAACATACTGTATCTTGAGATCAAGACCGAACCTGACTTTGACATTGTGCACACTTTTAACATTGCAGTGCACCGTGACAATGAGCTCACTGACGTCTATTACTACGTTGGTGGGAATGGCGGGATGGAGAGTAGGAGGGATCACGGTTGGGTTACCCCAGGGCTTCCTTAATCCGTCCTCCCTGATTTCATCACCGAAGTAACATCCACCAGGAAAGTTTGTGAAATGATCCGGGAGAGCTCCAGAACTCAGTGCCCCGTGAAGCAACGTCCAACTTCAGTCTGTCACCATCCTCGGTGTTGGGTCCAGAGATATTTAACAGATTCCCAACTCGGATGGACAGGCAAGCGAGGCAGAAGAACGTCGCGACAAGGACTGTGCAGCTGATTTGTTTGCGCAACAAAGTGAGTGGTAGTGGTAGTGGTAGTGGTAGTGGTAGTGGTAGTGGTAGTACATATTAAATGTATTTCTCGTTCCTGTTATAAATGCTGGGTAATCAAACAGTACCCCGAATACATCGCACACATTCATTTAGTCGCACGGTGCCGTGTTTGCACAACATATCGTCATCAGTGGGCCGGAATTAGTTCCAAATCCTCACCTATATATTACGTGCAGCCACGAGCCAATCGCGTGCAGGTGTGCGCGATTTGGTTCCAAAACGGGACGTCGTGCGTACCTCGCGTGTGACATTTCACAGTTCTTCCTCACCTGTACGAGTTGGTATCATGGAGGGGAAAACGAATGGCTGGCTTCGACGCTGGTGGGATGGAGGGAAACGTATTCTTACCTTAACAAGGTGCGTGTACCTGTGATACGTGACCCTTTAGGGGAGGGGGGGGGGGAAACGACGTGGAATTAACCGCGTCGACCCGCCCGTTCGGACACTTCACTTACCTGTCCGAAAAGGTGTGGTTGGTTCCACTCTAAATCGCTGAGCAGAAGCGTCGTCTACCTGAATTTAAGTTTGGAGTTTGAATTAAACTATAAAACTATATAGTAGCATTTATTTTTTTTGGAGCTACCTCTTGGAGGGGATGCTATAAAATCGGACGCATCAACACCTGTCCTTGTGGATGTGAACGTTCTCGAGGCACTTCAGGGTCTTGAACCGTGAC
>NC_140972.1:48102070-48119570 GCF_056783735.1 Eptatretus burgeri
GACTGGAAGGTTCATACCAGGATCTAATTGTATGCTTTTGAGCACCGTTGCTATGGACGCCACCATTGCTTAGCAACGGGACTTAGAAATTTTTGAAAAATCCTTAAAAGTTTTTTTGCAAAAATCTGCTTCCGTGCTTTTATGCGTACTATAATCAACCTCTTTGTCAAAAATTTTCAGCCCGATCCGCCAAAAACTGTATGACTAGTATGCAATTATATAGCGACCACCCATGTCGCCTACCAGTGTGTGTGTGTGTGTGTGTGTGTGTGTGTGTGTGTGTGTGTGTGTGTGTGTGTGTGTGTGTGTGTGTGTGTGTGTGTGTGTGTGTGTGTGTGTGTGTGTGTGTGTGTGTGTGTGTGTGTGTGTGTATGTGTATATATATATATATGTATATGTATATATGTATATATATATATATGTACCCCATGAAGACCCTGTCCAATCAGGGTGGACGGTGACGTCTGTTTCACCGAGTCCCCGCTCCGTTTGGGGAGGTCCATAAAAATATGACGTGATCCTCAGAGTGTAAGTTTTTTTTTGGAGGAGTTGAGTTGGTTGGTGTGCGTCATGCGGTTTGACCTGTAGTCTGGGGCGTTAGAGTGGAGTTCTGCATTTGGCTGGTGTTCGTTGGAGTTTTCCTGGGTCCTGTCCGTGACCCTGATCTCCGCCCTGGGACTCCGACCACTCTGCTTGGGTTCCTCCATGGGCATGAGCCCCACGCGTGTGACTGTGGGCCGAGCCGCACGACCATTAGCAGGTGCCGCACTGCGGAGCACCCCTCCCTTCAACGTGCAGGTACCCAAGCGAACTGCGACCCCCAGCTCATCTCTCCCTCTCTGGCTGCTGGGGTCTTTTAATAAATCATCTGAGTGTGTGGGCCCATCTTTTTAGTAGAAACTGTATGAGTGTTTTTGAACATTGTAAATTCTTGCTTGAATATTCTGCGATAAGTCTTGCTCTGTGTCTTCTTTATTGTAAATAAATTACTGTAGAAATGTTCCCAGTTCGTTTCCGTCCTTTTTCATTGGTCGAGCATGGTTCGGATCTGAGTTTACCTGGGTTTTTATACCCGATAATCTGCTCATCCGAGCCGGCACGGCTTTGGCAGTTCCGCTCGACTGCACCCGAACCGGAGTTGGTAGTCGGTAGAGTGACCCGGTTCGAGCAAGACGTGCCGAGGGCGTGATTCCCCAGTAGTCGAAATCGCGTAGTTAATGAGGTAAATTGGTTCTAGACAAAAATACCCTATGCTGCGCGGCTGAGATATTGGCGTCCACGGTCGGTTCAGCGACCCGCCGCCTCACGGAATTATCTGAGAGCGACGGCCTACAATTCCGGAGAGTCTGGTGGGAGACTATGTAACCTTCCCCACCTCGTGCTCGTTCTCACCACTGGACCTCCGGCCTGCAATAATATGTATATGTACATATACATATACATGTACACAATATCGAGGTTCGTATAAGAGCTAACACGCAGAACGTATAACAGAGGGAGCAGGAAACAAGATTGGCAGGAGAGGGAAGCACAAAACATTGGGAAACAGACACATTAGGATATCTGTGGATGGGAGAGGGATGGGGTGGGGTACACGGGGTAAACAAGATGACACATGAGTGGTCAGGTTGGAGCTTCAGGCAGGGTTACCTCGAGCCAGCTGTTTCGAAAAAATAAAACTTTTGAATCGGTTCTTCATAGAAAGGGTGTTGCATGATAAAGTGCACCTCCCTTTGATGGATATTAAGCTGGGTGATCCGTTTGTAGGCATTATTGGTGGATGTTAAAGATCCCGCGTTGTCTTTTGACAAAGTAGGCAAGTTATTACTGGTGGCTTGGGCTAGCCAGTTCGTTGAAAATGTGTGCCAAGTGTATACACTCTGAGCTGCCAACCCCAACTTAATGGGAAATGGCATAAGGAGGAGAGTCTTGAGAGTAAAGCTGTTTTAAAAATGATTAACTTTAACAAGATTAAAAAATTTAAAATCTGTTTGCCTGTCTAAACATACCATTTTTTTGCTTGTTGTGCAAGTTCATTGTAATGAGGTATGACTGGTGACATAGTTGTGATTGTAAATTTGTGTTCGGTAGTTAAGTCAATTAGTTTACTTTGGAACCAGGTCAGCACTGTTTGTTCTTCTGTGCACGCTCATGGTGTGAGTTTGAACTCACTTAAAGTAAATTGATGATGATTGTAAGGACTATATCCCTTGGCTGTAATCCTTGTGATTGGATCACAGTGAGGTCTTTTGGATTATCGGGGGTCTTTTGGACTGTTTTTTTATTATTTGTTTTTGGGACTACAGTGCATCATTCTGTTGGCACTCACTTGGACCTCGAGGACCACGCAGTGATGAAAGTACTTAAATTTGTATTTACTTTATAGTTTCCATATTAAACAGGATTTTGGTTGTTTTTTTTTCTTCTTCTATTTGGCTGATTTTTTTTATTTATTTATTCTATTTTGGTTGAAATGAGCTGTGATTAACCTCTGGTAATTGAATCATCAAATCAACTATAATCCAAAGTTATTCCATGAAAAACCTAATTGAAATGTAGTATCGCATGCTACTCTTCTCGTATATTATGTTAAGGATCGGATGAGGCATTTTACATCGATTAGGAGTGGAAAAAAAAATGAGTGTACATTCAATCCTTAACATGAGAAGTGTTTGAAAAATTCCAGGGATGAGACAATAGTCCAAGATGTGCCAACTTATTTTATTTTCCAATATGGTGTCCCTTGACTTCGATGAACTCGCTCCATTTATCTTGTTTGCCAGTAAAATAAAATAAAAAAAGTTTTCACATTGCTCCTCTGACCACATCTTAGTTGCTTCAATTGGTTCCCGATTTTCAGCAAATGGCTTTGAAGGTGGGGGGGGGGGGAGCAGATCCAGGGTGTACGAGGTGATTCTTCTGATTGAAGCCAGACACGAATTGAGATCTTTACAAAACGGGTTTATATGCATAGGCATGTTGTCAGAGAGAAGCAGCACACCTTCAGTCAACATCCTTTGGCATTTGTCCTTGATAAGTGAAAATGTCCCGTGGAATGTTCCTTTAACTCTGACATTCCTAAAATTGTCAAATTTGGTTCAACCCTCAGTGAGATGCCAAAAATATAGAATAAAGAAGCAGGTTGTAAAATAGTTTGCTAATGGCATTCTTAAAATGTGAGAATACGAGTCATACCAACGACTTTAAAAATGGTACGTGTTGTTTCCTTGATTGACTTCAGCATTTAAAAGGGCAACAGCACGGACAACCCCCAAAGGTTAGCATGCACGGGGAAGAGAAAGTTCCTCCTTAGGAAATGCCTGATGGTACCCAGAGTGCCTCAATAAGTGATGGGATTTTCCCCAAGTTCAGTGGCTTTGTTTGTCTCTTCTAACAGTCATTTGTCATCTCATGTATTCATCTGTATGTCCACGTGTGTGGTGGGGGGGGGGGGACTCCCCTTACATCTGAAAATTCTGATTCATCTGTCCCTCTGTTCCATGCTGCCAAAGCCTTCTCAGGACAGGGATTACACTGGGTTCATTACAGTTGTTTGGCAAAATGAGTGCCAGCATGCTGGTATCCTGTGTCGGAGTGGCGACCCGTCCAGGATTGTGCCCAATAGCCAAGGAGACTGCTTAAGCAGCATCAACGCTTTGCACAGATTATGGTCCCCATGGATGGATGGATTACGGTTGTCTTCCCAGCAGAAGTCATTGCAGGATTTTGGAATTTGACCAGCGTGCCAGCATTTTAATCGCTTACTTTTTTAAAATTTATTATCAAAACATGCCGTGGGATCTTGAACGTCCAGCTAAGTCCCATAAGATTTGACAGCACAATGATTGTTGCAACATCCTGCCTGGGAAATACCAAGATGACTGTTTCGATTCTGGTTAGTAATCCAACCCTGACTATATAGCTGGAGGCAAGTGCATAATTTCTGATTTCAATAAATTGAATGGGTACATTCTCAAGTTTTGAGCAAGTAAAATAAAGGATAGATGGATAGAGGAATATCATTACCCCATGCATGTGAAGCAAAACGTGGGATTAGGCAATTGGTTCATGCTTGTCTGTCTGCCTGTCTACAAACGTCAGTTTATGATCAAGGAACAACTTATTTAATTTGAATGTTAAATTTGGAACATGAATCAGAAGACAAGTTTGCCATTTAACAGTACTTTGTTTCTGAATTCGTCCCAATCGCACATGCGCAGAGAGAGTGAGATAAATATTTTGACTCTGCCTGCCTGGGAATCAAACAAAACTGAAAATCATTCCAAGCAGGAAACTTACTGGTTTTAAGGACGTTGTAAAGGACACAAACAACAGGCACGGAAAACTAATGTGACGTGTTAGATATGGTGGTGCAATAGATAGAGTTAACGGTAGTATGTTCCTGATTTAATTGATTTATTCGACTTTTACAATCTTTATTTTACTTGGATTTAATTAAACATTTTATACGTACACAAATTTAAATGGACATTTCAATAAAATAGACATTATCAAAGCTTTTCGACTTGCACTCCTCAGGATAAAGCCGCAAGCAGACACTTTACGTTTCCAAGGTAGACATAGGTATACAGGACATTTACCAGGTCCGATTATAGGATTCTTTGGTGGGTTTAGGAATTTGCATATATATATATATATATATATATATATATATATATATATATATATATATATATATATATTGTTACAGTTCTCGGAACTGTATGCATACAAACATACAGTTGTCCCGAAGTTAGTTATGCCGTTAAGTATATGTGTAGATAGATCCCTACCTTGTGTGTCGTGGGAAGACACTGGGGTGCATTGCAATCTTTTTTTAGTTAGATTAATAAATCCTTATATCCCCTCCATTATGAACCACAGTACCTTCTTCTCGCCTTCCGAGGCAAAATCTTTGTGCAGTACCTTTTTGGTGAGTCCGGACACGCGTGTAATGGGCGGGTTTCCCGGTATGGCCGAAACCCTGCCCAGAAAGGGCGGACCCATGGAAGCCCCATACAATCAGGGTGGACAGTGATGTCAGCTTCACCAAGGCCCCTCCCCACTGACTGAGATCTATAAATTACGAAGTAACCCTGACAGCGTGAGAGTGAGGAGTGTTGGAGTGAGACAGTTTGTCAGCTGGTAGCGAAAGAAAGGAGGAAGGTCATAGAGCGGTTGCGCTCTTTGGGGGTCATTTGTTTTGAGTGTGAGAGAGCTGGGAAGACTTCGACCCGACCTTGACCGGGTCACTCGTTGGGTCCTGTCTGCAGCCCTGATCCCTGCCTCGGACTCCACTTTACTCGACCCGGGCTCCTTCGCAGACACGGTCTCCACGCGTTCGGCCATGGGCCGAGCCGCACGACCATTGACAAGGGCCGCACCACGGAGCATCCCTTCCCTCCAACATTCAGGTACCTGAAAGAACTGCGACCTCAGCTCACCTCCCTCTCTGGCTGTGGGGATCCTTTGCCATACATCTGTGTTTATTTTCGTGTGAGCGTGCATCTGAGTGTGTGGCGCCGTCTTTAAGTAGAATTGCATAAGTGTTTTTATTTGATCATTGTAAATCTTGCCGGTTTTATTCCCGCGTAAGTCTGCTCTGTGTCCTTATTTTGTAAGTTTATTGTAGAAATGTTTCCAGTTCGTTTTTGTCTTTTCCTTCATTGGTCCAGCATGGTTCGGATCTGAGTTTAATCCGGGTCTTTATCCCTGATAATCTGTTCATTCTTGCCGGTACGTTCTTGGCAGGTCCGCTCGGTTGCATCCAAACCGGAAAGGTAGTTGGTAGAGTGATCCAGTTCAGGCAAGGCGCACCGAGGGCGTGGTTCCCCGGTAGTCGAAACCGCATGGTTAATTAAGTAAATTGATTCTAGACAAAAAGACCCTACGCTATGTGGTTGCAGTATTGGCATCCATGGTCGGTTAAGCGACCCGCCACATCACGGAATTATCCGTGAGCGACGGCCGACAATTTCGGGAATCTGGTGGGAGACGACGTAACTTCCCCCACCTAGTGGTCGTTCTCGCCTCCGGAACCCGGCCCGCAATATATATATATATATATATATATATATATATATATATATATATATATATATATATATATATATATATATATATATATATATATATATATATATATATATATATATATATATATATATATATATATGATCTGTTCAGGATACCCATTATCAAGAAGAATAGTCTTGATGGTATCAATTTCAGCATGGAGGTTATCTGTGGAGCAGATCTTGTTCTCTTGACCAAAACACCAATCAATCCAATCTTGTATCGAGAGGAACTGTAAGAGTCCCCCCTAGTATACTGTCCGGTCAAAGTAGACTTATGCTAGACTGTGGTTTTATAAGCGTCGGCCGATTTCTCAATTAAGACTCCAAGAAGGGAAGTACGCCAGAGCGTTCCATCTCCAAGGTGAACTCAAGGGATGGATGGAGTTCAGGTATGCCAAGAAGACTTTACATGCTGCGGTTGACTCAAAAACAGCAAAGATGTCATCCACGTACCGATAATAGATGGAAGGGGGTTGAACCCTGGGATGTGGATCTGCAAAGAATCGTTTTTCACAGTAACTTACAAAGATGTTTGCCAAGACGGGGCCTTGAGGGGATCCCATCGCTACACCATCGATCTGAGTAAACATTGAATCATTGAAACTGAATTCGACAGAACGGGTCGCCATATTCATTAATTCAATGAAGACAGACTCAGAGATCAGTGGAGGTGTCAAGTCACTATGATACAGAAGTTGCGTGCAGATTTCGATCACTTCTGCCAGTGGGACATTCGTGAATAGGGCTTTGTGATCTGACAGTTCTAATTGTGTCGTAAACCTCCTTAAAAGTGGTTTGGTTCCTTAATTGTGAAATCCCCCAAACATGTGCTCAAATTGTCAGATCATTAACTATCTGCGACCGAAGAATTCGTCTTGGCTCATGGTTTCACATTTGGTATACCGAATCGTAACATCAAGCGAGAGGAGGTGTTTGCGGAGTTTGAGCTCTGTACGCTCAGCTGTTCCAGCATGTACCAGTATTCAATGAGGTGAATGAAGCACTAAAGGCCAGACTAGCCGATCTCACTCACGCTTACAGCTGTGGGATTCCAAACGATTTGTCTGATCTCCATGTGCAGCACGATTGCCTGGTCACGATACGTGACCTCAAATCCAATCCTGAAATCCAGATTGGCAGACCAGATAAAGGCTCCCGCATGGTTATTCTGAAAAAGAGTGACTACGGTGAGAAAATGGCTGTGATTTTGAGCGATGTGTCCAAGTTCCATCACCTGGGAAATGCAACCAAATGTCACCACACATCTCGTTTGGAGAAACAAATGGTGAAAAGACTATTGCAACTCTGCAAACGAGGAAGCTCTCTGAGGAGGTTTACGACACAATTAGACCTGTCGGATTGCAAAGATCAGGGATGTATTATCTGCTATAAAGATAGTGTTCCTCCATGGCCGACCCTTCCAATAACTGGCTCTGCACAGCATGAGCTCATCAGATGGTGATGTGAGCTTTCACAGCCATCACTGAACAGTGTCTCAGAACATGAATTTACGGATTCCTTCACCTTTGCCGATGCCATACAGTCCGTTACACACAGACACGAGAATTGCATAATGTGCTCGTATGATATAACCGGGAATTCCAGTCTATTCACGAATGTCCCACTGGCAGAAGTGATCGAAATTTGCTGCAACTTCTGTATCAGTGACTTGACACCTCCACCGATCTCCAAGTCTGTCTTCGTTGAAGTAATGAATATGGCAACCTGTTCTGTCGAGTTCAGCTTCAATGATTCAATGTATACTCAGATCGATGGTGTAGCGCTGGGATCCCCTCTAGGCCCCGTCTTTGAAAACATCTTTGGAGGTTACTGTGAAAAATGATCCTTTGCAGATCCACATCCTGGCGTTCGACCCCCTTCCATCTATTATCGGTACGTGGATGACATCTTTGCTGTCTTTGAGTCAACCTCAGCATGTAAAGTCTTCTTGGCAGACCTGAACTCCATCCATCCATCCCTTGAGTTCACCTTGGAGATGGAACGCTCCGGCGTACTTCCCTTCTTGGACATCTTTGTTGAGAAATCTGCCGATGCTTGTAGAACCACAGTCAACCTTCAGCCTACTTTTACTGGACAGTAACTAGGTGGGACTCTTACATTTCCTCTAGATAAAAGATTGGATTGATTGGTGTCTTGGTCAAGAGAGCAAGAAAGATCTGCTCCACAGATAAACTCCATGCTGAAATTGATACCATCAAGACTATTCTTCTTGATAATGGGTATCCTGAACAGATCATCAATACGTGTGTGTGTGTGTGTGTGTGTGTGTGTGTGTGTGTGTGTGTGTGTGTGTGTGTGTGTGTGTGTGTGTGTGTGTGTGTGTGTGTGTGTGTGTGTGTGTGTGTGTGTGTGTGTGTGTGTGTGTGTGTATATATGTACATGTACAAATTTGTGAACCCAATGCAAATTCATGAATCCTATAATCGGACCTGGTAAATGTCCTGTATACCTATGTCTACCTTGGAAAGGCAAAGTGTCTCAACAGTTTGAAAATCAGATCAAACAGACAGTGTCCCATTCATACTTACTATGTAGTTTAATCACGAGTTATTTTCACGTCCCGCCGGTTGCTTCCGCCAGTCCAAAAAGATGTTCTGCCCATCTATCATATAAGTAAGATTATTTACGAATTTCATTGCCAGTGTGATGATAGGTATGTGGGCCACACATCTTTGAGATTGAAGGATTGTATTGAACAACACGTCCCTTTGGGTGATCAGACGGGGTCAGTCATCTGAACAGAGACAATCAACTCGGGCTTGTGATAATGTACATAGAAAGACAACTATTCCCTGTGCCTCTGCAATTGGTTACCATCGACCGAATAATCTTCAGTGTGCAGAACAATGTAGTATTGGCTGGTTTAAAATCCCGAGTGGAGGATGCAGTTTCGCTCACCTTCGTGCAATGGAGGCCACATTCATCAGGTCAACCAATCCCATTCTTTGTGGACAGAAATCATTTGTCTGAACTTTATATCGATTCTAACTACGGTGGATTGACTGTGTGACAACCGTACCACAGTCAACTTTGAATCATCGTGAAAACCACCACCACCACCCCCTCCCCCAACTACTCTCAGCTAATTAGCATTATGTTTCCGCCGGTACTTTGGTGATTCATCTCCGCCTAATCATTAATCATGATGCCCTATGGTTCCACTAATCAGGTAATCCCATCCTTTCTTTCTCTCAACCAATCAATGTTTAGCACATCACATTGAAACTTTCTAAACGAGAGGTTTGGTGCTTCTTCATCTGCTTGCGGTTTTATCCTGAAGAGTGCAAGTCGAAAAACTTTGATAATGTCTGTTTTATTGAAATGCATACTGTATTTAAATTTAATTATAAACTTGAACATTGCACAGGGTCGCATGTTCTATGAACTCTAGTTGTGAAAAGTTACTGAGGTTTATTATTATTATTATTTTTGTTTAGAACCATGTCATGTGGCATAATTTCATTTTCTCCGGTGTCGTTGAAAAGTTACTAAGTCCACTGTCTCAAAGATCTCCTGCTGGCCTGAATGATTGTTTATCCACAGGGTCTCAGAAACCATCTCCTGTCTTCCTGATCCCTACATTGGTGGAGCCCAGGAAGGGATGGGCTGGAACTTGGGAGTCGGATGAATCTGCAACTTCTACTGGAGCTGAAGTGATTGCCAAAGTTGATGCAACTCAAATCTACTTCAAAGGTCAATTAATTGGGACAACCAAGTGGTCCTTTTCTGAAAATCGAGTAAACAACAGTGGCAAAGACTGAGTTTAATGCAACTCGAAGGTATCACAAGTCGTAGTTAAAAAAAAAAAGCATAAAGAATAAGAACACAAGTTTCAAATTATGGTTTAGCAATTTTCTTTTAGCAAAACTGGCTGACGTTGTTCTGTTCTTCATTCACTGGTGTAATGTTTCCTTTCCGTGACCCTATTGCTCATCTCAGTGTCGTGTTGTGTGTGTGTGTGTGTGTGTGTGTGTGTGTGTGTGTGTGTGTGTGTGTGTGTGTGTGTGTGTGTGTGTGTGTGTGTGTGTGTGTGTGTGTGTGTGTGTGTGTGTGTGTGTGTGTGTGTGTGTGTGTGTGTGTGTGTGTGTGTGTGTGTGTGTGATATCCTATGTGATAGGTACATATTTGAAACCATTTAATGGGCAATAAAAATTATTCCAAAGCAGCTGCCTTCTTATCCCACTCTCTCATTCTACTCTACATCAACATACTAAATTGCTACACTCGCAGACCAGGTATTGTGATTATCCCAGGCAAAAATAGTTTGCTGCGGTCATAATAAAGCAATTATGGGCATAAAGCATCCCTTTACTGAAGTTATTCTTTGCAGACTACTGTCATTGGAACTGTAACCAACTACGGTATACGAGTGCAACTCTCGTACGCCGTAGTTCTAACTATAGCATTTTGCCTGGGATTGGGATCAGCCATCGATGTATGTGATGCTTCTCGATTTTGTTGTTGGGTGTTTGGTCACCATTAGTTGTGTATTTGTATATGACATTGTAGATTTCCCTGTAGTAGGGTGAGCTGTGAGCAGGTTGTCATTTTCCACCCCAACGGTGAAGCCACCTGGTTTTGACGTGCCTTGGAAAACATGGAATACCCTAAATCGGATTTGAATGGGACATGGATTCTGCGGCCACTCGATACACAACTGGCATATTAGGAGTTCCGCAGGATGTGACTATGGCAACCCTGATCAAATTATGGATCATCCAGCACGACACCTGTCAAAACAAATTTGAGGGTTACATTACTGAGATAAACTTCCACTCCTTAAGAGCATTAGATTGGCTAACTCGCCTCACTGGATTTAAATTATTGTTGTTTCAAACCATGCATGTGTGCGTGCATGTGCGCGCGAGAGGGAGAGAGGCAGGTCTTGTTGTCACTGTTTCATTTACAGTGGTTCCAAATGAAGTCTTGAATAAATAAATACACAAGACCTGTTTTTCTTGTACGGGAATTTTCATTCTGAAAATAAGAAAGATGGAATATACAGAGCACACAACACTATGAAGATTCAATGCAGTCTGGTGGCAGAACTCAACTTTAAATGCAATTATTGCAGAAAGTTTTTTTCCAAAGGCAATCTGATTTCACAGTTGGTTTAAGAAGAAATCTTTGATTTTTGTGATAGATTTATCAAAATTATCATCGGAGAACACTTTAGTTATTCATTTGGTAAATACAGTACTTTTTATGAAGGTATTTTTAAATTGGCATCTTGTATCAGAAATCTTCGGTATGCAGCAACTTTAAACATTTTCATCACATCTCACCATTTAAAGTTGGTGTTTTGTGTTGATAAGCAAAAAAAAAAACAAAGTTAAGGGAGTTAGGTTCTCATTGGCCGTTGAGTCAGAAATCTTCCTTTCAGTCGTTTTCAAACGGAAACTCCATTTATCTCTCTCTGGTGAAAGACAAAACAAAAAGCAAGTGAGAAACGTGTATATGTATATGTATGTATATATGTATATATATAGTGGATAATTTACAAGATGATACATTTCCTATTGCCATTTGTGTTGTTTTCTTGTTATGTGAATTAAGAACAACATACCCACTGATAAGTGGCCCTATTCCCTCTCTGTGGCCGAGCTCTCTCACAAGTTGTTTATTTGTTTTGTTTAAATTCCTGTCATTTTTATCTCTTCATCAATCTCATCACAGCACAAGTAATCACATTATCCATGAACTTCTGCAAACACACCAGGAATCTTCAAGTTATGATGAGATGGAATTGTATGTTGAGTCCTTGGGTTATTTATTTTTTTGTTTTATGCACATGGTTTTACTCTTTCCCCCTTTTCAGGATAAATTCCATGTTTTTGTGTGAAAAATGAGCTGAAATGGTGGGGTGAGTGGTTGGGAGTGGGGGGGGGGGGAATCCAACTACATTGTGTGTGTGATTATGAACTTGCATGCAATGTTAAACGAAGTGATGAAAGGGTTGCAACACCATACCAAGGTTTGGTTGGTACTGATATACTAAAACCAGATCCCAGCTGATCTCTCTCTATCGAGTGCAGCCTGTGGTTGCTGGTTGCTGGCTGCATCATTGGTAGGAACGCGGCTATGCTGCTGATGCAGTGTCCCCCTTACCAATACACTGGTGCTCATTTTGCCGACTTCGGGAGGATGACGGGCTGAGTCAACCTCCTGGTGTATTTAATTCAGCGGCCAACGGGGCTTGAACTTAGGACCCTAGGATCCCAAGCCGCCACCCTAACCACAAAGCCAACACCAGCCTATCCCAGCTGATGAGCCTCTGTCTGAAAAGGCAGAGAGGGATCTGGACAGATTACTGATAGGCCGTGTTTCCCCTCGTGGTGTAACTGACAGGTGAAGCAGCAAGGTGGAGTAAAGGTAAATTTTGAACAATGTCTCATTAAGAGGATTGTCTCGCCAAATTTAGAAACTGTGCAAACAAATCTTTTAAAATTAAAATTCATCTGAAAGACCTTTTTAATGAGACGACCGTATGTGTATAGTCGTTTCACTAAGAAGGAACAGTCTTTTTTTTGTTTTATAAAACAATACAAAAAAAGTATGAGATAAAAAAAGAAACTTAAGAATAAGTAAATATTTTTCGTTTTCAGAAAAACTAACCTGAAAAACCATTCCACTTGATGAAACTCGACACTACATCTTTATCAAATCAAAATCTGTGACAACAAAAGGTTAACGAGCATTTCACAGGAGGTAAGGATTGAAATAAAACTGCATTCTTGGGGTGATTATGAACTTGAATGCAATGTTGATCCAACTCATTAAATGGTTGAAATGCCATCCCAAGGTTTGGTTGGTACAGAAATACTAAAACCACATCTAAGCTGATGAGCCTCTGTCTGAAAAAGGCAAAATATTTGTCCAGGGATGGCTTTTTTTGTTAATCTGACCTATATATAACAAGTATACCCCTATGTTGGTTTTCAGAGGTACTTCCTGATGTCTGTTAGTTGGAGCAATAAGGAGTTGTGGTTAAGGTTGTTACATGGGATTTCTCCTCTGAGGAAAGGTAGTTTGTGCGTAAAATAATTATTTGTGTAAATGTGAGATCGAGCATGGGTTTGTTGAAAGAAGGTTGTGATAATAGAGTTGGTGGTAAAATTTACAGAAACGGTAAAGAATGGCCAATTGAGTTTACCTGTGCTGAAAGTGTGAAGTTAAATCCTCCCAGCATTTGTGGTAGGTCAGATCTCTACAGCTGACGTTCGATGCCCATGGTGTGGCTGTCAGGCTCAGGGAACTTTCAAACATGAATGCCTGCGGAGGTCATGTTTGAGATTTGAGGGCAGAAAAATAAAGAGACAAACTCTATATTATGCAAAGTAATGGCAATTTTAAACACACCCTTCTCCACCTTTCCTTTATCTCCCCCAGCTTCTCTGTCATTGTGTCCCCCCTCTCTTTCCTCTTCCCCATATTTTCCTTTTTTGACAATTTCATTCCCCCCTTCCTTCTCGAGCATTCATAAATGTCTGACTTGCCACCCCACTCTCAACATCTGCAAAAAAGAATAATGAATGACTGGCTATTCAACAAGTATATATAGAGAATGGGTTATGGAAAGTCTGACCCTTTTTGCTTCATGCACACAGGTCTAACTAACCTCCCACCCCACCCCACCTCCCCCATTTCCATGCATATGTAATAAATGGATAACTCCCTATCACATTAAGACTTCTTAAAATAGTTGGTTTTCCTTTCAGGCTTCAAGTAGGTGGTGATTCACCATGTCATGCCGCCCCCATTCTTTTCTACCCACTCCATTAACCCGACCAACCTTCACCCTCTCCTTGCAGGTTACCAGGTTTCCTCCTTGCCTATCCTTTTTCTTTCTTTGTTCATTCCCTTCATTATTGTGTCCAACTAACGCATTACTGTCACTACATTTACCCTTTTACCCTCTGTCTTATCACCCTTCCATGAGCCAAAATTTTGCATGACAAATGCTACTTGCATTGTGGAAAAATAAATAATATATTATGATTAGACAGTAAAATTCCAGGGAGTAATGATTTGCCTTTCCTTGCAAAGCTTTCCATTTCACATGCACTGAAACTAACCATCATCAATAAAGCAAAGCAATCACTGCTCATCATAAAAAGTATTTACTTCATGAAAATCTTCTTATACATTGTCAGTTAAAAGCTACATGATAAGGACAGTTTACATTGTGGTATTTGTGGATAAGCATTAGTAAATGCCTATAAATTCACAGTACATGTTTTAAATTTGTAACATGAAATCGGTGAATTGTATTAAACTGCTTGATGTGATGAGCTAATTTTGATTGTAGATGGCAGTATTGTACTGTAAATTGCCTGGTAAGGTTTGTGAAGATGCTGGAACGTTCTGAGACAAAACTTCCACTATTGACGAGAATCGCCTTTGCTGGAAGGCACGGGATTGTTCGGTGTCACAATATAAACCCATGAGAGGGAAGTGTAGAGAGACGGACGACGTGCGTTTCGATCATCCCCGTGCTCTATTTAACTCTGAGTGGATGAGTTGTTAATGTCCAGAGTGGTTAATGCATGGAGCCAATTATAATCAGGTTGATTAAAACTCATGAAGATTGTGTATCGAGAAAATTCCTTTGAGCTCTTTGACCAGATATCATACTTAGGTTCAAAAAAAAAAATACAAGAGAAGGCATTGCTAAGTGAGGTGTTAATGCTCATGATATTTGGACAAACAATGCAGAAGTCAAGAAGATACCAAGACCTCAAGAATGAAGTGAAAAGATCCTGGGAGCTGAAGAATGCCAAAGTTGCCGACCTCGGGAGGATGACGGGCTGAGTCAACCTCCTGGTGTATTTAATTCAGCGGCCAACGGGACTTGAATTCAGGACCATTTGATTGGTAGCTGACTTATAGTCAGGTGAGGTCAGATTAGATCTGTCACTTGCTTACAGGTACCATGTAAACCTGCACGAACCTGTTCCATGGTCGGGTTGTCGGCGACTAAACCGCCTCCTCCACCAAGTTTCTTGGTGAGGAGGGTGTATGATATGGACACCCAGCAGGATGAAGAACAAAACCTGTCAAAGGGGGGAGGAGCTCCGTGTGAGCCAACGACCTTCCATATCTAGTGCCCAACTGTGTCTGCGGACGTCCTCCTGCAGTTGGGTTACTTTTTTATTAGGAGTTTGGAAGCAGGATTGTACTCCGGCCACCATAAAACCCTTCATTCCACAAAACATTCCAGAAACATCAAAAAAATCTGAAAACCCACTCCGTGGGAGTACCTCCTGTGCAGCTTCCCTTCGCAGGGCAGCTCACCGGATGACGGGATTGGGGCAAAGCCTTTGTGACCCCCAATCTTTGATAGCAGGAGGGAAACCACGGGGTAACCTTCCTGGGTCAGATGGCGGGAGAGTGTGTCGGAGTGTTGCTGAGGTGTCGTCCACCAGACTGCGGTCTCCTTGGATTAACCTGAGGCGGTCCCTTCGGGTGGGTGCCTGGAATGTCCGATCCCTAAGAGAGGATGATCACCTGTCTCTGTTATAATCTGAGCTAAAGTGTTTGGACATCGGTATTGCAGCTCTCTCTGAGGTTCGGAGACAGGATTGCGGGTGGCTACACCTACGATTGGTCTGGTTGCTCTGATGGTTACCATGCCCAAGGAGTTGCTGTGGCTGTGTCCAATAAGCTGACCCCAATGATAACTGAGGTAACATCGGTCAAAGAGCGTATTATGAGACTGAGGATTCTTCACTCCTTGTGTCTCATTTCCCTGGTCTCTGTTTATGCTCCGACTGAGGCGAGTTATCTCACCATGAAGGACGCATTCGATGCCACGCTCGAGTCTGGTTGATCACTGCCCCAGGTGAGATACACTTCCAGTCTTGGGATTTAAATGCATTGACTGGAACTAATACGGATGGTTATGCGACATTTGTTGGTCCCCATGGGTCTGGAACTGTGAAGTAGAATAGCACTAAATTCCTTGACTTTGCAAGAAGTCATGGATTTCGGGTGGCCGGTTCATGGTTTCCGCGCCCACAAGCTCATAGCTGAACATGGTTTTCCAACGCTGGTGTTGTGGCAAAGGAGATCGAACTATCCTCGTTGATGGTCGCTGGAGGATGGTCCAGAACTCCAGAGTCTACCTGAGTGCTCAGTTCCTCAATACAGACCACCAGCTTGTTGTAGCAACTCTTAAGTTGAATCTTAAATCCTGGAGAATGGTACCATCCCAGCCTAGGGTGGATGTTGGCAAGTTCAAGGATGACAGGGTAGCTGAGGAGTTTGCGAACAGGCTGAGTGGAGATTTGGGGGGGGTCTTGGTGCTTTGGGGGATCCTGAAGAGTTGTGGAGTGTCTTTAAGACCACAATCCTTGATGTTGCTGGAAGATGTCTTGGAACTCACCAGAGGGCAAAGACATTTTTGGCTCAAGGGACACTGGATACCATTGACCAGAGTCGCAGGGCCAGGCTGAATGGCAGAGCTGAGCTGTTCAGGGAGCTGAGGCGTAAAACTGTGCATGTAATAAGGGTGGACAAGGAGGCCTATGTGCGAGGCATCTGTGAGGAGGAAGAGCATCACCTGTGGACAAGTGATTCTCGTCCTGCTTACAGGGGAATTCGCGCATTGCGTTCGTTCAAGCCCATCCCTTGGTGTACTGCAGTTAGAGCAGAGGGTGGTGGGCTCTTGACAGAGGAGCATGAAGAGAAGGCCCGCTGGGCCGGTTACTTTGAGCGGTTGTACCAGGCTGATGCACCAGCTGTCGAGTTGGAAGTCAGGGGTGTACAATCCCTGTTGCTGACCCTCGAATCTACTGTGGTCCACGTTTGTTTGTGGAAACACAGGCTGCCGTGAACCGGTTGAAATGGGGTAAAGCTCCAGGGATCCATGGCAACCATGTTTAACTTCTCAAGGCTGGTGGAAATGCTGTACTTGTGTCATTGCATGCAGTTCTGTTATCTGCTTGGAACACAGGCATCATCCCAACTGACTGGAAGAGGGGCCTTGTTGTCCCACTCTGGAAAGGGAACGGTGATCGCCTAGACTGCAACAACTACCGCGGGGTGATGCTGCTCTTTGCTCACATAATTCTTGATCGGGTTCGCCACCATCTGCTTGAGCACCAGCGTCCAGAGCAGTCGGGCTTTACACCAAAGAGGTCAACGATTGACCATATCCTTGTCCTTTATGTCCTCACCGAATGCTGACGAGAGTTTCGGCAGGGGCTGCTTGCAGAATATGTTGATCTCTGTGAAGTGTTTGATTCAGTAAATCGGGTTGCCCTCTGGAGGATTCTTGGTCTTCATGGGATGCCACCAAAATTGATCAATCTGATGTCTGAAATATACTATGGTACTGAGAGTGCTGTGAGATGTGGTGGTACCATCTCTAACTTATTTTCAGTTGTTACTGGTGTTCATCA
>NC_140972.1:48124570-48189570 GCF_056783735.1 Eptatretus burgeri
GCCATGACGTCACCGTGCGCATAAAAAAAACACAAGCCCCACGTCTCGAGGGGTTCCCCACGCGAACACATGTGCTTTGCCCGTTGGAGCTTAACACACACGCCCGCGTGGAGAACCCATCCGGTCCAAATCCGTAATCCTGCCTAAACTTTGTCCGTCCGCGGGATCGGCAAATCCACCGCGTGCGTTTCCGGACCGGGACTTCACTCTCGCAAGCGAGCACGTGGGGGCCTCGTGCGTTGCACAGCAAGGACCTCGTGCTCGCTGCTGGGTGAACCCGGCACGGTCCCCGAAACAACTACAGCCGCTACTCGGCTTTCGTTCCTGTGTCGCCGTCGTCGTCTCCATTCAACACACGCATTCCTGCGTGTAACGACGCTCACAGTCCATTCCATCACATTCACCCCAGGAGACGCGGCTGCATGTTCACACATGCCGACCGACATCTCCCTTACACACAGCGACCTTGCACACGCTGTCTCTCTCACACTCGGCCGCTCACTCACGCATGCTATTTCCCTTGCACACGTGGCTCCACTCACTCGCGGCCTTTCACTCACTCGTGCCATTTCCCTCACACAAACCATACTACTCACACACGCGGGGGCACTCATCCGCGGTGCCTCACTCATACACCGTGCCTCACTCACACACGCGGGGGCACTCATCCGCGGTTCCTCATCCACACACGGCGTGCTGGGAAGCACGCCCTTCTGCACACTTACCACCACACCACTCGCACACGGGGTCGCTTCCACACACGGGGTCTTTGTCACCCACCCTGTCGCTCTCACACACGCCCTTGGACCCGCGCTGTGCGTGCGTTGCAGCACGCATTTCGCCACACTCGTGAACACACACCTCGACACCACACACCGGGACAACCACATTGGGGATTCGTGTCCCCACAAGGGTCTCCGGGGCCTCTATACCCCCCAAGCTCGGCGTGCACCCGTCCACAGCACTCCTCCCCTCGAACTCGCAAAGCACGACCGAACTCACCTGGTCGTGACTCGCCTCAAGGGGGCATACTCCCTCCCCTCGTTCCTGGAGGGGGCCATCCAGCTGCTCGCACTGGGTCCCTACACGCTCCGCGAGCTCAACCTCATCGTCCTCCACTACCTCTCTGTGTGTGTGTGTGCGTCTCTAACCCCGTCATTATCATGCAGTCTCTCCTCTATCGTTCCCATCTCCCGTGTCTCTATACATTTATTAGTTTCTGTTGTCCCCTTGTGTCTATTAGTCTCTGCTTCTTTCTGGCGTCTTTCCCTTATCTTTATGTAGGTCAACCTTGCTTTCTCCTTAAGTCGCTCCCGTCCTTCCCTGTTTTTCACTCCTTGCTCTTTCACGATCTCCGCGTACCTCCTCCTTGCTTTCCGCATTAATTGTTCTTTTCTCTCCCTCCCAATTACTTTCACCTCGTCTCTTATCTCCCTCGTGCACGTCTCCGTCACGCTTCTCGCCCAATACGTCCCCCGAATTATTTTCTCCTTACCAGCCTCCACCGCGGGCCCGACAGCCATTGCACTCCCTCCCAGCTCGTTCGCTCCCACACGTGGAGTCGCCATTTTGAGCTCCCCGGTTACTGCCTTCATGCCCGCCTGCAGGCTTCGGCCCATGCTCTGCGTCTCACCCTGCAGCTCTTTCATTTCTTCCTTCATGTTTGTTTCCATTTCGTTCATTTGCTGTGTATTCGCATCCATTTTCGTTTTCACTTCGTTCATTTGCTTGTTCATGCCTTTTATTTCGTTTGTGTTTGTATCCATTTTCGTTTTCATTTCGTGCATGTCCCCACTGATTCCTGCCAGCATGGCGCATAGCTGGGCCATGTCGGGTGCACTCAGCTGAGCCGATTCGGCAAGGATCAGGGGGGTTTTGGCGGAGAGGGGGAGGGGAGGTGTCATACACCGCAGCCGCCGCCTCACCTATTTCGGGCTCTGGGTTCAGTTGGGGGAGTTCGTGTTCCTGCATAACCAACATTTCCTGCACGGGGATTTCATCCTGGACCATGGATCCTACATTACTACACATATACATTTCTAATACCCCCGGCTCCCGCTCGCCTTGAGACGCCATCTTATTTCTCGTAAAGGGTTAATTTAAATCGCTCGTAATTTGGAGGGAATCGGGGGTCGCTCCTCTCACCCCTGGACCGATTCCCGTGAATTTAGCTGGAGACAGGAGAGCCCGTTTTCCCGTTCACCTTCGACCCTTTACCTCTGGCTGGCTCCCCATTGGACAGAGGAAAAGTGGGCGTGAATGCTTTTTGATCCACAAATCTGCATATAGCGATTATACTCCGACGCACCTGGAGGCGGGGCCAAATCGCCCCACGCTCGCCGATAGGACGGAACAGAAGTGGGCGTGAATCGTTTTTGATCCGATTTCTTCGGAAAGGCTGGTGTTTTTGCACCCGCTGCTCGGTGCGAGCCCTGCACGAGTCCAGGATCGGCGTCCACAAGCGGCGCGGGAATGGCGGTGATGCGATGGTTGCGAGAGCGAGATGTGACGGCAAGGGTCGTGGCTGTTGTTGTGAAGCGGCGTTGCGGTTGGTGGTTGTTGTGTGATGGCTGTTGAGACGTGGTTGGTGGTGGTTGTGGTGGTAGTAATGGCGGCTGGTCCAAAATAAAGATAGTAAAAGAAAAACGGCTATCTAGAAGGGTCGCAGCCCGAATGAATAACATTTATTCCATCTAAACAACGGGTTTGGGCCTAACTACACATATACTTACAGAGATATCTCACCTACGGGACCTGAATGGTGGTTTGCGAATTTCGTCAACCACAACAATATACATATATACATATATACATATATACATATATACATATATACAGTGAGGGGTAAATTGTATTGAAAGGAGATCGCACAAAAAGGTAAAACAAAGCGATGTCCTGCAAAAATAAAATTGCACATTCGGCGGATGAGACATCTCCCGGGGCACCAACCGCACGGCACATCACACGTGGAAACGTATGTCTGTCTAATCGATGTTCCATTGAGAACATTGGTACTTTTACCAAAATGAACAACCAAGCAGCTTGGAGAGCACTTGCCAAGTATCTTAAGCACTCAAGCAAGCACTTCAACAAAACGGTTAAGAAACGGCTCGTTTGGCATGCGATTAGAAGCACATCAAACATACACCTCCCAGAGATGCCCAAAATGTTAAATATATTCGAATTGGACAAATGAACACTTTTCCCGGAGTCAGAAGTGCTTGTAAGTTTGATTTTGGAGCTTAAATTTCGTAATTCTTCTAAGTTTAAGAGATACTCGTGGTGATCGCATGTGGGGAAATGAAATAAAGCAACGAACGCTGATGTCTTTATTTTATGTTTATAAGCATTGCAATGTTCCCAGTGATTTGTAGCTATGGTGAACAGGCATTTGATGATATGAGTGAGGAAATAAAAGTGAAAAAAAAACTTTCATTAAGAAATCGTTGTGGCCTGTTCCAAGCAAGGCATGGTTGAGCAGGCCAAAAAAACATGGCGGCTTCAGACCCCAGCGAGCTTACCTAGGGAAACTCCTCAAGGCCCCAGAGAGCAAGGTGGCTGAGGATTGCATGATGGAGGATATAATTAAATAAGGCTTTTAATTATCTTCAAAAGGGGTGTTTTAATGAACCCAAACACACAATTTTCACTCGTGCACTTCCTAGGAGTTACCAAAGTATGCATGAAAGTTTCAGGCTACTCGGTTTCATGGTTTTGGAGTTATGGAGGAGACACACACACTCACATTGCCTTTTATTAGTATAGATACAAGTTTCAAAAATGTTATGCTGTTGATGTGGTAACCGTAGCATCACTGAGAAATCACAGATCCCAACTGACAAAGATCCATTGGATTGGGAGCTGACTTGTACGATCATTCATACTTGTGAAGCACAAACCTTGGATTGCAGTCATTAGAGAGTGAGCTGGGTTTAGCACCATGAACAACATAATACACGAAAGGGAAGGAAACCCCCAGGTGTATCATGACATACTTTAATACCAAGTTGGAGTATTCTCATGCGATTTTGTTGAGATAATCGGGGCCTCTTCACCTTTACAGACACTTGCATTGCCGGTGTCAAGTTGATGGCAAAATGCGGAAGCTTTCTTTGCATGATACCATTTACAAAACGTAATTCCATTTACAAAAAATTAATTAGGAATTTTGTTCGTCGGCCTCGTCCATCTGTGTGTTTGTCTGACCGTCCATCATGCTATCTCCTTTTAAACGGTTGTGCAGAAATTCAAACTTAGTTATGGTCAGTACATGGTGAGAAGGTGCGATAACAGTATCACTTTGGCCCCCCTTCCTCGGGTCCTGGGGCATGCTCAAAAGATCAATTATCAGCACATTTCAAAACATGTTTTAATGAAACTTTGTACGTGCAATCAACATTGGGGGATGCATGAAATATAATGATATCTTGGATTTGACCCCCAGATCATGCCCCAGGGGGTGGGGACTTGGATCACAAGGGTCAAAAGAGATATTGGGTCATTCCTGGTGGAACATTTTGCCAACATTCACCTTTGCTCTCGGTGAGAAGTGTGGAGATTTGCAATGGCATGCCATTGACTTCACTATCGTTTGATTTATTCTCCTGCTATTCAACGTAAATTATTGTGTAGTGCTCCTCAACTACATAAACATGAATAAAATGATCATCATACCATGGCTCCATCGCCCACTTTCTCAGGCTTCAGTTGAGAATGTGCTCCTTGACTCCAGCTTTCGGCATCTGGTCCATGTGGTGTCATGATTGTGTGCAAGCTCGAGGCACCTGGCATAAATCCTGCACCTTTCGCATCGTACTTGCCACTGAGCAAGCCCATGAATTCGCTCATGCAGTTACCTGGTGAGAGTAAGGGGGTACCACAATGTAAGCATGAGAGTTTAATTACTTACCCAACTTATCATGATTCGATGAATAAAGGTGAATGCACCAGGCAGTACAAAAGGTATTTCCATAGATGAGGGATGATTGAAGATAGAGGAAATAATTTAAGTGATACAGATCCGAGAAACAGTGATGTTTGCAAAAGTAGAATTTTTGTTTTAAGCACAGACACACCCTTTCAATATAATATTACTGTAGACAAGAATAGAAAAGGCTACTTACTAAAATAAAATAGGTGTTCCAGATGAAATGCCATGGATTTCACATTTATTAATCACAAGTTAACAATGACAAACAAAACTGGTACAACTATACACAATAAAGTCTATATTTGTTTTCATGTAAGGATACATTCAATGTGACACCATTCCAATTAAGCATGGCAAGTATCGGTGTGGACGTTGTCAATAACGTTTCTCAAAGTCTCTCCAATAATACGGTTCGACAATCCCGGATCACTGTTTTCAAGTCGTTAACAGTCCTGTGAACCATCTTGTAGATTTGTTCCTTAATTACCCCCCATAAGAAGAAATCGTACTGATTAAGGTCCACCCTTGTTCATGGTCTATGGGGGTTGCCCCCTCCCCCAAATAAAATAGGTACTTGCTTTCTTCTCATAAACTACACACACAATTCCGATGAAACTTGACCACAACCTTTATCACCCATGATGTACCAAAGTTGATTCACACTATTTAAAAAATTGGGGTCGAATGGGGTTTACAGGTGATGGGAGGGGTGTGTGGTTGCCCTCCAAAATAGGTATTTGCCATAACATTGGTTCATTGGTACATTTTGCTGATTCCGTCCCATGTTGACTTCCTCCTCAGTATCATTATTCTACCAGGTGAGCTCCAAGGGGTATTGCCCTTTTTTTGGCATGTGATGTTTGTTTTTTCTCTTGGTAATCAAGGATCATAGCCAACGAGTATGCAGAATTCTCCACAGCCCCCAAGCTATTTTGGGATAATTGGTGGGTACACGATCATTCGAGATCGATATGTGCTTAAAATGGGTGTCCTCTTACTTTTCTATTTGTTAAAACATCGTTTTGGAGCATTGGCTTCATTTGATTTTATTTTATCTTATTCACCCTCCATGTTCTTCGCACACTGGAAGACCACTGTATGGTCAATCTTTGGTTTCACGAAGACATCATAGCTTTTAATATTCTCCGAGGTGAACTCTGGTATTGCTTGCCAGAGCACTGGTAATAAATTAAGTGTGATGCTCCTTTCCAATATGGCAGTTTTAGTAAAAAAAAAAATAAGAAAAAAAAGAGTGAATAGTAAGACTTTGTAACTTGAAAAGATGGATTTTCAAAGTAGATCTGTGTTACCTCCCTCCCCACCTCACCTTCCTGCTCAGGCCCTGGTTTTCAATCATCCATTCAGAATATAAATTATGATTTAAAGTGTATATCTGAAAGTGTAGTGGCTGAGACCGAGAAAAATGAGTCGACCCCTACCGGTGGTATAACAAGCTGAAACCGGGCTCATTTTAACCATGTTGATGCCTAGTTTTCGAAAACTGAGGTTGTAGCTGTTGAAATTCTGTACAACATGGTGAATTAACCCTTCAGTGCGGGAACAAAAGAAAAAATGGCCATTTTCAATAATTCATTATTTACTTCAATAAGAATAAAATACATGTAGAATGGTTGATTATTTCAGGGTATTTATATGTATTGGACACGTTTTAAGATATTTCAGGGGGTTTTATGCTCATAAGGTGGTTAAGGACCCACAAAATACCCCCAATTTTGGCAGTTTTTGTGCAATTTTAGCAAAAACTTGTACGTTTTCTCTTATTAAATGCCTAATATAGGTTTTAAAAGTGCCAAATTTGATTATTTTCATCAGGCAAGGTGTCTCATTAAAGAATATGTCAGTTAAACTATGATAGAACGTTCACAACCAGATAAATTAACCCTTTCCGTGACATGTGTACAGTTTGAGTGAAAATTCTCATTTTTCTAAAATCGGCATCTTTTATGCAAAAATGAACTGTTATCATGGGAAAACTATGGAAAATATCAGGGTTACTATTAGAAATTGATATGCAAGGTATTTCATGGACGTTTATGCTTCCTCGGGGTAAAAGACCCACAGAATACCTCCAAATCGGCATTTTTACTAATTCTATGCCACAATTGCCTCTTTTTTCGCATGATATTGTCATTACATGTTATAACAGTCCCAAGTCTGATTTGATGAACCAGTCAGATTGTATCATGAATGAAATTGCAGTTGAACCAGGATGAAAATATTCACACCTTTGAGAAAATCTATTCCATATGTTTATATTCTTGCACAGTGAAACCCACTCATGAATCTTTCAATACTGATCACATCTGAAATCATCTGGCCATGCATCTAAATATCGAAAACAGTGTCCATCTCTGTTGCATTTTCATTTTCCTGTTGTACGACATTGCTGTGATTGTTGCCGTCATTGTAGCTACATATGTCAATACACTCTAGTCCTGCAAGGACACAAGGGCACATCCTCCCGTTTTCACAGTTTTCGTAAGTGCAGTAGAGGTGTGTTAAGTCTCGAACCTCAGCTGGAGCGGAATCTTGAGTATACATAGTCTGGGTTATTCCACCACCTTCACAAGTGGACCAGCCATGACCAACTGGTGATATCAACGGTGGGTTTGCAACATGGCTGTCGCACCAAATCTTGGTTTGATACTTGGCCCGTAGGATGTGCTGCTTGAATGCATCCTCGGTTGGGGGAAGCATAGATGCTGGCTTGTCTGTTGTCGTGGCCAAATGGAAACGTAGATCATTCAGTGAATCCAAGTCTTTGCCTTTTTTGCCATACATCAGAAGCACAAATTTCCATGACAATGAAACACAAGTGTCCATATCAGCCTCATGAAATCCTTTCATATCTGACAATGCTTGTGCATTCTTGATCAGTGTAGAATAAGTTGTTCACTTCCCAATTCTGTTGAAAGAACATGTGGTGTCACACCAAGTGCTAAATGATAAGCATGTATGGCAGCGAGACACTCACAAACAGTCGGTCTGAACCGTGTAACTCTCTCATGGACTGGAATGTATCTCTCCTTTCCAGAATGCCCAGCGTATATTTATACCTTGTCAGTCAGCTGTTTTCCACTAGAATAGTAGATCAACAGTACCAGGACATCTGTGTCATCACAGCGAACAATGACCCTTGAATGGTCACGTGAGAGACTGACGGTATGAAGGATTATCCTAGTATCTGCTTCCTCCTGTGTACTCTGAAGAGAGTCAATGGATGAGACTCCGAGTGGTTGTACTTCTTTCACCAGCTTGCCATCACCGAAACCACCGGCCGGAATAATTGATTTCTCGGTTGGTAATTGTTTGGTCCAATATATGTTGAGAGATGAAGTTTGCTCGGCTGGACTTGTTGCCTCCACTTTTCAGAAACTGGTGGTAGTTTGGAACCTGTCTGCTGCTCTTTCGTATGATTTCTCACAGATGAAACAATCTGTTCTTATGTTAAACGTAAGTGTCTGTGTGCCGGATTCAGGATGGACCACTCTCAACCATGTCACCAGCATTATCAGCCGTATCATTCGCAGTAGCAAGTTCATTTTGTACATACTTGAGATTACTTGTGGTTGTATAAGATGCCCTACATTTCTTATGGTATCTAACGGTAACAGTCTGGTTTAAAATGCCATCTTTTATCTTGAGCAACCTGTCATGCACAGTGTACTGACGTATTTCCGCAGCTCGAAGAACAGCTATTACTCCGTCAAGTGTTGGATTTCTTATGAATGGATTGTCCACTGACTTCTCATCTAAAGTCTGTTCACATCGTACACAACTTTCACTCAGACGTCTTCTCTTCTCAAGGGGTTCTTCAGTCAGATCCATCTTGATTCCCTGCAAGAGAAGGGTATTAAATTTCAGCTAGAGATGCCATAGCGGTGAATCACCATGGGGAATTAGGCCTATGAATAAGGGTCAGTATACCGGGTGTGGAGCCTGATCAGTACTCAATGAAAGATGCCTGCTATCCTCACACAACATATCCTTACTGAAGGGAGCCAACTCTAAGGATTTATAGCCACTAAGCATGCAGAGCACTTTCACTTTTCATATATGTGGCATTCCATGGCCATGCTAATACCATGTACAACACATACACATAGGGCCTACACCATCACATACAGCACATAGTTTTATTAATCCTCTGATCTTGTACTATGAGAACATCTTTGGTTTTCTTTTTAAGATCCTACATGTTCAATAGGCCTAATTTGACCAATACAATGGGTGATGATCCTCTTCTTGAGGTCAGTATCTTGAAGTTGATAAGTTTACCCCTTGGCATTTACCCCTTTTACCCCGAGGGTCTTTTACCCCTTGGCAGCATAAAAGTCCATGAAATACCTTGCATATCAATTTCTAATAGTAACCCTGATATTTTCCATGATAACAGTTCATTTTTGCATAAAATATGCTGATTTTAGAAAAATGAGAATTTTCACTCAAACTGTACACATGTCAGAAAAAGGATTAATTCACCTGGTTGTGAACATTCTATCATAGTTTAACTGACATATTCTTTAATGAGACACCCTGCCTGATGAAAATAATCAAATTTGGCACTTTAAAAATATATATTGGGCATTTAATAAGAGAAAACGTACAAGTTTTTGCTAAAATTGCACAAAAACTGCCAAAATTGGGGGTATTTTGTGGGTCCTTAACCACCTTAGGAGCATAAAACCCCCTGAAATATCTTAAAACATGTCCAATACATATAAATTCCCTGAAATAATCAACCATTCTGCATGTATTTTGTTCTTATTGAAGTAAATAATGAATTATTGAAAATGGCCATTTTTTCTTTTGTTCCCACACTCAAGGGGTTAATTCACCATGTTTATAACCAGTTACACAATTTCTGGCAACATTCACCGTGTTGTGCAGAATTTCAACAACTACAACCTCAGTTTTCAAAAACTAGACATCCATACGGTTCAAATGAGACCAGTTTCAGCTTGTTATACCACCGGTCGGGGTATCTCCTAAATTAGAGCGCTTTTTCAGCCCCAGCCACTACACTATGAGTTAATGCATCTGCTATTACAATAATTTTGGATGACCTCAGTGGTAAACAGTTTTCAGTTCCAGTTCGCAAAAAAGTGATAACATGAAATATATTTTGTACTTCTATCATTGCATTCGCTGACAGTGTGATAAGACAGAACAGAGGTATATGAGAGCTGTCTTGTATGAGTAAGATTACCAGCCTGCTTGCAAATGGTTGGAGTTGCTGGTAAACGAAGTTCCACAGCGTCTTTTGTGCAGAATAGGCAATTGTCACCACTAAGTTCTGCATCAGCGACACAACTGCATCTGAGGAACGATGCGACCAGTGGGCCAAATTCCTCCTCTAATCGCAGTCGCTTCTCCATTTGCCAATAACAATAATAATAATAATAATAACAAGAATAAGAATGCACTTGATGTAGGTGCTGACTCGCATCATTGTTTTCTCTTGGCGCAATATCGCCCCCAAAGGGCACTAACTTATACTGTCACGTGGCCACAGTGTCAGTAATTATAGTCTTGTACTAATTTTCATTGTAAGCACAAAGTTTAACTCAATTGAGGTATTCACAATATGAAATGAAAACAATTCACAATAGTAATTCTGGCTGTACACGTCAAGTTATTCTGCCGACAAACAGACAGACTGCATTGTCACAATACTCACATGCTCTGCCTTTGGTCATGGAGTGATTAATAATAATGATCAGAGAGTGCGCTAGTACTCTCGATGTAGGAATGGTGCGGAACAAAATATCAGTCCCACCCGCTACATACAAAACTAAAGTTGGAGTATCTTCTCTAAAAAGTCGCTTAAGCTACCTTTGAGAGCCGACCGGGTCTGTTCAGCTGATTGTCTAGGCAGGGATCACTTCTCAGTACTTCAGACCATGGCAAAAGGAAAAAAAGCAAAAAACCCGAGATCGGTCAAAACCGCAAAATCTTCTTCTCGTTCAGAATAATAACAAAAAAGAGCAACTAGAGATTGCAGACCCTCATCGTAACTTGTTTTGTGTGGTGTCTGTGTAGTTTTGTGTGATGTATTTTGTGTGGCATTTGTGTTCTGGTGTGTTACGTAATTAATGTGACATAATTAGAACTGCCACTTTATAACTGATGGCAGTGATGATATCGGGTACCAATATGTCCCGCTTTGATCGGACACCTGACCCTGACCCATGACGTTTATTATTATTCAATTGAATTTAGAATGGGATTAAAATAAATTCAATTCAAATCAAATGGAAGACCAAATAGGTACAGTCCTGCATTGGAGTAATCAGAAGGAACCCAAACAAGCAAAAAGCAAAGATGAAGTCATCAGGAGGAACCTCGATAAGATTTCCATTTCAGCTGCTACTCCTCTACCCTCAAACCCACCCAGGCACAGTGGTGAGCCTTATTAAAAAAATAAAAATAACAAAATAAAAAAAAACCAAAAAGAGCCCAAATAAAAAAAAATCAAATAATTGTGGCTCCTAAACTGTGTCCGATCAAGTTGAACTTTAAAACATGTATTTCCCATCTCTACTAGATAATAATTGTGAAGTTTCATATCGATCGATTAAGCGGCTCCAGCGAAAACATTCTAGATTTTTCTTAAATCCAACATGGCTGCCAAACCATGTGACCTATCAATTATTCCTGAACAAAGTTGTACACCCGTGCCTTGCGGAACATTTGTGTGAAGTTTCCCCTCGATCGGTCCAGCCATTTTGGAGAATATTTTTTTTATCGGTGTTTGGGTAAATCCAATATGGCTGCCAAACCATGTGACCTCTGACATCATATTTGTGAACCTTTTGTTCCTCATGGATAGGCGGTCATACGTGTAAAGTTTTGCCTCGATCTGTTCAACCATTTAAGAGAAGAAGATTTTTGAAGGTTTAAAAAAAAACAAACAAACAATATGGCTGCGGAATTGTCATCCTTCCGAAGATCGGCTAAATGAGCACCAGTATACTGGTAATTATCCCTGCGTGTCGAAGGCGACTAAGGGTTGGCGTTACGAATGACATCCGGCCGTAAAAACATTGCCACAAGAAAGGGTACCATGATTGGAGCCCGCAAAAATCTGGCCCCTGCTCAGGGAAAAAGGCTTTCAAATGGTGATGTGATGAATATGGCTGCTGAATCACGTGAACGATGATGTCATCAATTTTTTTTTGTGGACCATTTTATGTGGACCCGATATTTTGTTAACCCGAGATGACCGTCAAAAATTTCACACTGATCGGATGTAGCATTCTACAAAGGAAATTATGACGTTATAACGAAGGCACCGATGACGTAATAAGAAAAAAAACACACATTCCCCATTAGGAGTACTTGCCATGTGCCAAGTTTCAATTTTTTCCTTGGTGTGGTTTCAGAGATACAGAGGTCCAAAGTTTTTCGGTTTTTCCAACATGGCTACTACACAACGTGACTTATGACGTCATAGTTATTACAACATTCTGCATGAGTAGTTGCTCCTTTGATGAAAATTTCATCTCGATCCGACTAGCGGTTGCGGAGAAAAATGCGAATGTTCTGTGTGGACAAACAAACAAACAGACAGACAGACAAACAAACGGACCCAAATGCAATCGCCTCTCCTTCGATAAGGGTAATAATAACCATCTTCAAACAACGTATTTCTGAGCTGCCTCTCTCAATGGCAATGGCTCTGGTACCATCCGACAGAGTTTTACTTTATGCAGCATCCTTTGCTATCATAATTTTAATATCTTGAAAGGATTCCAAGAAAAGTATGTGAAACTGCATTCCTTTGTAAAGGAATAGGAATGGAACAGAGGGGTGGGCAAGACTACGACTGTTAATCTCATCCTGATGGGGGCAGAGAGTTTGACACATTTGCCCTCGGGCCAATATGTGGGTGCAGTTAATGGTGGAATATTATCAGGAAATTGGAGACAGAAAGCACGTACTGTTTAAAATGTTAGATCGTCTATAAAGTATGTGCAGTACCATGACAATGTACACACATCCCTACATCCTTTTGCATTAAAAAAAGAAAAGTTTTTCGGACTTGGAATAATAATAATAATAATTCAGACATGTTGCATCATTTAAACACAATCAATGCATGATTTGTTTGGACATATTAAACATGAAAATGCAATTTGTCTCACATTTTGTTTCTCTCTTGTGTCTAAAAATGCAGTTTGTCTCTAATATCTAATGCAAGAATTTTACAATAGAAATGGATCTTATTACTGTTAAGATGATATTTTGAGATGAGTAGGTTAGGGTCTAAAGCCTGGGTTTCAAAGAGGATGAATATGTTAAAATTAGAAGTGTTGTTTGGAAGAGATAAGGTGAAAAGGAGAAATGCTGTGTTACGATGGAAATATGGAGGACGAAAGGTGTGTTCAGCAACAGCCCAGCGAGGAGGAAAAATGACAAAGTCAGCGATGGAGGTTCCTGGAAAGGCAGATTTGGCAGACAGTACTGTGAAGATGGAGGGGTCCTGGAAGAGGGGCATTGAGAGACAACAGGGAAGATATGTATTAAATGATGAGGGGCAGGGTGGTAGCACAAAACTCCAAAAAAGAAATACACTTTATTGAGGAATAGGAAGAGGAGAAGAAATGCACTGCAGATGCAGATACACAGTTTGTAACAAATATTACATATATATGTTGTTCATCTTTCGGCTGCTCCCGTTAGGGGTCGCCACAGCGGATCATCCGTTATGATCCGCATACTGATTTGGCACAGGTTTTACGCCGGATGCCCTTCCTGACGCAACCCTGGTCGCCTCTTACGACACAGGGATTAGGATTTGGGTTTCGCCATGATTCCGGGCTGCTCTACACCCTGCCCAGTGCAGAGCCCCCGTCCTCAAGCGATCCTCCAACCCAAGCCTCCGAGTAGCCGGATTACAGGCGCACGCCACTACACCTGGTAAATATTACATGTATGTATATATATATATATATATATAAATATATATATATATATATATATATATATATATATATATATATATATATATATATATATATATATATATATATATATATATATATATATATATATATATATATATATATATATATATATATATATATATATATATATATAGATAGTGTTGAGGTTCTGCAAAACCACATGCCTCAAAGGCAATGGCACCCAACATACAGTGATCCCCAGGCAGTTATTTTGTTAGTCTTCATGCAGTCAGACTTCCCCTCATGTCTATTGGTTTAACGGAATGAAGTGTGTTGCGTGGGTCTTATAGCTGGGTCTAATTATATCTCTATCTTCTATTCTGATTTCCATTCCAACCCTTTCCTTTTAGCCATGGTACAAATCAAATAAAGCAAGCAAGCACACACACGATATGAATAACAAAGACCCACACAGCCTCCCATGAGCGAATCACCATAAGACGAGGACGATGCGTGGCGCATGCACGGCGCGCTCTTTTATTCAAATCTGTGTGCCATTTTCCAACGCATCTCACCTTGCTCACCCCTTGCTCACCATAAACTCACCACCTCCACCACCAACACCTCCTACACACGGGAAAAATATTCCCACGCCTCCTTGTACCTCTGTATCGATACAATTCTCCACTAAACAGAGGCATGCTGCATGGCTCAGGGTACTCAGACCACGTGATGTGGGGACAAGCAACGGATGTCCGTAGCACCGGCTGCATCTCACCGGGAATGTTCCAGGTGATCACGCGGGATTGATGCGACCCTCGTCCAGTCGCCAGGGCATGAGACGGGCGGCGAGGGGTGGGGGGGGGGTCATGGGAAATGCGATCCGGGAGTTTGGTACGACAGGCTCTGGGCCGTGTCGTGCCGAATGAGACTGCTTCCGGCCCGAGGAGCCTGGCAGGGCGTGGCTGGGACTGCTGTGGCCCAATAGAGAAACGGGATTGGGGTCACAGCGTGTTGCTTTGGGTCGTCACCCCACCCTTTTCCCGAAGCTTATAAAAGGCGGATTGTGGAGCCATCTGCCCTCTGTTTGCCTGTCTGCCTCACCCTCTCCTTCGCCTCTCTGTTTCGCCATCTTCTTCACTGCTCCTCATTGTCTGCCCATCGTTGGATCTACACTCATGGTTGGTGTACGACAGATGCTTTTCTGGGACCAGTGCGGAGTACACGTTTCCATGAGTCCCGGCAAAGTGACTAAGCAGGAGATAACGTGCCGACTCTTGAAGTGGGAATGCTCAAGCGGAGCGTCCTACAGAGGTACAGGCGACACTCACAGACCTATGCATGACTAGCCTAGGGATCTTTTACCTCACACTTCTTCTCTCCTCTCTCTCTTTCCTCCCCTTTATCTTGTCCCCTTTGGACGCACAAAAGAGCATCCTACTGATTCGCAATCACAGTTTCTTCTGGCACGACACCGCACCCCCCCATATTGCATTACACCACACCTCCCTCTCCCCCCCCATATTGCATGACACCGCACCCCTCCCCCCTCATATTGCAGTACACCATATCTCCCTCTCCAACACCTTAGACACCAGTATATCTCCATCCTACCTCCCCCGAAGCATACTGGGTTGCGTTGGTCGGCCGACCACATCAGGTATTGCGAGGCCGTTAGTCCTCATCTGCTCTCCTTCTTTCTGGCTATCTAATCTTCCTCAGGTGTGTGGTGTGGGTGGTGTGTGTATGTGATGGTGCCTGTCGTAGCATAAGTTAAGATTGTAGAAGTTCTCAGGGGATAAGTCTGCTCTGTGTCTGCTTTTGTAAACAGCTTGCCTTTTGTCGCACCCCACAAATTCCTTGCTATCCCTGCTGTACATAATAACAAACCCCATTCACTGTGCCACATACCTTTCCTCACCTGATTGTAAATAAATGCTTTGTGTCGAAATGTTCCCAGATAGTTTTTGTCTTTTCCTTTTATTGGTCCAGCATGGTCCGTATCCTAGCCTAGCCGGGACGTTATCCCCCAACGATCTGCTTTTCTAGTTGGTCCGTTCTTGGGCAGTTATGCTCGGTTGCATATGATCCGGTAAGGTGATCCGGTTTGAACAAGGTGTACCAAGGGCATGTCCCCCGGTAATTAGATCATGTCAACATTAGGTAAACGGTATTCATTAGACGGAGGACCCCAAGTCACATGGTCAAGTTATTGACATTCACGGTCGATTCACGACCCGCTGTGTCACAAAGTTATTCATGTGCGACGGCCTGCGATTCCGGAGACTCTGGTGGGACACGAGGTCGCTTCCCCCCTCCCCTTGTGGTCTTCTTGCCCCCGAACCCGGGTCCGCAATAATATATTGTTGTAGATTCTCGCCCGCCAGCGTGTGGACAGCTACTTTTAACCGAATCGCGGCCGTACGCCCACCGGACGAGCAATCCAGTCGCGGCTTTCCGGATCAACGCCGAATACCAGCCATGGGTGTGTTTTTAAGCACACCACAACCTTGTCTGTACTCTACCCGTGCTACAGGGTCAATTGCCGAATTGTCCATATACGTAATTAATCGCGCGGGTAGATTACCGAGAGATTGTACCTCAACGGGACCGCTTGGAAACGAGCCGCTTAAGCAGCTCACTTCCTTGTGGGATGACCGAGCGGTGTCTTATCGCGCAGTCCCATTGGACCCGATCACTTTACCGGCTATTTAAAAACCAACTATATTCCAAGTGCAAGATGGCAGCTCAATTAAGGAAAAGACGTAATGAACGGGGTACATTTAAACAAGCACATTTATTACAAAGCACATGTAAGCAATGATGCAGTCATGCAGGTATGCAAAACACGCATGCAGTCATGTATCAATCAAGCAAAAGTAATGCAAAAGAAAGAGCTAATACCGTCTATCTATTATGTAAAGTTACTTATACAATTCTACTTGATGGACTTGGCGCCACACGTTCATACAAAGAAAAGCAAGGAAAAGAAACCCCAGGACAGATAAGGGGTAGACGGGACCTCTTTGGGTCTTTATTGCATGGAGCCGTGTAGACCGCTGAGACTCCGCGAGGCCGCGCTGGCTACCTTCACCTCGCTGGGGCGACCCGCAAGATCCCGTCCCTACGGCCGCTGTCGTGACCGCGGTCCGGCCCAGGCCTCTTCTGAGGGCCCAGTGATTCAGGCGCAGCCGGCAACGCCTCAGAGGAATGAACGGGCCTTATGCTCTTTCCGAGTTGATGCTCTCTTTAATAGCCCGTCCGTCCCTCAGCGATGCTCGGACTGTACCGAAGCCCGATCACCTCCGACCGTTTGGTGCTGGCTGGCGAGCTCTCTCCGGCTCCCTCCACATCCCGTACACAAATGCGCAGCTCTGCGTGGCACAGCAGACTGGGCTGCGCCTACAGCTCCCGTCTCCTCTGCTCTCCTCAGCTTCCCCACCGACTGCAAACTCCAGAGTTCTGCGCAGCTCCTCGACCCCTCCAGACTGACTCGCTTGGCGCTCCGCACTCCATTTATATGGGGTTCATGAGGCAAGATCTGATCTCCACACTCTCACCTCTGACCCCCACTGACTCCGCCCCTCTCGCTCTCCTGATCCGAATTCCGAGGCGAAGCTTGGAGCGAGCGGACGTGCGTGAAATCACCGACTTGCGCAGAAACCCCCGCGTCTGCCTTCAGCGACGCCGTCTGTTGGGAACTCACTGCGGCCGGCGCAAGATGGCGGCGTTTGCGGAGTTGAAGGTGAGGTGATGTTGTTCGTTGTTGTGAAGGCGGTTTTGGAGAGGGTGGTTGGTGGTTGGCGTGGTGAAGGTAGTTGGTGGTTGGCGTTATGGAGAACGTGGTTGTGTGAAGGCAGTTGTGGGAGCGCTGTTGGTGGTGGAGGTGGTGGTTGTGAGCGGTTGGTCCAAAATAACGATAGTAAAAGAAAAACGGTTAACTCAAAGATCACAGCCCTGATCACACGAATAATACCCATTAGACAATGGTGGGGAAATCTATCTGAACACAGAGTTATCGGCATAACTGATCTAAGGACCTATATGGACTTGGATTTTAAAAACAAAACCTGTCAAAGGGCGGAGGAGCTCCTTGTGAGCCAACGGCCATCCATATCGAGTGCCCAACTGTGTCTGCGGACGTCCTCCTGCAGTTGGGTTACTTCTTATTAGGAGGTTGGTGGCAGGATTTGCACTCTGGCCACCGTAAAACGCTTCATTCCGCAAAACGCAAAAACGCAAAAAAATCTGAAAACCCACTCCGTGGGAGTACCTCCTGTGCAGCTTCCCTTCGCAGGGCAGCTCACCGGATGACAGGATTGGGGCAAAGCCTTCGGGACCCCCAATCTTTGATAGGAGGGAAACCACGGGGTAACATCCCTGGGTCAGATTGCGGGAGAGTGTGTCGGAGTGGTGCTGAGGTGTCGTCCACCAGACGCCGGTCTCCTTGGGTTAACCTGAGGCGGTCCCTTCGGGTGGGTGCCTGGAATGTCCTATCCCTAAGAGAGGATGATCACCTGTCTCTGTTATCATCTGAGCTCAAGCGTTTGGACATCGGGATTGCAGCTCTCTCTGAGGTTCGGAGACCGGATTGCGGCGAGATAATGGTGGGTGGTGACACCTACTATTGGTCTGGTCGCTCTGATGGTTACCATACCCAAGGAGTTGCTGTAGCTGTGTCCAATAAGCTGACCCCAATGATAATTGAGGTAACGCCGGTCAACGAGCGTATTATGAGATTCAGGATTCGTCACTCCTTAGGTGTCATTTCCCTGGTCTCTATTTATGCTCCGACTGAGGCGAGTGATCTCACCGTGAAGGACACATTCTACGCCACACTCGAGTCTGTGGTTGATCAGTGCCCCAGACGAGATACACTTCTAGTCTTGGGGGATTTCAATGCATCGACTGGAACTGATAGGGATGGTTATGAGGTGTGTGTTGGTCCCCATGGGTCAGGAACTATGAACCAGAATAGCACTAAGTTCCTTGACTTTGCAAGAAGTCATGGACTTAGGGTGGCTGGTTCATGGTTTCAGCGCCCGCAAGCTCATCGCTGGACTTGGTATTCCAACGCTGGCGGTGTGGCAAAGGAGATTGACCATGTCCTCATTGACGGTCGTTGGAGGATGATCCAGAACTGCAGGGTCTACCGGAGTGCTCAGTTCCTCAATACTGACCACAGGCTTGTTGTAGCAACTCTAAAGCTGCACCTTAAATCCTGGAGAATGGTACCATCCCAGCCTAGGCTGGATGTTGCCAAGCTCAGGGATGAGAGAGTAGCTGAGGAGTTTGCGAACAGGCTGAGTGGACACTTGTGGGGTCTGGGTGCTTTGGGGGGTCCTGAAGAGTTGTGGAGCACCTTCAAGACCACCGTCCTTGATGTTGCCGGTGGATGCCTTGGAGTTCACCGCAGGGCAAAGAAGAATTTTGTCTCTCAAGGGACACTGGATACCATTGACCAGAGTCGCAGGGCCAGGCTGAATGGCAGAGCTGAGCTGTTCAGGGAGCTGAGGCGTAAAACTGTACGTACACTGAGGGTGGACAAGGAGGCCTATGTGCGAGGAATCTGTGAGGGGGTAGAGCATCACCTGTGGACAGGTGATTCTCATCCCGTTTACAGGGGAATTCGCGCATTACGTTCATCCAAGCCCATCCCTCGGAGCACTGCAGTTCGAGCAGAGAGTGGTAGGCTCTTGACAGAGGAGTCTGAAGTGAAGGCCCGCTGGGCCGGTTACTTTGAGCGGTTGTACCAGGCTGATCCCCCAGCTGTCGAGTTGGACGTCAAGGGTGTTGCAATCCCTGTTGCTGACCCTCGAATCAACTGTGGTCCACCATCGCTTGTGGAAACACGGGCTGCGGTGAACCAGTTGAAATGGGGCAAAGCTCCAGGGATCTGTGTCATCCATGCTGAACTTCTCAAGGCTGGTGGAAATGCTGTACTCGTGTCGTTGCATGCAGTTTTGTGCTCTGCCTGGAACACAGGCATCATCCCAACTGACTGGAAGAGGGGCCTTGTTGTCCCTCTCTGGAAAGGGAAGGGTGATCGCCAAGACTGCAACAACTACCGAGGGGTGACGCTGCTCTCAGTGCCGGGCAAGGTCTTTGCTTGGATAATTCTTGATAGGGTTCGCCACCATCTGCTTGAGCACCAGCATCCAGAGCAGTCAGGCTTTACACCAAAGAGGTCAACGATTGACCGTATCCTTGCACTTCGTGTCCTCACCGAACGCAGACGAGAGTTTCGGCAGGGGCTGCTTGCAGCCTATGTTGATCTCTGTAAAGCATTCGATTCAGTGAATCGGGATGTCCTCTGGAGGATTCTTGGTCTTCGTGGGGTGCCACCGAAACTGATCGATCTGATGTCTGAACTCTACTCTGGTACTGAGAGTGCTGTGAAGTGTGGTGGTACCATCTCTGACTTATTTCCAGTTGTTACTGGAGTTCGTCAGGGATGTGTACTTGCCACCACACTTTTCAGCACTTGTATGGACTGGATTTTTGGGAGGATGTCGGAGAGATCAAGTTGCGGTGCATCGTTTGGCAATGTCAAGATCTCGGACCTTGATTTTGCAGATGATGCAGTCATCTTTGCGGAGACTTTAGACATCCTCTTGCGGGCCCTAGAGGTGCTGAATGAGGAGTCGGAGCCGTTGGGATTACGGATTTCTTGGGTCAAAACTAAGATCCAGGCTTTCGGTGACATCTTGGATGCTGCTGTCCTGTCTGTGTCTGTTTGTGGTGAGGATGTTGAGGTCATGGATAGATTCACTTACCTTGGCAGTGATATTCATGTCTCCGCAGGTTGTGAGCCGGAGGTCAATAGACGTCTGGGTCGGGCCTGGGGAGTCATGGATTCACTGGATCATGGGGTGTGGCGCTGCCGGTACCTGTGCGGGAGGACGAAAGTCCGAGTCTTCAGGTCCTTGGTACTTCCAGTCTTGCTCTATGGGTGCGAGACTTGGACTTTGACCAAGGATCTGAGACGGAGACTTAATTCCTTTGGTACCAGGTCTCTTCGGAGAATCCTTGGCTATCGCTGGTCGGATTTTGTGTCCAACGAGCGGTTGCTGAGAGAGACTCGGATGAGATTTGTTACCTGCATAGTCCGTGAGCGTCAGCTGCGGCTGTATGGACATGTGGCTCGTTTTCCTGACGCTGATCCTGCTCACCAGATTCTCTCAGCGAGGGAGTCTCATGAGTGGAGGAGGCCAGTGGGCCGACCACATGCCTCATGGTTGCAGCAGGTTGACCATCATCTCAAGGAGATGGGGATGGGCCTGGCATCTGCCTGGGGGATGGCCAGACGGAGGCCCCTGGAGTACCGGCGGAAAGTGGATGCAGCGACGTGCTGTTCTGGCACATGCTCCCATACCTGACCTGACCTGACCTATATGGTCATTCGCTCTGCGAATTTCCACAGCCGTAACAATATATAAATATATATATATATATATATATATATATATATATGTATGTATGTATGTATCCATTTTTCCTCTTATTTTATGACAAAAAATATGAATGGGTAAAGGAAAGCAGGATAGAGTTAGACAGAACATGATTTTTCAAAATTTTTTTGCAGTTCTCGTGATCACAATGTCAAAATCTAATGGGGAAGTATATAATCAAAATAAAGCCCAATTACTGTACCGTAGTCCCAAGAAGGAAGCCGGACATAAGACGCGCGTACACACACACACACACACACACACACACACACACACACACACACACACACACACACACACACACACACACACACACACACACACACACACACACACACACACACACACACACACACACACACACATACTGTTCTGGTAAGTACTTACAAAAGCTATTTTATTTGAAGTTATAATCTTAACTTATAAGCAGTTGACTGATTTCCCAACTGCCAGGATTATCAGCTGGGCATCGTTTTTCATTGAAGTTTCAATTCTTTCAGTCTAGAACCTCTCGAAATGGCAGATCCACAACCCTGGTCACCAGTCCACATCAGTAAATTACTCAACATCAATGGACCCACAACCTCAAAGTTGTATCCAGACAGTCAGTCAACACAGCAATGAAATATCCTTATTCAAACTTATTTAATTAATACCTTTATTTAAAGTATTACTACACTTGAATAACTTTAATCATACACCATTTAATATGATAATATATGAAGCAATAAACACTTTACTTTGTACGTAGACATGTCCGTTACACTGCACCTCCATCTAAGCACAGACTCAAACTGTCATTCAAATATTCAATCTGTCATCAATAACCAATTTTAACATGCTACACTGCGTATGTTTGCAACCACCAATAAATTATTTTAATGCTTATTTATAATGTATTTTATAAATAATATCTATGTGGCTGTGATAAAAAGACATTGTAACCCATTTTAATTGGTACATTGCTTCCTGGAAAGGTGTACAAGATGACAAGTAAACTGAAATCATCAACTTTATGATATACACTTGTACTAAAACCATTCTGTCCAACTCTCACCAACACATGCAGATATGCAGCAACTGTACAATCATTACCACTCCTGTTTGCAATCAGACTATGTGGATAAATCTTGTGAAGCTGCCTATCAAAAAAATTATAGTTAACCACACAAATATCATCTATATAATGACATATACGAGATAATATTTCAGCTAATCCCAATTTTTTTCTCCTTCATCAGCTTCGGCATGAATGAAAATTCACAGAAAATAATAAAATGTCCATGAGTAGGGGGTTACAATTCCCACCCACAGAAATACTCTTAATCTGTTGAAACATTATCCCACAAAAAAGACGCAAAAGTATTGAATAAAACTAACAGCATCCTTAAACTTCTACTTATCAAAACAATGAAAACCTGAGTATTTATGCCTTTGAGGAAAAGAATGCCCTATCAAACCTGACACATAAAAACTTATTAAAATAGTTAAAAAACCTTTTCAATCACTTTGAAGAGTGAATCCCTCACTCATACTTAATCCAAATTTGTATATAAAGTTGAAAAATTAAAAACTTCAACTGACTTAATATTGTGGCATCTAATTCTTTCGAAGAATTCTAAAGAAGAATTAATGCTCCAAAACTGTTCATACCAGAATTCTTCTCAATTGCTGAACAATATTTCTTGAACTGTTCCCGAAAAACTTGTAAGCCTGAGTTAGCGATAACCGATAACTGTTTGCTATATCTATCCTAAGAGTTTTAAGAAATTTACCATAATTGAATAAGGATTGTCCTACGGTCTTAGTGAAAGTGAAATAAACCTTCAATCGTGTTCGCTCCCTAACTTTATTTGGTAATAAACACTCTACACGAATATCCCTAAAATAGAATGAAGCCAAAGTCTATCTACCTTCCTGCTGGAAAAATCACAAATAACTCGTGGATCCCATCAACTTTGGGAGTAGACTTGTTCACCAGAACCCTGCTACAAAAAGCTTCAATCAAAAACGAGCACATGTCAAATGAACCTGCTAAACACCAGAGAATATTAGCTAAGACTTGTTTGGAACATGACCTCAGAAGAACATTGAAATCATGAAAAACCTTTCCTTCATAAAAACCTTTAAGTTTATCAATTATCTCTGAAACTTTCATTTTATGAGCCTTAGGACACCAACTATGATGTCCATGACCTCTGGGTCTCCTTCTGATTGGAATAGGAAAATACTCATTACCAAAAACATTACCTTGAGAAACTGACCCAGTACCTTGATTGCACTTTGAAGAGTGAACCCCTCACTATCATTAAGGCCCTGTCATTAAGGCTCAAAGGATAGATCACACATAGTGTCCTGATCGAAAAATCCTCTTTGCACCATAGCTCAACATTACACTCCTCTTTATTATCAAAATCATTAACATTAACTGAGTCTATAATTTGAATAGAACCACCACTAAAAGCATGTCCAAGTTTATTGAAATGATTATATAAATAAGTCTTAATACCAGATGATATAGCAGACCTATGTCCATTCAAATGTTGATGTAAACATTGAGAAGTTTTACCAACATATTGCAATCTACAATCCCCACAAGTATTCAAAATGATAATAAACAATCCAAAATGGTTACAATGGTACCAGGTAAAAATAGGGAGTATAAAAGATATCCCTCGGCCAGCACCTTAAACCACCATTGGAAAGGAAACATTATTATTGAAATGTTACAACACTGACATCACAAACTACTTTTACTATACCATCAACTTTCTCTTTATTTGCTGTATCTATGCTAGAATTGGACAATTCCCACATGTGCACAAAAGAGCTTATATATTAAATAAAAAAACTGACTCATACAGGAGGGCCTTGGCATTCGTGGGTTGGCGAACTACTTTCCACATTTATTCACTTCATTAACATGGGCCTTCAACACAGTAACCCCATCAATCCCAGCACCATCATCATCTCCATCAACTCAACTTTAACTTCACCATCGCATTATTGGATTAAGTTAATCATCGTTATTAGTAAAGGTAAGTTTCATGATCTTAATAACTCAAGAAAATAAATTTTATTTTATGTTCTTAGTAACTCCTTTATTCATGAAGATAAATATCACAAAAACAATGCACAAACATGTTCATTAAGGATACAGTTTGGCAAAAATGGGTGACAAAATTTATAAGTTTGTGCATCGTGGATTTGCGGTTCATGGGGATTTTCAAAAACATAACCCCCATGAACGGCAAAGTCCTCCTGTACTGAGTAAAGTGAAAATATTAATATAACAATTCCACACAATCTCCTCTTTGTGTTGAAGTTGCCAAAACAACCAAGAGAATGGAAGAAGCCTTACCGGGTGGTCAAATGATACAGAGTTCATAACCTGGAAACGTTGTAGTGGGTACTTGTATGGTACATAGTTGCCATGCCATGCAACCACATTGAATGGGGAGGTCGACTGGTCAGGAAGAGAAAACGAGATGAAAAGGATTTTTTTTTTTTGGACGATTCAGATTAAATTTAAGAAAAACAAAAGCAATCACATTAATTGCTTTTGGTGCCACAAAATGGAGAGCCACTGTCTTCATTCAGTTGTGATTATATAAAAGTGAATTGAAAATATAAATGACCAGTAAGTTATGCAATAAAGTTGTTTCTTAAATTTATCCAATCCAATTAAAATTATCCAATAAGTCCAATAAATTTAAATAATCTTAAGAGTGATGTCATTTTCTTGAAAAGAACATTAGTTTTTCTTTTGATACCTGCCTTAAAAGGAAACTAAACTCAAACTTCAAAAACTGGGGATTACAAACTGATCATAATCGAAGATGTCAATTCTATCCTAATATGCAGATCAAAAAATGCATCATTAAGCAAATGCAGCTTATTCAATTTCTCAGAAATTCAGGTGGAAGCAGTCATACTTTGCATTTGTCAGGACGCCGATTGGTGAAATGCATGAGACAGAACTGTGACAACTCACATCATGTATGATGCTCAACAAAAATGGATATTGACAAACCTCTGCATTGAAGGAACAGTACCACTAAAACTAAAACATATTCATACAATTTCACTTTGTTCATATGTTGTATAACTTTTGTTTAAGATTACGGGAGTGATGGCAATTCAAAATAATTTTTTTGCAAATTATTTTCAAGCTTGTAAATTCTAAATTTTCCAATTATTTACCTGTTTCGCTGAGAAAAGCCGGCCATGGAATTTGGCAAGTACTGTGAACGTCGAATTTGAAGGTGATTCCTCAAAGCAAGCAACAGGTGTTAGAAAGTCCCTTGGGTTGGCTAATCCATTTGCTCCTGTGGCACAAGATCCATTCATTGTTTGGCTAAAAGTCATAATGAACTGATGAGGCATTTACAACAGCAAAGAGTTTCAACAACTTTTTTTGATGAAAAGAGACAGACAAGGCAGAGTTATTGATCCTAAAGACAGGAAGGGAGATTAAAACAGTCAACATTAGTGTTGACTTGAAGACATTTTTCACTCAGAGACAAGACCTTTAGATAAGCGAGCAAATGTCGGCCTATTGAGAAAAAAGTAGAATAAGTATGTCTATAGGTCACGTGGTACACAGCGGGTAGTAGACCAACAACCAATGTGTGCTGTGAAAGCAGCAGGTTTTGAGTATGGGCTTTCTGATTAAAACATGGCAATAAGTTTGGATTTTAGCATGAGATATATTTCAGAAAGAGAATTAAAACGAAATACAGTGAAATAAATATATATATATTGTTATGAATCCGGAAACCACGATTGCACTCAACATTCAGGTCCTTTTAGCTCAGTTATCTCGGTAAGTACGTGTTCCATAGATATCTCGCCTTCCATTGTTTAATGGGTAAATCTGTGTAAATGCGCTGTGATTCATGTTAATAGTTAGGGTTCAATCAGAACAACAACAAAGAAGAACGACCCTCCCCCACAAAGAAGAAGGACCCTCCCCCGCAAAGAAGAAGAAGAACCCTCCCGTCCCGTGATTCAACAGCGTAAACAGAAATGACGGTTGGGGCAGGGGCGTCTGAAAGCGAGATAAACAGCCCCCACCTGCGGTTGCGGGGGGGGGGGGGCGCACGAGGGTGAATGAGTCATGCCGGAAGTGAGGTGGGGCTGAGAGGGATAAGAGGAGGACCCTCTACTTGGTTCTGGTTAGTTTTGGGTTAGTCTTCGGTGAGCCTTCGGGGTTCATCGGGTTCGTGTTCTGGTGGCTTTTGTTCTGCTTGGTGGAGTTGGTTGCTCTGCTTCGTGGCCTCATCTTGGTTCGGCTGGCTCTTCTTGGTGCGTGGAGCTCTTCTCGGTCTCTGCTTGGTTCCTGGTTTGGTGCGACTTCTTGGCCTCATCTTGGTCGGTGGTTCTTCGTGGAAGTGACTCACTGGGTCGGGAAGGATCGATGCCTCGTCTCACCAGCACGTGGTCCGGAGCGCGAGGGGATCCGCTGGAGTTTGGAGAGGATCGCGGCTCGTGGTGATTGGATACAGCTTGCCCACACTGGTGCCCGGTCTGAACAGCTTGAAGAGCACACGAGGTGGAAAGGTCCGAGGCAGTCCCTGGGTTTTTTCGTTTTTGACAAAATGAGGAAAAACTTGAACAACGCTACTGCATCAAATTTTGTGTAAAGCTTGGCGATTCCCAAGTGGAAACGATCCGCAAGATTCAACAGGCCTTCGGGAACGAAGCAATGGGCACCACACAGATAAAAGAGTGGTACAACCGCTTCAAAGATGGTCGCACATCAGTGGAAAGTGAAGCACGTTCTGGTAGGCCCTCAACATCCCGAAATGAGATAGTCATTGACCAAGTGAGGACCCTGTTGATGCAGGATCGTCGAATCACGATTAGAGAACTTGCAGACGAGGTGGGCGTCGGCATTGGATCCGTTCATTCCATTGTGACTGAGGATTTGGGCTTAAGGAGAATCTCAGCGAAGTTCGTGCCAAAGCTGCTAACGATCGAGCAGAAGCAACTCCGTTTGGAGATCGCACAGGACATGCTGGAGACTGTGAACAGCGATCCCAACTTCAACACAGTGATCACTGGCGATGAGACCACGGTGATCCATCATTTTGTCAAAAACGAAAATCCGACGGCACTCACTTACATTTCCTCACTCATCAGCAGTCTGTCGGCGACTGACAGCTTCTGCAGGTAGATATTCACGCAGATGGATTAGGATCGCCTACATACGTGCACAAAACCACGCCTCCCTAGCTTCATTGTTTACGCACGAAAAATTAAGGTTGGATACTTTTTGAACACACCTCGTATACATTAAAAAAAATAGAAATATATATATATATGTATATATATATATATATATGTATATATATATATATATATATATATATATATATATTTATATATTTATATATTGATGAGGCGCGGGAGGGGGGGGAGAAGACCACCAAGGGGGGGGGGGAGGGGAGGGGAGCTATCTTGGGTTTCCACCAGACTCCCCGGAATTGCAGGCCGTCGCACACAGTTAATTCCGTGACGTGGCGGGTCGCTAACCGACCGTGAACGCCAATAACTCAACCACGTGACTTAGGCTCCTCCATCTAGTTAATCCGGTTACCTAAAAATAACCATGCGATCTTATTACCGGGGACACACCCTCGGTACACCTTGTCCGAACTGGATCACTTTACCTGATCAGATGTAGCCAAGCGACACTGCCAAGGACGCACCGGCTAAAAGGAACGGATCGTTGGGAATAAAGTCTCGGCTAAGTTAGGATACGGACCATGCTGGATCAATGAAAGAAACCACAAAAACGAGCTGGGGAACATTTCTTCAAAGGATTTATTAATAGCGAGGCGGGGAAAGATATGTGGCACCGTGAATATAGCTTTTATTGTGATGTGTAGCAGGAATAGGAAGAAATGTGAGAGGTGCGGCAATATACAAGCAACTTACAAAAGCAGACACAGAGCAGAGTTATCCCGATATAATTCTCATACAATCTTAACTTAAGCGGGGACAGGCGCCTGGACGGACGGACACACACACACACACACACACACACACACACACACACACACACACACACACACATACACACACGCACACACGCACACACACACACACACACACACACACACATACACACACGCACACACGCACACACACACCTTGATGAAGAGGAGTTAATGAAGAGAAAAACGAGAGGAGATGAGGCTAATGGTCTCTCAATATCTTGCACGATTGCCCGCTCGCACCACCAATACGTTTTGGGGGGATGCTACGCTGGGTGATACCTCCCTGACAACTGGCGCATCATCTCTTGCTTCGTGAAACTTCGTGCAGCTCACGACAGTCCAGAGAATGAGACACGACCATTGGGCGTGAAGGGAGGGACTTGGGTGGAGCCAGAAGCTAATGGGTGGAGAGGGAGGCGGAGTCCAAAGCAAGTGGGTGGAGAGAGATGATGAGGTGGTGAAGAAGTGCAGAGCCAGCAGGCGAATGGGTAGGTTGTCCATCCCAAGTCAGACAGAACGAGCTGACAGGAATGAAGAAAGGAACGATGGGCAGGAACGACACTTGAATGACTCCAGAATGACACACCAGGGACGACGAGCAGGAGCGACGATGATTCACGATACTTGAACGACTCAGGAACGACGACGGCTCACCCTCCCACTGCCCCGGGACCCATCCTTTTATAGATCCAGTGGTGCGGTGCGGGGGCGACGACCCAAAGCGATGTGTCGACATCTGAATTGGGTGCTCTGGTTCGGCCCCGGCCAACACACGGGCTGGCCGCCATGACTGGAAGTGGCTCCATTTCACTTCCGGCCAGATGGTTCCAAGCTGCGGAATTATCATGCTCCGAGCACCATGACATGACTCGCCTTGCACCATGCCCCGGCGACCCGCGGTTTGTGCTGGTCAATGTGCCTGCTCTATGGTGCACCACGCGGCCCAAGCAATCCGGCCGCACAGCATGCCTCTGCCTGGTAGCAGCTGCATCGAGGCGGAGGTGCGGGAGGATGTCTGCCATCCGCGGGAGACATTTGTTGCCGTCGTGGTGAGCGAAGACCAATGGTAAGATGTTATTGTAACCCCATGCACAGACCCGACCAAAGATGTGTGTTATTCGTGCCCAGTTTTGCACGATGATAAAGTATCACAGCCGCGCGTGAGTCCGCCATTGTACACGTGGTCAGCGTGCGGCTCCGCCCGCCATCGAGCATCGTGTTCGCGGTTATCAAAGGCGGTGGGATGCATGGTGCCAGCCCTGATCTGTGTCAGGGAATTGAGGAAAAGGATTGGATATAATTATGTATGTCAGGTTGAGTTGAAGAAGAAGATAGATATAATTATTAAATGGAGAAATGGGTGGAAAAAACAAGTGTGTATTGAAAGATGCCAGCATTTAGGGTGCCGTTTCTTCCAACTCCTCGGTACGTGCTCCGTGCAGTGTGGGCGTCGTGTTGGGTGTGCTTTCTGTTGAGTGGATGGAAATTTCCATTACACGTGCGTTTGGCAGGCTGTGATTTCTGCAGAGGGGGTGTCCGGCGTAAGGCCTGCTTGGTCTTCGCTGAGGACTCATCTCACAGCGAAGGGTGCACATGGCTGGGATTTACCTCGGGAATAAGAGGAGAAGAGTAGAAAAACAACAACATAGGAATGAGTGCAGAGATTTAATCAGACCTAGCTATGAGATTTACACAGCACTGCCCTGTTTGTCCCATTAGAGAAGAAAGAAGGGACTATCGGAACATACATTGATGAAATAACTGTCTGAGGACCGCTGTATGTTGGTTACTATTGCTTTGGAGGGATGTGGTTCCCAGAACAGCAACAATATAAATATATATATATATATATATATATATATTGTTACGAATTTGCAGGTTTGGACAGCCACGCACGACCGCTTAAGGCCCAATCGCAGTCGCGTGTCTGCCGAAACCCGGAATTCAGTCGTAGCTTCTGGACAACTCCGGAAACCTGCTACGGATGCCTTAACGCATCATAAACTGTCAATATTCTGTCCACATGGTACAAGGTTAATCGCCGAATCTCAATATATCTAATTATCCGCGCAGACAGAAGTACCGAAAATTTATACCTCGACGGAACTCGTACGGAAACGAGCCGCTAAGCGCGCTCGTTCCATGTGCAATGCTGAGCGGTTTTAATCGCCAAGTTCCGTCGGACCAGTTGACCACTTTAATTTGGCTTTAATAGCCGGCTAATTTCCCGAAGCCTGGTGTTGGCGCAGTGGTTAGAGCAGCGGCTTGGGATCCAAAAGGTCCTGAGTTCAAGCCCCGTTGGGCCACTGAATTAATAAACCAGGGGGTTGACTCAGCCTGTCATTCTTCCGAGGTTGGCGAAGTGAGTACCAGTTTATTGGGCCGGTGTATACCCCGGTTAAAATAGGTGTACCATATCCCTGTGTCGTGAGAGGCGACCAGGGTTGCGTCAGGAAGGGCATCCGGCGTAAAACATGTGCCAAATCACAATGCGGATCATTTTGATGATCCACTGTGGCGACCCCTAACGGGAGCAGCCGAAAGAAGAAGAAGAAGAAGAAGAAGAAGAAGAAGCCGGCTAATTTCCCGAACGCGCCGTGGAAGTCAATGGGAGGAAACGACGCAACAAGCAGATTGACATTGAAACAATGGGGACATTTATTTCAACCAGGCAAGCAATCAATGGGGGAAGGGGGCAAGACACGAGCAAAGCCTACAGCCGATGTCTATCTATTATATATATTATGTATATATATAATTATTATGTATATTATGTATATAATATAACAGGCATGCACTTAATTCAGTTCTACTTAACCAGACAAGGCGCCACAGAACACTTTCATACAAAACCCCCAGAAAAGAACAGGGCTCGTGAGCCTTTATTCCAACGCAGAGCCTGGGTGACCGGAGGCTCACAAGAGACCGGGCAGGTTACTTGACTGCCCCTTGTGACGGCTCGAAGGTCTCCGGGTCAGTGACCCCTGCTGTCCCTGGCTTGGCCTTCATGTCGCACGCGCCGGTCGCTTGAGCGGCCTGGTGGCTTGAGCAGCTTGGCGAGCAGCTTGCTTGGTTCTCCTTGGTCATCCGGCCTTCACTGCGGCCTGGCCGGTCGGGCCTGACCAGCGACACGCTCGGAGGAGTGAACGGGTCTTTTCTCTTTTAGAGTTGATGCCCTTTTATGACCCGTCCACTGCCTCAGCGCCGCTCGACCGTCTCAAGGCCGTTCGCCCGGACTGCGACGTAGCTTGCCCGACGCTCGTCTCCTCCTCGGCCGTTCTCTGACGCTTCTCCAGCTCTCATCTGGCGCTCCCTCCTTCTCCCCGAATGCCCGCCTCCCGAGAGCGATGAATCTCCACTGATCTCTTCTCTAGAGGTGCGATGAATATCTCTGAATCAGCCTCAAACTCATTCAAGCTCCTCCCTTATATTGGCCCGAGGTGAGCCGCTCTTTGATCTCTCAACCCGAGGCCGGGCTCCGCCCACTTTTCACCTCCGATCTCTCACCCCTGGTAAGCCTCGCAGGAAACCCCAAGTCTGACGTCACCCGTGGGTTTTGGGGAAATCGCTCTGTGATCCAGTTCTGCAAGTTAGGTCGAACCACGACCGTTCGCATAACATTTCGTGTGGCCTTTGCTGTTCAACGGGGAGGATCTCGGTTGGGGCAAAGGTGGCGTTGTTTGTTGAGGAGAAGAGATGACAGTTGGTGTTTGTTTGTGTTTGTAGGAGATGATGGTTTGTGAAGATGGCGTTGTAGGAGATGATGGTTGGTGTTTGTTTGTGTTGTAGGAGATGCTGGTTGAGGCGAAGGTGGCGTTGTACGAGATGATGGTTGGTGTTGGTTGTTTTAAAATAAAAGATAGAAAAGAATAATGGCTACCTCAAAGATTCACAGCCCGGCACACGAATAAATTCCCTTTACACATCGGTGGGGATTCTAACCTGAAACACTTACTTATCGAAATAACTGATCTTCGGGGAACCTGAATGGTGTTTTGTGAATTTCCAAAATCGCAACAATATATATATATATATATATATATATATATATATATATATATATATATATATATATATATATATATATATATATATATATATATATATATATATATATATATATATATATATATATATATATATATATATATATATACGAAAAGTAGGGCTCCTTCCGTGAAGCCATTCAATTGTCAGTCAATCAGTCCGTGAAGCCGTGTGACTATATGCCTTGATTCACATCCTGTTTGAACATTGGTTGCAGACTGCACAAACATCGATAAATTACGTACTATTGGAATGTTCCTTTCACAGTGAAGCCGCATGACTATATGTCTATGAATTACATACTGTTTGAACATCGGTTGCAGACTATTGGAACGTTCCTTTCACAGTGAAGTTGTGTGACTACATGTCTGTTAGTTACGTGTTGTTTGAACGTCAGCTGTGGACTGCACATACATCTATTAATTACATCCTATTGGAATGTTCCTTTTCACAGTGAAGCCATCTGACTTTGTCTATTAATTACATGTTGTTTGAACATTGGTTGCACCCTGACTTCACACACGTACATCTATTAATTACGTACTATTGGAATGTACCTTTCAATGCTTTAGACTGCTCAGACCCCTTTCACCATTGAAGACCCTTTAAGACCCCAAGGACCCAAAAGACCCTGAGGACCCAAAATAACTAAAAGACGTGCTCTCATTCTACTTTCATCTCAATGCGCCAACATTTGCTCATTTATCTAAAGGTCTTGTCTCTGACCCAGATGACCCAAAAGACCCAGATGACTCGGAAGTCTCAGAGGACCCAAAGGGCCCAGAAGATCCTAAAGACCCCCAATAACAAAAAGACCCAAAAGAACCAAAATACTCAAAATATCCCAAAAAGACCCTGAGGACCCAAAAGATCCTTTAGACCCCTTACACCCTTCAGACAGATTAGATAGCTGAGACCCTTAACCATTTCGACCACTTGGACTTTTTTATATCACAAATAAATTCCAAATAAATATAATATCAGCAATATTACAAATAAATTTGTGGAAAAGAAATGTTTGTATTATGATTGGTGTAAATCATGACAACACAGCAAATGTATGGTATCAATCTCTGCTCCGACGTGTGGAGAGGTGAGTATAGCGAGCTGATCCATGCTAGTACGTGTATATATAATATATGTATATATATATATATATATATATATATATATATATATATTATATACACACACGTAGCGTCATAATTAAAGTTCCAGGATAACATAATAATGCACTATGATTTAGCAACAGCAGATACTGTATCTGAATGCACTATTTAGCAACAGCAGATACTGTATCTGAATACAAGAAAAGAAAAGACAGGAAATGTATTAAAATATTAAGTACAGAGACTCAAGCAATAATTCATTAATAATAAACAAGTGTACGTATGTTTATAATTGTGGAGAAAAATCTGACCAATGGGACCCAAGTCTGGTAGAGCAAAATGGACCCCGTAAACCTCCAGAATAAATCCCATGCTTTCTCCAGTCACAGACACACTGAAACGCATCCCTTGCTGCAACAACATTAAGAATAATATTGTATTAACAACAATATAAAAAGCCATGTTCTATCTGGTCTCTTGTTATGATTATGAATGTAGCCTTGGTTTTAGTTCCTTTGTTACTGTCAAAGAAAACCGTTTGGAAAATTTTGATACGAATCATTTTAACAAATGCAGGAATCCAGACTGAGTGATTGATGAAGATTTTGGGGAAACCATTTGATCATGTGGTGGTGGTAAACAATAAATAAATAAATAAAGCGAATACCTGAATGACACAAATCTCAAGTGGTGCAACAGCCATCTTCCCAAACTCTGTGGTGATCATAAGCTCTCCCTGTTGGGGAACTTGGAAGGATGAGGTGCTGTATTAAAATGCAGTTGCTGAATTTATATCTTAGCTCCAGCTGAAATTTAGGTCTTCCCGGTCCGTACTCAGGATCAGAGGAGTCCAAGAGGGATTGGAGGTTCGGGGATAGTGGTAGTGGTGATGCAAGAGTATGAGTGGATATGTGGAATGCAAGTGTCACTGTCAGAGGGCAGTGTAACAGAAGTGGAAGGAAATAGTGTGGTAATATTGGGAGTGAAGGAGTCATGTGCAAGCACAAAGGACAAGTGTACACAAGTTTTTGTTCTCTGGCCAAAATCAAAATTCTGTTCATAATTTTTTTTTGTGGAATTATCTTTCATGTTACATGGGTAATGTCCGGCAAAAGACCACCGAGGGATGCCTTTCCCATTCAAACAAAATGGGAATTCATTTTATGACATACCACAGAAGCAACCACATAGAATATACAAGTCAAAGTAAATCATGAGAAAGTAACTGCTCCGATATGTCGACCGCAAATATGGTTACTGCTGCATAGAAAAAGTCATAACAGTCCGTGCTCACATACTCTTGGAAAGACATTGTGACATCCCTATGGACACTGGCAACTAACTACAGAATAGATAACTTGGGGTAGCACGATAGCTCAATGAGAGAATGCTCACTCCAAAGTTGTCCATTTATAGATTTGATCATCAACAGAACCACAACAAACCTAATCTGATGTTCTGGCATTGTGCCAAGCGCAAGTTTTACAGGATTGGTCAGGTTACCAGAAGCTCTCCAGTCCAGTGGTGGAATCAGGTACGGTTACAATGTTACTTTTAACAGACAGTTTGGTGCCATGTTTGTTGCTGCTGAATATTGTCTGGCCCAATTTCAATACGAGCATCGTGCAAGAGGCATTACGGACAATATTTGGGTGTGCTGGACGATACCCGGCGGCATATGAACCTGGAAAGAGGACTTTCAACTAAATTCCAGTTAGTTGAAGGTCCTCATCTATTTATTACATAATCAAAAAAGGGTAGAATTATCACCCTGGATTCTACTCCCTTCTCCTTCATCCTATCTTTATTCAATATTTGACCTTCACCCCCCCTCCTCCATATGGCTCTTCCCTTCACCTTATTATTTTCTTATTTCAAAATTATTTCCCTCTTCTCCTCACATTCCTCCATTTCTCCACTCCATACCCCTTCTCTTCCTTTTCTCAAATTCGTAAGAAAATAGTTATGTGTGCATCAGAAATTAGGGACAAAGCCCTTTAGTTCCTGAGAATAAACATCAATCATGGAAAACCGATTTTAAGACTACTTAAGATAAATAACCAGGTCAGTTATTACAACAACCATAAGTTAAGAAATAAAGTACATAAAAGCAAATAACAATAAAATAAAAAGAAACTTTACCAATTAGGAAGTCTCCATCCGCATTGTAGAAGCCCCTGTAGGAAACAACAATAATAAGAAAGAACCTCGATGAAGTGTCATTTGCTGTTCATTCCTTTCTCTTAGGAGTGTTTACTTGGTTTTAGTAATCGGGCATAGTATTTGCTGAATCGATCTCTGGAAAACTTCAGGGAGATTAACAGTTTTGTTTATTCTAACTCTGACTAGCTGTCAGTTGACACTTTTCTGAATGTCTTCATCAAGATATTAGTATGTTTGATATATAATTAATCTGCAAGTTATTTTCAAAGATTTTCTGTGAAAATTTTGAAATTCCTCACATCAATAACTGAACATATTTACTTTTAACTTCACCATTTGCATTGTTGATCTGCTCAGTTACAGCTTTGTTGTCCAGTACCAGGCAATGGAGCATTCTTCTCAACCAAAGAACCACTTCATCCTATATTTTATTATCAATGTTTCTGGGTCAGCATGATGGCTCTGTGGTATGCACACTCGCCTCTAAGCTATCTAGCCTCGGTTTGAATCCCGACCCAGCTATAAACTGTTATCCAGGTGTCTCACAGGCAGGATGATTCATCAATGTGTCCCTCGGATGGACACTAAATGGGTGTCCCATCTGCCAGCATTCATTGGTGGACGTTAAAGATCCCATGGTATTCTTCACATATAGTTGATGAGCTATTGCTGGCACCATGACAAAATTTCAAATCCCTGCTCTAACCTGCAGAGGGCACTGCATCAGTGGCACAGCCATGCCCTCAGCCATATGATTCTACCCTGCAGCTTTGTGCTGCATATGAACAAAGAAGAACCAGTGTTTCTTTACCCTTCTGGTAATGTTATTGTGGTACTTATGACAGAGCACTGAGGTGTTAACAAGTCCTGTACATTTCTCTTAACTCCAGTACTCCCCACCCCACCACAACTCAAACTTCAACCCAAACCTGCTGTCCATGCTGCTGTTGCAACAATAGGTGTGTATGGCACAACCATTTCTAACTGTTGCATCACCAGCTCCACAAACAGTAGCCAGACCCTGGGTGTACGGAGAAAGATAATAGGTTAATTCCATGGGATTTGTTTCCTTACTCTACCACAAGCAAATATAGACTAAAAATTCTTCTAAAATTTGCTTTGAGCGGTACATTTCAACCTCCATTCTGTCATGTCATCCAAGTTCAGTCACCTATTTGCAAATACAAACAAGAATGAGACAATAGTTAAAACATCACCTGAACGAAGTCCACAGGTCCATTTTGGATGGGTGGGATGGGGAATGGCTTCCAACGAAGCTGAAAAATAAAGCAAAGTAAATATATATTTATGTATATTGACCAAAAACTAAATGTTATATTATTTTCCTGTATCTTGAGTGATGAAACAAGAAATAAATGTGATAAAGTAGGAATAACAAGGGCAAGAAATTAAATAATTTCAGTTTTCTCATTATCATCATTGATTTATATATCCTGTACTTACTATTGGGATAAAGAAAAACCAGGTGTTGATAAACTTGTGAAAATAGAGGATAATGACAAGTGAAATCTCGAGCTTTTCGATGAAGAAAACTTCATTACACTTTAAAGTTTATCTCACTTAACCAAATGTTCATCATCAGATTTGATTTTTGAATTATTATTAATTAGCTGTAAAAATGATGAGCTCAGCCACAGCAATCAGAAAGCAAAATGTCTAAATATGGAAAAAAGATAATTATTAATTGCCCCACTTGTAATCAACACCACTGTGATTACGACTCCTAATATTACTCCTCCTCCTCCTCCTCCACCTTCACCTCCACCTCCACCTCCTCCTCCACCTCCTCATTACCATCATACCAGACTCCTTACAGTGCATCAGTGTTGCTAAAGAATTCTCTTTGGTGGTTATTCTGGGAGGTTTGGTGTTGCTTTGACAGCAGTCAGTTGGGACAGGAATTTATCATTTCTTTGGTGTGGTGGCGATAACTTGCCTGCAGTTGGCAAAAAACAAATGCCTTGCGATCTTTGACGTCCACAAAACGACCACTTTAGCAATAGTTTAACGTCCTTCATATGGACGGTGCACACACCGATGCCTAGCCTTGCGAGCGAAACACAATCAATAGCTAGACCTGGGTTGAGAAAGTGACCATCTATAGCTGGGTTGAGATTCAAACCCAGGGTAGAAACCTCAAAGATGAGTGAATGTACCTCTTTTTAGGTTAGGGCCCTGCCACACCTTGACGTTTTAGCCAGCGTATGACAACGTATGAAAAATTTGACGAATACACTGGCACAAGTCGAATACATTATGGGTAAGTTTTGTATACGTTAAGAGCACGCTGGCATATGTCGTAGTATGCCGATCTCGTCGACAAATTTTAAGCATGCTCAAAATTTTTCGACGTATGCCAGTGTTGGGGAAATTATTACTCTCTTGACAAGAAACCTTTGCCTCAGTCTGAGTAGGTCAAAGTGTTTGTGTTTTTCCTCTACTGTTCTACTATTTAGTTGTTAAGGCCTACCACCTACTTATAATCTTGTCTTTCTTTGACACTTTGGACATTGCTTGGGTTTCTGAAAGTACAAGGTGACCGGGCTGATAAGCTGTGCATTCTGTTCTTGCGATCAAAGGCCTCTCTGCTTATAAAATGGAATGGATATATGGGGAGGGGGTGATGATCTGAGGGACAGCAAATAAATGGTACAGAAGAAAGAACTCCTTGTGGACATTGATTATTACTGGACTTCTGTGGTTTATTTTATCCCGATACATGCAACACTAAGTCGGCTAGACGTTGAATCCTCGAGGAGGTCAAGATCCCTCAACAATCAAAAGAATCCTTTCGATCACGACGCGGTTCGAGGGTAGAAATCCACGTCAGTTGGTGCCGTGACTCGGATTCAAATCGGCGTTGTGCGGTGCTCGTGACCGGAGGTGCTTAATCTGCCGGAGGCAGTGCCTGGAGGAACGACAAGTGCTTGAGCGAAGGTAAGCAGGGGGGGTTCTCCGAGGGTGCGATTTATTTTATTCTGTGATTTTAGAGTGAATTTAGCGGTTGTGATTTGTGTGATTTTAGAGATGGGAAATAGAAATTGTAAAAGGAAGGAAAATGTGTATACCAAGGCAAATTGTATTCAAAAACCACGGAGAGGTACATGTGCAAGAATTATGTTTGATAAGTATGGGCCTGAAGCTGTGAGAGACATGGGGAAATGGTGCAATTGGACCAAAAATAGTCGATTACCCTTCCCTGAGAATGGAACGTTCGATCACGAGTGTTTAGACAATTTAAGAAAAGTACTGGAAGTGAAAAATAGTGACAAAAAGGTCCAGAAGCAGGTGAACTGGAGCGTTTATATAAATTGGATAAAGGAATGTCATGACAGAGACGAAAAGGCACGGTTGTTAAACCTGAAGGGTCAGCTAGACCAATTAACGAAGCAAATGCCGGTGAGACTTGAAAATAAAACCAAGAGACAGCGAGCAGTGGCTGTCAGATTTGAGGATGAAGAAGAAGAAGACTCAGATACATGGCCAGAGTGCACAGTTCCGATAGCACAACCGCTCGAGGACGAAGAAGCGGGAGAGACAGAGGGAGATGATGCCACAGGGCAAGGAGAGGCTCAACGGGGAGCCAGGCGAGTAATTAAGAAAGAAACAAGAACACAAAGCAAAAATAAAGTTCCTCTTGCTGACAAGGGTAAAATACAAACTCGATCAAAAAAAATAATGCCGGAGACCGCGAAGGACGGAGATGATGAGGCACTCATTGGCGCGTTTCCATTGCGAGATTACCCAGGTGCAAGGGAGGTACAAGCAATATATCGTCCGTGGGGCTCTGAATTAAAAGCCATCGTAAATGAGATGCCGAAGATACAAGAGAACCCAAAAAAATTCCAGGCGGAACTACGCGTGGTGGTGGCATGCCATCAGCCAACATATATGGACATGGAAATATTATTAAAATTAGTGGTACCAGAGGGGTTACTCCGACAATTGAAACAGGTCGCTGCATGGCCAGATGAAGCTCCTGGAGACAGGGAGGAGCTCAAAGAACATATTGACACCCTCATTGACGCTGTCACAGAGGTGGTAACACTTAAGACCGACTGGGCAAAAATACAGATGTGCAGGCAACGCACTGGCGAGGACCCATTGGAGTTCTTAGAGCGTTTTCGGGGTGTGTACCAATGTCACTCTGGACTGAAAGAAGAGGGAGTACCATTTGCTCATGTCTACCTTAATGGTTTGACGGCCAAATTACAAAATGAAATAAAGCGAGTGTGTATTGGTTGGGAATTAAAGGAAGTGAAAGACTTGATGGAATATGTAACGCATTGTAATTCATTGTTGAAACATCGTTCTGACGAGGAAAACGAATCAACATTAATGCTATCCCAGGTTCAAGGTCAAGGTGAATGCCCCGGGGAAAGGAATGTGAGATATAATGCACAAAACCGAGGGCAAACCAATTACCGTCAGAGACCAAAATACAGAGACCAGCGCAGAGATTTCTGTTATACATGCGGAAAACAAGGACACTGGGCTAACGAATGCCGAAATCGTAGAAACAGTCGAACTTATAGTTCGTATGAACCGGTAGAACAGAGACCAGCGGCACAATACAGAGATGAAACTCGCAGACACTCCACGCCTCCAGTGAATGAAAATCCATATTATAGACAGCAGGAAAGATGGGGAACACAGTTTGAGCAAGCTGGTTCATTTCAACCCACTGCACCTCAAACCGAATTCCCTCCTCCTCCTCCTCCAGCCTCGTTCCCTCCTCCTCCACCCTCATTTCTTCCTCCTCCATCTCAAGGTTCATTTCAAACCCAAAACCCATTCGTTTTATGACAAAGAAAAGAAGCGACTTCGTCTGAGTTACCCTTCCTGACTTTGAAACCATGTGACGAACCGAAATTGACTTTGAAAATTGAAGGCCAAGAGATTCCTTTCTTAGTCGACACAGGAGCGACCAAATCTGCGCTCAGAAGGAGTGATTTCCCAGATGCCCCGTTATCGCGAGAACGAGTAAAAGTAGTGGGAATGTCGGGAGTTGCTAGTACAATTCCACTGACAGAGCAGCTCCGGGTGGAAATTGGACCATTGTCTGCAAACCATGCATTTTTGATGGCAACTGATACACCAATTAATCTGTTGGGGAGAGATCTGTTATGCAAGCTGAATTGTTCAATTCAGTGTACCCCTGAGGGTGTATATTTAGAAATACCTCACGAATCACACATAACTATGATGAATTTATTACAGGAAAATACAGAAAATCTTGTATATCAATGGACTGTGATTAATTGTGAAGCATTTAACCATTTGCAGGAATATCTATCACATTTGGAGAGAAACGTACCCGAGGTGCTCGATTGGGTGAGTAAACACGGCATGGACAGACGGTACTTACAGACTCGACTACATTGCATTGCAGATTACAACATCAAGGGAAAAGATAACGTCTATGCGAGTGAAACACTCTTGAAATTACACCAGACCTTTGACTTAGTGTTGGGAACAATTTGGATTGGGAAGCAAGGGATTGGCCTGGAGGTGCATCTCACGCAGGAACAATTAAAATTGTGGAACCAACCATCCAGTGTTACACCACATGTTACTTTAGCGATTGCAGAAGGTTACCAAGAAACGGACATTGGTCACATGGTAACCTCTTTGAAAAAAGCATCACAAGCGACTTTGATGGAATCGAGCCAAGTAAACGGACTTTGGAAGATCGGGGAACAGGGATTCTGTTGGACAGAATGTCAAGGATCAGCAAAAGCTGTGTTTGAGGTGGTCGATCTCTCAGAATTAAATGGGTCAGGAAAATTACCTGAAATACTCGAACAAGTCCCGACTTGTCTGTGGGCAACACATGCCAACGATGTCGGCCAAATTAAAAGTATGAATCCAATCAAGATCACTATAGATCCAAAAAGAAACTGCCTCGAAAACCGCAATACCCTTTGTCTCCAGAAGCAGAGGTAGGAATTGCTCCTGTCGTGGAAGCGCTATTGAAACAAGGGATAATTATTCCCACTGTTAGTCAATGTAATACACCGATCCTACCTGTGAGAAAACCTGGGAAGCCAACGTGGAGATTCGTACAGGATTTGAGGGCAGTGAATGATGCGGTAATTCCAGCTTTTCCTGTAATTGCAAATCCAACTACCATTCTATCAAGCATCCCAAGTAACACTACCTATTTTAGTGTTGTGGATCTTTGTTCAGCTTTTTTAGTATACCAATAGCCCAAGAAGTACAGTTTCTGTTTGCATTCACCTACCAGGGAAAGCAATACACTTGGACTGTATTGCCCCAGGGGTATTGTGAAAGTCCAACATTATTCTCGAGGGCCCTCAAAGACGACTTGGATGATGTAGTTTTCCCTTGTGGATCCACACTGATTCAATATGTTGACGACCTGCTGATCTGTTCAGCGTCAAAAGACGCATGCGAACGAGATACATTGACATTGTTGAGGGCCTTAGCCAGGAAAGGACACAAAGCATCGAGAGCTAAATTGCAATTTTGCCAAGAAGAAGTGAAATATTTGGGGCATATTCTGAAGGGAGACACAAGACGCATCTCCCCTGAATGTATAGCGGCAATATTAAACCTGCCCAAGCCAACTACTGCTAAACAGATGAGGTCTTTCCTCGGAATGACCGGCTATTGCAGACAGTGGATACCAGATTATGTGGCCTTAGTGCGCCCCCTGGTGGACATTGGTTCGGCAAACGCACCCAGCCCACTTGCATGGACACAAAATGCAGACAAGGCTTTTGTAATGTTAAAACAGGCTCTTTCTTCGGCTCCCGCTCTGGGTTTACCAAACTATGAAAAACCTTTCCATTTGTACGCATGTGAGAGACAGGGATTCGCACAATCTGTGCTGACACAGAAGCATGGAAATAAATTACGGCCTGTTGCATATTATAGTACTAAATTGGATCCGGTAGCGCAAGGATTCCCCCCTTGTCTCAAGGCAGTAGCAGCCGCTTCGCTCGCGGTGCAGGCGACCGAAGCACTCGTCGCGGGAAACACTTTGATTCTCCTGGTACCGCATGCAGTGACAGCTGTATTGTTAAAAACGAAAACACAACATTTGTCGGCTTCAAGAGCAACAACATACGAACTCTCACTCACAGCACCCACGAACATTACGATTAGGAGATGCGCACCGCTGAATCCTGCTAGTTTGTTGCCAGGAGTACAAGATGGTGATCCTCACAATTGTGAAGAGATAATCGCCCACACATGTCTACCCCGTCCTGACTTGAGAGACACACCAATCCAAAATTCTGAATTGGTTCTATATGTCGACGGCTCATCATCGCGTGCACCTGATGGATGTTTATTAACAGGCTACGCCGTTTGCTCTGATCACGAAGTAATCGAAAGCGGGAGATTGGCTGAGAGCTGTTCCGCGCAGCAGGCAGAACTGTTCGCCCTCACTCGTGCATGCCATTTAGCCAAAGGCCAAATAGTGACAATCTACACTGACTCCGGCTATGCCTTTGGTGCTGTACACGAATTCGGAGCACTCTGGCACGAAAGGGGTTTTATAACATCATCAGGTGCGCAGGTGAGGAATGGAGCATGGATTGCGAATCTGTTGGAAGCAATACTTCTGCCTCACCAAATTGCAGTGGTAAAATGTGACGCCCACACTGGGAGATCTGATGACGTCTCACGGGGAAATGCCAGGGCAGATGCAGCTGCAAAATCTGCTGCCCACACCAGAGCTCTTTTAATATCACAATGTGTATTGAGACAAGAGGCAACACCGACCATTGACGATATAAACACTTTGCAGACAGCTGTCAGTGCTAAAGAACGAGATTTGTGGATACTGGCTGGATGTGAATTCGAAAATGAATCCAAATTATGGAGATCATCTGATGGTCGTGTGGTGGCACCAAGAGCTCTATTACCTTGGCTCGCCCGATTGGCACATGGGGCCGGGCATACTAGCAAAGGCGGCATGAGTGCTTCAATTGGGAGACAGTGGTTTGCCCCGGGGTTTAGTCCAATTGCAGAACAGTATTGTAAGACATGTCATATTTGCCAAAAACATAACCCAGCAAGGGGGGTGGAGATGGCCCCAGGGGGTCATCCAATTCCATTCGGACCTTTTGTTCATATCCAGATGGATTTTGTCCAGTTACCAAAATGCTGCGGTTTTGAATTTGCGTTAGTCATCGTCGATTTGTTCACCAAATGGGTTGAGGCTTACCCTTGTCGGAAAGCAGATGCCATTACTGTGGTTAAACTGTTGATGAAGGATTTCATCTGTAGGTTTGGAATACCTTGTAGGATCTCCAGTGACCAAGGTACTCATTTCACAGCCGAAGTGGTGAAAGAATTGTGTCACGTATTGCAAATCAAGCAACATTTCGACTGCCCGCATCGTCCACAATCTGCGGGGGCAGTAGAGAGGCAAAATGGATTCCTAAAGAATAAACTGGCCAAGATTTGTGAACAAACTGGATTAAAATGGCCAGATGCTCTGCCAATTGCTCTCATGACTATGAGATCTACCGCAAATCGAAACACTGGCTTATCTCCGCATGAGATTCTGATGGGAAGACCAATGAGATTACCGAACTCACCTCCTTTGACTATAAAAGACATGAACGTGCAGCAAATGGACGACACGTTGCTTACGTTCTGTATCTCATCTCTCTGAATCATGCTGTAAGAACTTTTTATGCACAGGTGAAACAAGCTCTGCCAGAACCAGCCACATCTGATCATCACAACTTCAAACCCGGAGACTTTGTTTATGTGAAAATTTACAAACGGAAGAACTCTCTTCAGGCACGTTGGTGTGGGCCATTTCAAATACTGCTAACTACCCATACAGCTGTGAAGTGTAAAGGAAGAGCAACATGGATCCATGCCACACACTGTAAACTGGCACACGGCAAAAAAGAACCCGAGGAGAACATTGCTTCCTGATAACTTTAATGATTCTTTCCATTGCAGGATTATTTGTACTACTAAATGCAGGTGGTGCAATGTGTACCTGGTCTGTTAAACCGATAAGTACTGTCTGTGATCAACATTATTTGCATGTTCTTTGGAGATGGGCCTATCAGACTACCCACCAAACTAAGCCTAGGGCATTCAGAGACCGAAGAAGCTTAACGAGCAAAGTGGGTTCACCACATGGAATAAACACTTATCTGGCTCTTTCTCGTAAACACGCGAAAGCTTTTAATAAAACGAATTGCTGGGTTTGTACTAAGATACCTCATTCAGCAGTTACTGGGATACCGCTTCTGGCTATACCATTTAATCTGAGTGAATGGTGTGGGTGCTGGGCAAAGGAAAGAAACTGGGATAAACAAGATAATAACCCTAACGACCACATCGTTACCAATGGAAATGGAAATTGCCTCCAACAACGAAATTTCAGTAACTGGTTTTGGCCAAATTTTAATATAAGTAAGATGCCTCCACATTTTATGGTTGAACGGGCAACAGAAAAACCCGAACTATGCTTGGTACAAGAGGCATGGGGAGAAAGAAGATTAGGGAATTCTGAATGCAGTAATTATATTTATGAAAATCACACGATGGGACCACAAGTCGCTTTAAATAATACTTATTTCGTGTGTGGAAATCGAGCATACCCATGGCTTCCAGTTAATTGGAGTGGATCTTGTTTCTTGTCATATATTTTGCCACATATGCGCCTGTTATCTAAGTCACCTGTTGAGCATTTGAAACGAGATAAACGGGGTTTCACGTCAACTGAACTGTTCTTCATGATTTTAATCCCTCACTACGGTGTTGGACAAACGTCTGTGGGATTGGCAGAGTTAGCTGCTTCGCTTGAATTATTGGCAAATAAAACTGCTCTAGGCATGATTGATATCAACTCGGAGGTCGTCGCCCTACGTGCAGTTTCAATGCAAAACCGAGTTGCGCTCAACCTCATTCTCGCGGCTCAAGGAGGAACGTGTGCTGTAATTAACTCTGAGTGTTGTACTTATATCCCTGATAACTCGGAGAAAATCACGAACATAGCTGACAAGATTAAACAAGAAGGAGCCAAGTATCACAATTATTTCACGAAAGATGGGCTTTATTCCTGGTTTGAAGGGATTTTTGGAGGCTGGGGAACTACCCTATTGCATTGGATTTCCGTTGGGTTATTGTGGATCATCATTATAGTGGTGCTTGTTAGATGTGCAACAATTACAATGCCGGCATTGATTGTTTCTTGTCTAAAGAGGAATACTGCTAAAAAGGTGATGGTGGCCCAAGCAACACCCTCATACCCTGGTTTTGAGACTGAGTCCTACGACTCTTTTGAGATAGAACCTGAACTTGGAAATCCATAAGTAGCGCAAATGAATGTGTTCAATATTCACGGGAATTGTCAATCCACTCTTGCTCATCTGCTTTGTTCCCGAAATAGGTTGTCGAAAATCAGCTGTGCAGCCCAACGGGTAGCCTTATCTTCTATCGGCCTAGGGGCCTACCGGAACCTCAACCAGGTCCGAAGCTGTACAGCCACATGAAGCCACCTGGCTTGCGGGACAGGAAAGGCTAAGGGACTGAGCTCTACGATGGGGAAAAGGGGGGATGTGACTACCCAAGAAAATGGGCACACTCAAACGCAAGAGAGAATGCATTTCCAAGTGAAGAGAAAATATATATCGTTAAACTTAACTAGTGTTGCCTTTTTAGGCAACAAGGGGGGAGTGTTGGGGAAATTATTACTCTCTAGACAAGAAACCTTTGCCTCAGTCTGAGTAGGTCAAAGTGTTTGTGTTTTTCCTCTACTGTTCTACTATTTAGTTGTTAAGGCCTACCACCTACTTATAATCTTGTCTTTCTTTGACACTTTGGACATTGCTTGGGTTTCTGAAAGTACAAGGTGACCGGGCTGATAAGCTGTGCATTCTGTTCTTGCGATCAAAGGCTTCTCTGCTTATAAAATGGAATGGATATATGGGGAGTGGGAGATGATCTGAGCGACAGCAAATAAATGGTACAGAAGAAAGAACTCCTTGTGGACATTGATTATTACTGGACTTCTGTGGTTTATTTTATCCCGATACATGCAACACTGAGTCGGCTAGACGTTGAATCCTCGAGGAGGTCAAGATCCCTCAACAATCAAAAGAATCCTTTCGATCACGACGCGGTTCAAGGGTAGAAATCCACGTCACCAGTGTATGACTCACACGTTCCGCATATGCTGGCCATAAGTTGTAGGCACATTATGCGATCATTGACACACGTCGACACATGTTACTTGTAAGTTACTCATAAGTCGAAACACGTCGAGGTAATGTTTAATATACCCGAAACTTATTTCTAACCTATGAGTAACGTGCTTTGAACCTATGTGTAATGTATCTCCATCGCATATTGACGTATTTAGACGTATTTGATGTCTTCCGGATGACCACAGAACTTACTGAACGAGTTTCTAACTTACAGCTACCGTATAATGACGTATTGGCAGCATTTAGGGGAATTGGTATATAAAAATGGGCTTCACAGGAGGAACCCGTCAGTGTTCCAGACTCCATGGTTTATTTATTTATTTATTTTCTTTGGAATGACGGTGATGTTGACACTTCGATTTCTAGTGCGGTTATGATTTGAATCTTTGAGCAGCAGCCTATTACTAGGCTATGCCACATGATCGTCGGCGATACGCTGCCGCGCGCTATGCATACGTTAGACTATCGTTGGGCATAGGTTGTGAACACCGACAACACGCTAAGCATTCGTTGGTATAAGTTATCGAAACGTTCTGTGTACGTTACTAATACGTTATGCATACATCCAACTCGTTATGAAAATGCCCAAAACTGAAAAAAACATCAATAGTTCAGCGTATGCCAGCGTTTTACATACATTTTGATACGTTGCCATATGCTAGCTAAAACGTCAAGGTGTGACAGGACCCTCTAACTTCGCCCTATGTCTCCCAGTTTTAAATCTTATAAAATGTGTTGTTAATATCTATGTCCATCGTTTACTAATGTCCTTCTTGCAATGCATGTAAAACTCCAATGATATATAAACATTATGATGGTGTCAGTCACTGTCTGCTTCATTTGCTATCCCCTTTCTCACCACTTTGCGCATCAGCAAACTTCATTGGCATAATTAACAGTCTTAGAATTCTGCTTATAGCATATATATATATATATATATATATATATATATATATATATATATATATATATATATATATATATATATATACACTTCTTCCTTTTGTTCAGTCAAAAGTAGACGTTTGTTAGTGTTCACTATGCCAAAATTATGTGTCACGGCATTCCACTGGGCACCACTTTAAGCCCAACCATCATGAGTTTGGTATTGTTGCTCATTGTATTCCGTTTGTCACAGGATTGTTATTGTTGTTGTTCTATGGATAACCCATCCTGTTAATAAATGTCACTGTGTGTGTGTGTGTCTCCTCTATAACTCCAAAACCATAAAACCTTCCAGCCTGAAACTTTGCATGCATAATAAGAAAACTCCAATGAAGTGCATGACTGAAAATTGAGTGTTTGGGTTAATTAAAACACTCCTTTTGAACATAGTTAACAGCCTTATTTAATTATATCCATCATCAGGTATATCCTTGGTCACTGCTCTCTATGGGGTCTTAAGGACTATCCTGGGTAACCTTGCTGGGGTCTGAAGCCACCATGTTTTTTGGCTTGCTCAAACATGCTTTGACTTGGAACAGGCCGCAATGATTTCCTAACGATAAAGTTTTTTTTTTCACTTTGCTCACTCATATTAGTTTGTTCATCATAGCTTCAAATCACTGGGTACATTGCAATGCTTATAAACGCCCAGTAATGCCAGCATTCGTGGCTTTATTTTATTTCCATACATGCGATAACCTCAAGAATCTCTTCAAATAAGCTGAATTACAAAATTGAAGCTCCAGAATCGAGCTTAGAAGCAGTTCGGACTCCTAAAAAAAGTGTTCATTTGTCCAATTCGGACATATTTGACATTTTGGGCATATCTGGAGTCCGGGAGGTGTATGCTAATAAAATGATGGTTCGGTGATTGCTAATTGCGTGCTAAGCAGGCTGTTTCTCAACAACCGTTTCGTTGGAGTGCTTAAGCCACTTGGCAAGCGCTCTACAATATTCGCACTGTATCGACTTGAACAAAGTTCAGCAGCCTCTCGCATGCGTTGATGGCCACATGTTCTGCGTTGCAACAGGCGATGGCTGGCTCACTGAAAATGTGAAGTTATATTTTCCACAACGTTTTCCATTTTTGTACGTTCTTCCATAACATGACCTGTCACTTCAGCATAGATTAATACAAATAGAAATTAAACGTTTCGTTTTTAAAAGTTTCTTCAACCGTTTTGTGGATTGCGTGGTGAAGCCTCTTGGCACACGTTCTTGAAGCTTCAATGGCGATACCACGGTTCGATATATCATGGAAGTAGAAAGGCAAAATAAATTATGTGATCACAATGAGTGAAAAATGTTTTCGGTTATCAAGTAATGAATCGCCACATCATGGCAGGAAAGCCGAGAGGTACACAAGCACACTCTGTACAGCCTGGATTTGAATCCCGACCCAGCTATAAACGGTCATCCTGGTGTTTCACAGGTAGGGCGATTCATCATTGTGTATGCTGTCTCTCGGATGGACGTTAAACTGGGCATCTCATCTGCCGGAATCCCTCACCCCTCTCCAAATATCACCCCACTCCCTCCCTTGTCTCTCTTCCTCCCTCACTCCCTCCCTCTCCTCTGCCTCTCTCACCACTATTCCATCACTCTCTCTTCCTCCCAACCCTACCCCTTCTCTCCCACCCCTCTCCCTCTTTTCAATCCCGACCCACCTCTCTCTCTCTCCGATCCCTCCTGCTTCCCCTCCTTTCCTCTTCCCTCCCACTCTCTCCACCCCTCTATGTTTGTTCCTTATATATTTCCAAACTTCTGGGCCAATTTCCCCAAAGTTTGCTCTCCCACATTATTTTCACATGCAGAAAATCAGTCACAATAAAAACTTTAAATTCTGAAATGAAATTGATGTAAAAACATGAAATAGCAGCGCTTTTGGAAAGTGAACATCGTACATCACTAAAGTATGCCCTTGCGTCATCCCACATTGGCACGTCATTCCCTCAACTACAAGAAGAATGGAGCTTGGACTGCGTATGCACATTCTAAGGTCAATACTTTGATGGGAATCGAACCTATTCGTTTAGGTTTTAACAGTACCTGGTTGGGATTTGGATGCACCTCGTTCCAGGAACCAACCAGGTTGCCTGAATTGATGGGTTGGAATGGCTTGTGGCAAACAGAAGGCAAGATGCGGTAGAGCCAGCTGTAACAAAATGCACACAATAGAAGAAGGGTGGTTCGAGAATAAGGTTTTTGTTCGGATGGAGAACGAGAGTATATGATACGTATATTTAAGGAAGAGTATATATATATATATATATATATATATATATATATATATATATATATATATATATATATATATATATATATATATATATATATATATATATATATATATATATATACACAGCTACACGAACTCAACAAGAAGGTGCACATTGAGAATAAAGATACCAGTGGATTGATACTACTCAGAAGCAATTTTTCTGTCTTCAATGAAGTTAGCAATTGTTTGAATCAGATAATGCTTAAAATACAAGCACATTTAATTGAATCCTACTCTGCAAAATAACGCAATTCCCTGTTATGTGTGTATGTATGTGTGGATGTCTGATAATTATAGAATCAAAAATAACTGGGTCAATCTCCAACAAATCTTGCATACCCAGGTTCAGCTCATGGGCACAAAATAATTCCTGCGCCCCCTGGTGAGAATGGGGAGACTACACGTGAATTTCACCTGTACAAGAGAATAGTGCAAGTGGCTTAACCGCTTACCCTTGCTGTGGGGAACGGGTATTGACCCCCTTTGTTTTACTTTTTTCCATCGCTCCCAGAGAGAGCGGATGTTACTTTTACTAAAAGGAGACGTGTCTGTCCATCATGCGGAGAAGAATCGGAACCTCGAGCTTTAACTCAGCGGTTCCTGCCGTCGTGGAACAATAAAAATCGTACCATTGGAAGTTAATAATTTATTTCCTTGTTTGGAAAGCTGGGAATGTATTTCCTTCAAAGAAAAAAATTGTGTCTGTTTAATCACAACAATGCCTGTTTAAAAAAAAATCCTCTTTCCACTATTGATGAAGCAGGAATGGGTGCTTAATATAGTGGCTCAAACGGTAAGATTTATTATTCTATGACAACAGGAATCCTTCACAAGGACACGGAAGGAGCACACAATATTATATATAGAAATACACTGTATATAGTAAAGCTAAAGGAGCATACAATATATACATATGGACTAACACATATCTCATAACCATCCCTATCAGTTCCAGTCGATGCATTGAAATCCCCCAAGACGAGAAGAGCATCCGACCTGGGGCACTGATCAACCACAGACTCGAGCGTGGTGTAGAATGCGTCCTTCACGGTGAGATCACTCGCCTCAGTCGGAGCATATACAGAGACCAGGGAAAGGACACCCAAGGAGTGACGAATCCTTACTCTCATAATACGCTCGTTCACCGGTGTTAGCTCAATTATCATGGGAGTCCTCTTATCGGACACAACTACAGCAACTCCTTGGGAATGGTAACCATCAGAACGACCAGACCAGTAGGAGATGTAATGACCCGCTATGATCTCACCACTGTCCAGTTCCCGAACCTCAGAGAATGCTGCAATACCGATGTTCAAACGCTGGAGCTCAGATGATAACAGAGACAGGTGATCATCCTCCTTTAGGGATAGGACATTCCAGGCACCCACCCGAAGGGACCGCCTCAGGTTAACCAAAGGAGACCTCAGTATCACCCGGCACACACTTCCGCAATCTGACCCGGGAAAGTTACCCCATGTTTTTCCTTCTATTATCAAAGAATGGGGGTTCTTGAAGGCTTTGCCCCAATGCCATGATCTGGTGAACTGCCCTGCAAAGGGTTGTTACTCTCATAGAGTGGGTTTTCAGTTAGATTTGCGTTTTTTAAAATGTGTTTTGCAGAATGAAGGGTTTTATGGTGGCTGGAGTGCAAATCCTGTCGCAAACCACCTCAAAAAAAGTAACCCAACTGCAGGAGGACGTCCGCAGACACTGTTGGGCACCAGATATGGATGGCCGTTGGCTCACAAGAAGCTCCTCTGCCCTTTGACAGGTTTTATGTTTAATTCTGCTTTGTGTACATATCCATACACCCTCCTCACCAGGAAACCTGGTTGGGGAGACAGTTTAGTTGCCACCAACCTGACGATGAAACAGGTTAGTACAGGTTTACATGGTACCTGTCGAAAGTCACAGATGTGATCTGGCCTGACCTGACAATAATACCACCCCCTTCACATGAAGGTTGGTTTAAACAATTAAAAAATTGAAATACATCTCACCTATAGTCAGAATTTAAACAAAAATAAGTTCTTTTGAAGCATTTTTCACTTGATTCGGAACAGTCACCAGAAAATTTGGGTCGTTCTCTTTGGTCTCCCATATGAGCACTTGCTTCATGATGCTAGGATTCCAGATTCAATTCCCCTTTACTGTTTGATTTTTTTTTCTAAGTCCAAGCATGATGGGCCAAATTGTCACCTCCTGCATCCAAGTTCCTTGTAATATCTTTGTAATTCATATGAAGTACACTCATCTCCAAGTGTTCTTGTCCAAATGTAAAGTACATTAATTTGTCCATTTGTAATATACATACAAGTTCCTCCCTGAGCCATATTAAAAAAAAAACAACCATGAACTGGTAAACTTTGTGAAGGATACAAATCAGTGGTCTCAGACTGAATAATATAATCTACCAGGTAACACGTCAAAGACCGAGACAGCATTCATTCATTCATTTCATAAAACAAGGAATAAATGACAGAAGCTCCTTCTATCCTGTCTATGGCAATTTAACCCCCTATTTCGTGTGAGAGATTTAATGCAAACCCCTCCACACATTGGTCTCACCTGCGCTGATTGATACTGCGTGGACAGGTAAATGCAGTACCAGACAACTGTTCAGCGTACAATCCATAAGGACAAATCTGGGGATTGTTCTGAGAAGCAGACAATAAATAGCTTCAGTCTCATAAATATAAACTTCATAACATTACAAAATGCTTACTTGATATTCACATCTATATTACCCTCTTGTTTAACAGAGAGGGGTGAAAACATAGCCTCCTACCACCTTCGGTGGCAGAGGTAATGAAGGGTTCATTACCTGCCCTTGAGGAAGAGAGCCAGGGTATTGAGGATCCTCTGAGGAAAATTCATTCCCAAATCCAGAGAGGTACTGAAAGATACCACAGGCCATGTCAGGAAAGATGTCAAACGAATGCATATTATATGAAACAAGGACAAATGTGTCCAAGAGCCACGTCCTAAAGGTTTTGTCTTCACCAGAAGATGAAGAAGAAGAACAATGCGGAGCTCTCTTAGAGCCAGCCTTCGCAATGCGACGCGGCTAAAAATAAATTACAAAAAGGGAAAGGTGACAGCTAAAATGCCTCCATGTGTCTATCTGTATGTATATATACAGGTAGTGGACGAAAAAAAATGGACACACCAACATAATGTCACTGAGTAGGGTATTGGGCTACCACGTGCATCCAGGGCAGCATGGAGTCAACAAGCATCGATAACTCTTACTCTGGAATGTGGCACCATTCTTCTACAAGGAAGTCAACAATTCACAGTTTGATGGAGGGGGAAACCACCATCTTAGGCACCTCCCCAGACAGTCCCACAAATGTTCTATGGGATTGAGGTCTGGCAATTGGAAGGGCCATGGAACATGGGTAACTTTGTCCTTGTGATCCTCAAACCACCCGGTGACAAGATGTGCCCTGTGGACTGGAGCATTGTTGCTACTCCCAGCAGGAAAGAAATGCTGCATCATAAGATGCAGATGATCACTCAGGACAGTAACGTAGCACGCTGCATCAGTCCTGCTTTCCAATGGAATGAGTGGACCCAGACAATGCCAGATAAATGCTACCCACACTATTATGGAACTGCCAGAACCTTTTACTGTTGGAACCAGGCACCCGGGGCTGGAGAGATGCTTGCGTTGTCGCCACACATGCACAAATCCATTCGGCAAGAACATGGTGAAGGATGACTCATCAAACCATATCACTTTCCTCCACTGCTCAGCACTTTCATTGATAAAGGCCCGGTCACACCTTGATGTTTTAGCCAGCGATGGCAACGTATTAAAATGTATCTAAAATGCTGGCTTACGTTGAACTTTTGATGTTTTTTTTTAAAGATTCGGACGTATTCATAGCGACTTGGTCTTATGTATAACGCATTGGTAACGGACACAGAACGTTTCGTTGTGTTATAGATAACTTATACCAATGAATGCTGAACCTGTTGTCGGCCTACACAACCGATGCCCAACGATAGTCTAACTTAGGCATAGCGCGTTGCACGCATCGCCGACGATGTCGTGACGTAGCCTATTAAAATGCTGACGCACAACGATTCGAATCATAACTGCCGTAGAAATGGAAGTGACAACATCGCGGTCACACCTTGGCGATCTTGCCTGCGTATGCCGACCTAAGAAAAATGTGTCTAAAACGTTGGGGCACGTCAAATACGGTATGAGTAAGTTTGGTATACGTGAGTACAACACTAAAGTACGCTATCATACGTCGTAGTAAGTAGAGTACGTCAAGAAATTTTAAACATGTTCAAAATTTTACGACGTACTCGGCGTATGACACACGTTCCGCATGCGATGGGGATAAGTTTTACACACGATATGTGGACGCTTACACACGTCGACAAAGGCTACTTATAAGCTACTCATAAGTCGAAACACGTCGCGGTAATGTCTTTTTTACGCGAAACTTATTTCTAACTTATGTTTGACGTGCTTTGAACCAATTCTTTACGTAGTCCCAACACACATCGACGTATGTAGACGTATTCCAATGACGTCTTCCGGTCGACAAAAATAAATAAATTAACGTGTTTCTAGCTTACAACTGCCATATAAAGACGTGTTCCCAGCGGTTTTGGGAATTGGTATATAAAAATGCTGCTCATAAAAGTGGAACCCAACAGTGTTTTCGAGTCATTTTTGAGTCGATGTCCATGTCAGCAGTAACAGTATCAGTATCAGTATCAGTATTAGTATTAGTATTAGTAGTAGTTTGTTCATGTTGGCAGTAGTAGGTGAGTGTGAGGGGGAGGGTGTGGGTTATGATGGATCATCCTTGCGTTTAACGATTTAACGATTTAAATGATAAACTCAACGATTTAAATGGCTGCATCTCCACTATTGAAAGTAGACGCTTGGGCTCAACAATTGGATTTTTTTTACACTCAACGACTTTTAAACGGTACCACTCAGCTATTTTCATTGTTTACAATGAACGATTTAAATTGCTGTCACTCGCCTTTGTTTTTTGACGCTGGGGTTTGGAAATTTGAAGCGTTTCTTCTGAACGTGTTAAAACGCTCAAACTCGATTATTTTAAATAGACGCTGCCGATGGACAATTGGAATCACAGCCAAGCTAGACATCGAAGTGTGAACATCGTCGTCATGCCGAAGAAAAGTTTGAAGAATGCTGCAAATAAGTGTCCTGGCCGTGGCCGTGGACGCTGACGCATGGACGATCCATTATACCGACATCTTTCAGCCTATGAGTAACTTAAAAGTAACGTCTGTCGACGTGTGGCAACGATCGCGTAACGTGCCAACAACACGTTAATCATAGGTTAGAAATAAGTTTCGGGTACGCTAAACATTACCTCGGCGTGTCTCAACTTATGATTAACTTACAAGTAGCATGTGTTGACGTCTGTCAACGATCGCAGACCGTGCATACAACTTGTGGCCAGCGTAGCGGAACGTGTGAGTCATACGCCGGCATACGTCGTGAAATTTCAAGCATGAAAAAATTTGAGGACAACCAAAAAGTACAACGTTTAAAGCCAACATACAACGACGTATGGCAGTGTTTTTCAGCGTGCTATCAATGTTATCAAAACTTACCCATAACGTATTCAACGTGTGCCAGCGTTTTAGAAAAAAAATTCAAAAATCGGCATACGTTGGCTAAAACGTCAAGGTGTCAGGTCAGGTCAGGTATGGGAGCATGTGCCAGAACAGCACGTCGCTGCGTCCACTTTCCGCCGGTACTCCAGGGGCCTCCGTCTGGCCATCCCCCAGGCAGATGCCAGGCCCATCCCCATCTCCTTGAGATGATGGTCAACCTGTTGCAACCATGAGGCACGTGGTCGACCCACTGGCCTCCTCCACTCGTGAGACTCCCTCGCTGAGAGAATCTGGTGAGCAGGATCAGAGTCAGGAAAACGAGCCACATGTCCATACAGCCGCAACTGACGCTCACGGACTATGCAGGTAACAAATCTCATCCGAGTCTCTCTCAGCAACCGCTCGTTGGACACAAAATCCGACCAGCGATAGCCAAGGATTCTCCGAAGAGACCTGGTACCAAAGGAATTAAGTCTCCGTCTCAGATCCTTGGTCAGAGTCCAAGTCTCGCACCCATAGAGCAAGACTGGAAGTACCAAGGACCTGAAGACTCGGACTTTCGTCCTCCCGCACAGGTACCGGCAGCGCCACACCCCATGATCCAGTGAATCCATGACTCCCCAGGCCCGACCCAGACGTCTATTGACCTCTGACTCGCAGCCAGCAGAGACATGAATATCACTGCCAAGGTAAGTGAATCTCTCCACGACCTCAACATCCTCACCACAAACAGACACAGACAGGACAGCAGCATCCAAGATGTCACCGAAAGCCTGGATCTTAGTTTTGACCCAAGAAACCCGTAATCCCAACGGCTCCGACTCCTCATTCATCACCTCGAGGGCCCCCAAGAGGATGTCTAAAGTCTCCACAAAGATGACTGCATCATCTGCAAAGTCAAGGTCCGAGATCTTGACATTCCCAAATGACGCACCGCAACTTGATCTCTCCGACATCCTCCCTAGAATCCAGTCCATACAAGTGCTGAAAAGTGTGGGGGCAAGTACACATCCCTGACGAACTCCAGTAACAACTGGAAATAAGTCAGAGATGGTACCACCACACTTCACAGCACTCTCAGTACCAGAGTAGAGTTCAGACATCAGATCGATCAGTTTTGGTGGCACCCCACGAAGACCAAGAATCCTCCAGAGGACATCCCGATTCACTGAATCGAACGCTTTACAGAGATCAACATAGGCTGCAAGCAGCCCCTGCCGAAACTCTCGTCTGCGTTCGGTGAGGACACGAAGTGCAAGGATACGGTCAATCGTTGACCTCTTTGGTGTAAAGCCTGACTGCTCTGGACGCTGGTGTTCAAGCAGATGGTGGCGAACCCTATCGAGAATTATCCGAGCAAAGACCTTGCCCGGCACTGAGAGCAGCGTCACCCCTCGGTAGTTGTTGCAGTCTTGGCGATCACCCTTCCCTTTCCAGAGAGGGACAACAAGGCCCCTCTTCCAGTCAGTTGGGATGATGCCTGTGTTCCAGGCAGAGCACAAAACTGCATGCAACGACACGAGTGCAGCATTTCCACCAGCCTTGAGAAGTTCGGCATGGATGCCACAGATTCCTGGAGCTTTGCCCCGTTTCAACTGGTTCACCGCAGCCCGTGTTTCCACAAGCGTAGGTGGACCACAGTTGATTCGAGGGTCAGCAACAGGGATTGTAACACCCTTGACGTCCAACTCGACAGTTGGGGGATCAGCCTGGTACAACCGCTCAAAGTAACCGGCCCAGCGGGCCTTCACTTCAGACTCCTCTGTCAGGAGCCTACCACTCTCTGCTCGAACTGTAGTGCTCCGAGGGATGGGCTTGGATGAACGTAATGCGCGAATTCCCCTGTAAGCGGGACGAGAATCACCTGTCCACAGGTGATGCTCTACCCCCTCACAGATTCCTCGCGCATAGGCCTCCTTGTCCACCCTCAGTGCACGTACAGTTTTACGCCTCAGCTCCCTGAACAGCTTAGCTCTGCCATTCAGCCTGGCCCTGCGACTCTGGTCAATGGTATCCAGTGTCCCTTGAGAGACAAAATTCTTCTTTGCCCTGCGGTGAGCTCCAAGGCATCCACCGGCAACATCAAGGACGGTGGTCTTGAAGGTGCTCCACAACTCTTCAGGACCCCCCAAAGCACCCAGACCCCCCAAGTGTCCACTCAGCCTGTTCGCAAACTCCTCAGCTACTCTCTCATCCCTGAGCTTGGCAACATCCAGCCTCGGCTGGGATGGTACCATTCTCCAGGATTTAAGGTGCAGCTTTAGAGTTGCTACAACAAGCCTGTGGTCAGTATTGAGGAACTGAGCACTCTGGTAGACCCTGCAGTTCTGGATCATCCTCCAACGACCGTCAATGAGGACATGGTCAATCTCCTTTGCCACACCGCCAGCGTTGGAATACCAAGTCCAGCGATGAGCTTGTGGGCGCTGAAACCATGAACCAGCCACCCTAAGTCCATGACTTCTTGCAAAGTCAAGGAACTTAGTGCCATTCTGGTTCATAGTTCCTGACCCATGGGGACCAACACACACCTCATAACCGTCCCTATCAGTTCCAGTCGATGCATTGAAATCCCCCAAGACTAGAAGTGCATCTCGTCTGGGGCACTGATTAACCACAGACTCGAGCGTGGTGTAGAATGCATCCTTCACGGTGAGATCACTCGCCTCAGTCGGAGCATAAACAGACCAGGGAAATGACACCTAAGGAGTGACGAATCCTTAATCTTATAATACGTTCGTTGACCGGCGTTACCTCAATTATCATTGGGGTCAGCTTATTGGACACAGCTACAGCAACTCCTTGGGTATGGTAACCATCAGAGCGACCAGACCAATAGTAGGTGTAACCACCCACCATTATCTCGCCGCAATCCGGTCTCCGAACCTCAGAGAGAGCTGCAATCCCGATGTCCAAACGCTTGAGCTCAGATGATAACAGAGACAGGTGATCATCCTCTCTTAGGGATAGGACATTCCAGGCACCCACCCGAAGGGACCGCCTCAGGTTAACCCAAGGAGACCGCCGTCTGGTGGACGACACCTCAGCACCACTCCGACACACTATCCCGCAATCTGACCCAGGGATGTTACCCCGTGGTTTCCCTCCTATCAAAGATTGGGGGTCCCGAAGGCTTTGCCCCAATCCCGTCATCCGGTGAGCTGCCCTGCGAAGGGAAGCTGCACAGGAGGTACTCCCACGGAGTGGGTTTTCAGATTTTTTTGCGTTTTTGCGTTTTGCGGTGCGACCGGGCCTTAAGCTCCTTGCACCACTGGACCCGCAAAACGGGTGTGAGCAGGTGTTATGAGCGCTTTGTGCAAAGCAACCCAGTTATGGTATACCACTCTGTGAAGTTCCCTTATGACCGTTTTCGACGATACAGCATGCTCACGGCCCATGTTGAAATCCTCACACACTTTGTTCTCCATTGCTCTCCTGTTTCACCTCACAGTTTGGACGAATGCCCATGCATTACGCTTGTTGAGTATGCACTTCCACCCACTGTTGCCTTTCGATGATGACGCCTTTCCTCCTTTTTCACCAGGCTGATATCACCTTCGAGACAGTTCCTTGTGACAGGTCAGCAATTTCCGAAGCCTTTGCCACTGAAGCGCCTGCTAAATGTGCACCAACAATTACACTCCCCTGCAAAGTCATTGAAGCCTCCTCTTGCGGTTCTTAATACCTGATTCGAGCCACAACTCACATTGACATACATACACATACACACACACACACACACACACACACACACACACACACACACACACACACACACACACACACACACACACACACACACACACACACACACACACACACACACACACACACACACACACACACACACACACACACTGGGAAAAGATTTGCTAATTTCACGAGCTGGTCACGTATGTGTGGCACCCAATACTTTGCATATATGTTGAACGGCCCATGTACCCTGGTGCTTCCATTTTTGTCCACCATTTGTACCGACCACACAACCAAAAGGAGTCTCTTGCTATCGTCTCTTTTACATTATTTTCATCTACAGGGTGCCCCACAGAAAACCAGGAAATTTGAGATTTTGAGATTTATTTTGCTGTATTTTACCATATCAATAAACAAACATATTGTTGCGAATTCGCACCCGCCGGCGTGCGAACGGCCACGTGACTCGAATCGTGGCACGTCGGCCACCAGACGGACAATTTTGTCGTGACCCTCTCGGACTAATGCCAGGAGCTAGTCATGGGTGGGCCTTATTCCCCATTCGCTCCACACACAGACCCGCTGGCCTCACTCACTCACCAAGCACATGTTTCCACTTCACTACTCTTCAACACACACCGATGAACTCTGCCATCCTGCTCACTACATCCCCTAACTAACTCGTGCTCCCACGTCATCCCTTATACTATAGCACGTTCCATTTAACACTACGTAGCTAAGCTACATCCCCGCTACACATCGAAAGTCTGTCACTGTCTTCTAATAATCAAAAATAATTTCCCATCCTAAATCTGGCTACAATCCCTCTAACTAATCCATTCCACGGGCCCCATGAGGACTTACCCCTGCCCCATGAAGCCGGTCTAACTAAGCTAACCCTTCCCCCTGACTAGTTCCATCCTGTGCCCCGGCCAAGGGGATCATCCACCCCTTGCCCAGGAATCCTGTTCACCCGAAAGCGAGGCTTGCCTTTTTTTTTTTTTAATTGCGCAGCACCAGCGCCGTAACTCACAACCTGCACACCAGCGCGGCAATTCACAGCCGCGCACCTTTGGCGTGACGTCATGGCAGCTGTTCGCGTCCCTCTTGGACGGTACCATCCGGCAGGGATTCACCCTCCTGCCGGATTCCAACCATACACGCAGCCATGACGTCACCCAGCGCATAAAAAAGAAACACAAGCCTCACGTCTCGAGGGGTTCCCCACGTGAACACATGTGCTCTGCCCATTGGAGCTTAACACACCCGCCCGCGTGGAGAACCCGTCCGGTCCAAATCCGTAATCCTGCCTAATCTTTGTCCGTCCACGGGATAGGCAAATCCACCGCTGGCGTTTCCGGACTGGGCTTCACTCCCGCAAGCGAGCACGTGGCGGCCTCGTGCGTTGCATAGCACGGACCTCGCGCTCGCTGCTGTGTAAACCCGGCGCGGTGCTCAAAACATCTACAGCCGCTACTCGGCTTTTGTCCCTCTGTCGCAGTCGTCGTCTCCATTACAACCACGCACACCTGCGTGTTACGGCGCTCACACTCCACTCCATTACACTCACATTCACACCGGGAGATGCGGCTGTGTGCTCATTCATGCCCACCGTCATCTCCCCCACACACAGCGACCTTACACACGCCGTCTCACTCACACTCAGCCGTTCACTCACGCACCGTGCCTTACTCACACACGCGGGGGCATTCACCCGCGGTGCCTCATCCACACACGGCGTGCTGGGAAGCAGGCCTTCGGCACACTTGCCACCACACCACTCACACACGGGGTCGCTTCCACACACGGGGACACACTCACACCTTGCACCACACACACAGGGCCAACCACACTTGGGACTTGTGCCACCCCAAGGGTTCCCGGGGCCTCAATATCCCCCAAGCTCTCCGTGCACCCATCCACAGCACTCCTCCCCTCGACCCCGCAAAGCACGACTGAACCCACCTGGTCGCGAGTCGCTTCAAGGGAGCATAGCGGCTCCCTCCGTTCCTGGAGGAGGCTATCCAACTGCTCGCACCGGGTCCCTACACGTTCTACGAGCTCACCCCCATTATCCTCCACTAACTCTGTGTGTGTGTGTTCGTCACTAACCCCGTCCAATTCACTCTCTATCTTCCGTGTCTCTGTACATTTATTAGTTTCTGTTGTCTCCTCGTGTCTATTAGTCTCTGCTTCTTTCTGGCGTCTTTCCCCTATATTTACGTAGGTCAACCTTGCTTTCTTCTTAAGTCGCTCCCGTCCTTCCCTCTGTTTCACTCCTTGCTCTTTTACGATCTCCGCATACCTCATCCTTGCTTTCAGTCTTAATTGTTCTTTTCTCTCCCTCCCAATTCCTTTCACCTCGTATCTTATCTCCCTCGTGCACGTCTCCGTCACCCTAATTAGTTTTTCCCTCTCGGTCACCGTCACTTTTTCCGTCACGACCCTCGCCCAACACGTCTTCCGCATTACTTCGTCCTCACCCGCCTCCCTTGCGGGCCTGACAACCGTTGCACTCCCTCCCAGCTCGTTCGTCCCCACACGTGGCGTCGCCATTTTGAGCTCCACCGTTGTCGCCTTCATGCCCGCCTGCAGGCTTCGGCCTATTTGCTGCATCTCACCCCGCATTTCTCTCATTTCTTCCTTCAATTCGTTTTTCATTTGTTGTGTATTCGTATCCATTTCGTTCATTTGTTGCGCATCCGTATTAATCTTTGCCAGCATGGCGAATAGCTGGGCCATGTCGGGTGCGCTTGGGTGAGCAATTTCGGCAGGGATCGAGGGAGGGTTTTGGTGGAGAGGGGGAGGGACGTGTCATACACCGCAGCCACCGCCGCACCTATTTCGGGCTCTGGGTTCAGTTGGGGGAGTTCGTGTTCCTGCACAACCAACATTTCCTGCTCGGGGTTCTCATCCTGGGCCATGGATTCTAGACATTCTACATACATTCCTACTACCCCCGGCTCCCGCTCGCCTTGAGACTCCATCTTATTTCTCGGAAGGGGTTAATTTAGCTCGCTCGTAATTTGGAGGGAATCGGGGGTCGCTCCTCTCACCCCTGGACCGATTCCCGTGAATTTAGCTGGAGACAGGAGAGTTTGTTTTCCCGCTCTCTGACACCAGTGTCGCGAATTCGCGCCCGCCGGCGTGCGATCGGCCAAGTGACTCGAATCGCGGCACATCGCCCACCGGACGGACAATTCTGTCGTGACCCTCTCGGACTAACGCCGGGAGCTAGTCACGGGTGGGCCTTTTGGCCTCACCACGATTGTGCCAATCGGCCACCCGCGTGGGATAGGGTTGTTCACCAAACTCGACCTACCCAAGTACACACGCGGATGGTAGACCGGGCGATCGCACCTCGCCGCAGGTCGACTCCGGACACGGGCCGCTTAAGCAGTCCGTTCCATACTATCGGGAGAACCGAGCGGTGTTATCGTCGGCCTCGACGGTTCCGATTAATGATCGGGCGTATTAAGCCCACGACGAACCCGTTCCGTGAAGCAAGATGGAGAATCAAACAAAGGAAAGGACGCAGCGAAACGGGGAACAATTCAACATGCAAGCACTTTATTCACATAGACACAGAGCACACAAATAGCAATTAAAACAATTATGCACAATAAGCAAATGTAATACGAAAAACAATAAAGCAACGAAAACGCAGAGCTACAACCGACTAAGACCGACACACGGCAACGCTTAAACAGTTTTATTTCACCTGACTGGCGCCACACACACACGTTTACACAGAACCCAAAAGAAATGAAAGTCGCGACTTCCCTGAGCGTGTCGAGTCCCTCTCCGACGTCCGTCGACGTGCCTCGCGCCTGCACGTGTTGGCCACTCGACGCCAAGGACCGAGTGTTCGGCGCTATCCCAGCGCGGATAGAGGGGGTGGGGGGGGGAACATGGATGGCCAAAGTCGGGAGAGGGGAATGGCAGACGCTCCTTCCCGCCAGCGGGGTCTTACAACTGCCCCACAAAAGTCCCGGCCAGCGGCCACCAGGACAAGCGAGCCGGAAGACGAGAGCAACCACGAAGCAAGAGCATCCACCAAGCAAGAGCATCTACACAGCAAGAGCATCGACAAAACTGCTTCCCCCATCTCCGACTTTTATATCCTCGGAGCTCCGCCCTGTTGCTCCGCCCCGTTCTTTGCTTCACCCCCCTTCGAGGCGCTTTGAGAAAGGTCTCGAAGAGGGGCGTTCCTCCTCCCTGCTGCGTCACACCGCGCATCCACCAATCGGGGGCCAGCTGCCCTCCCCTCGCTTCTCTCCCCTCATACCAAGTGCGGAGAAGAATGGCGCGAAAAGCCCACTGAGCATCATCGTTGGTTTTTATTTGAAATAAACGATAGAGAAAGAAAAACGACTGACTCAAAGCGTCGCAGCCCGAATGAATCACATTTATTCCCTCTAAACAACGGGTTTGGGGCTAACTACACATGTACTTAAGAGATATCTCACCTACGGGACCTGAATGGTGGTTTGTGAATTTCCACAGCCGTAACAATATAATAAAGTGTATCTTTGTTTTACACGACATCTAAGTTTGCTTTTGTTTTGTTTGAAAATAAACTGTACCAAATTTCCTGGTTTTCTGTGGGGCACCCTGTATAAGAGAGCCATTTGTGCGTCTGTGTGTGTGTGATGAACTTCACCATTTTTTTCATTTATGGCTCAATGATGAACTTCACTCAATGAGGTTCATCATTGAGTTCTGGGAGAAGTTTTATTTATTGAAAAAAAACAAAGTTTTTTTTTTTTTAATCGCACTACAGTAACTGAGCCTTGAAGCTCCGTGAAAGGTGATTTTAAATGATTCCTAACCCCATTCCGTAATGTGTTTTTGGGCCCCACAAAGAAGATCAGGCAACGCTGGGTACCCCTGCTAGAATGTATTGAAATGCAAAAAAGAACAGTTTTTAATCATCGTACTTGGGTTCGTTTTACAATAAAAAGTTTAAGTTCTGCTTTCTTAGTTTCAAAGAAATCAAGTAAAGATTGGTGGGCATCAAAACTGATTGCATCTACCTTCTGCTGTCTGAACTGTGTAACTCAGCTTGTCGATCCGCCTCAGACGACAAGAGTTCGTACCTGTGTCACCGTGGCAATCTTCAGTCAAACTGATCACAATGTGCCAGGAAAATGAAGTTGAAACCCGAATCCCATCCAGGTTCCTCTTGATGACTCCACCTTTGATTTTTGCTTCTTCAGGTTCCTTCTGATGACTTCATTGCAGTGTTTGGTCTTCCCTTTGATTATGTTTGTATCATATTCTGAAGCTGTGTGGACTGTGCTTCCCCACACATGGACCTCTGCTCACTTATACCTGTTGCTCTGTTTGATCTTTGGGGAGTAACTGCTGGAATATATCTATCCGGGTTCTTCCCGACATCTTTGATCTTTGTTCCTTTCTCTTTCAAATCTTTGTGTCTTTCACACTTCTTTCTACTTTTTCAAATCTCTCTTTATTTGTGCTAATTTATTGCTTTTTTGTCATTGTCCTCTCTTTTATCTTTCGTTTACTCTTAATTTCTCTCTTTCTTTATCTCTGTGCCTTGTGTCACTTGGCTGTGCCTGCATTGGTTTGAGGGT
>NC_140972.1:48194570-48289570 GCF_056783735.1 Eptatretus burgeri
GTTGTGGGTGCAAAGCTACTGGCGTGGTTTGTTCCGGGTGCAAAGCTACTGGCGTGGTTTGTTGGGGGTGCAAAGCTACTGGCGTGGCTTGTTGGGGGTGGAAAGGTACTGGCGTGGTTTGTTGGGGTTGCAAAGCTACTGGCGTGGTTTGTTGGGGATGCAAAGCTACTGGCGTGGTTTGTTGGGGGTGGAAAGGTACTGGCGTGGTTTGTTGGGGTTGCAAAGCTACTGGCGTGGTTTGTTAGGAGTGCAAAGCTATTGGCGTGGTTTGTTGGGGGTGGAAAGGTACTGGCGTGGTTTGTTGGCGGTGGAGATTTTGAAGGCAAAATGTGTGATTCTGGGCAATTTCTGACCCATAACTTTTTAGGTTATATGAACGTTAATACCAGTTATACACTCATACCTGTATGTTTCTGAACCATAACTTTTTCAGTTATATCATTCTTGGATATATGAACAGATAAAAATGACACCAGTGGAGTTGGAAAGTAAGGACACCGACATGAATAGACTGAATGAACACTGAAGAGATAACACTATGATTCATGATGATGGATTTGTTACATCGTATGATGACATGATTTAGCATCAGCACAAAATTAAATGATAATAGATTAGATAATGGACATATAGCATGCTGTATTAATATGAGCAAAAATACTGATATTGTCAGAAGGGTTTGATTGATTCTTCAGTACAAAATGAATTGATTAATTAAAAGTTGAACCAAAAATGGACAGAAGTAAAAGGACAGACTTACCGAGATCAAACCACCATGGTCTGGCAGCAAAGAGGAAATTACTGAAATATGAACAATCGGATTGTATATGGACAAAGATTACTTATTTGCTAGAGGTGTTGACTTAGCAATATGGAAACTGAGTGGGGAGTAGTAAGTTTCAATGGAATTCTCCCAGAACTGCAGGAAAGAGAAATTTTTTTATCAAACTGTCCACATATCCGATAAGAAGTACAAACACACTGCTAAGGCTTTGAGCTCAGGCTTCACAGAAACTGAGAATTCAATATGTTTTTGTCAAACGGTCAACTATCCATTCTCAATGACATATAATTCAGAGGACGGTCTAAGAGGTGACTCTTTTTTTTCGTGAGTGATCAATGATTGAATGTGTGGATATGCCCAGGAGGATATTACTCCACATTGACATCAACATCAAAGCTCCTAGACAATCTTGTGACATGGAATTCCTGAAGTGATGTTTTATGAAACTCTGCTCACATGCTTCCTGTGAAACTGGTAGTGTCGACAAGAACTTGCAGCATGTATACACTGTGTGATCGGTGCTCGTATGGCGAGAATATCACACTCACCTCTAAGCCATCTAGCCTGGGTTTGAATCCCGACCCAACTAGAAACTGTCATCCTAGTGTTTCACATGTAAGTGCCATCCCTCGGATCCAACATTAGTTGGTGGACGTGGACGTAAAAGATACCATGGTGTCCTTCGCGAAGAGTAGGCGAGCTATCGCTGGCACCATGAACAAATTACAAATTCCTGCCCTGTCTCCTGAGTCAGAGTGGTGATCCGATTGGGGTTGGAGCCTAATAAGCATGTTGGCGGCATCAACGCTCTTCGACAACATGCTTCACAACGGATGTGCCGTAATAAAGTCCCTAATGTGCCACGGTACTTTCGTAATTCTAGGAAAATAAAGAACATCATTGTGTTCATTAATGTAAGCTATTGTTGTGTTCTCACTTATCAAGAACAACGAGAGGTCATGTCGAAAGAGTATGGATCAGGAAGTTCTTGAAGCTCGTTCCTGCATTGGGTCGAACGTTAGTGCTCAAGACATCCGCAAGTTGCTCACGAGGGCCAAATGAAAGTTCAAGCGTTCCAATTAGAAGGGCACTCGGCAGAGCGCATGCCTCCACCAGGGTGACCAGTTTATGTTTTGTGTCCCACTGATAGGTCAGATCTGCATCAGGACCTGAACCAAAATCGAATCGGATTGTTGTTGTCACCGAACCAACTCATCCACCTAGTTTTATCATAAGTCGTCCACAACTTTTTGAGATATCATATTAAATATCGTGTTTAGCCCCATCTCTCAATGGTGAAGAATCATATAAAAAAATTTGTATCCGAATCTGGATCTTCACCAAAATCTAATCAAGACCTCGTCATACACCCAATGTGTCGACCAAGTTTCGTCCGAATCCATCCATCACTTTTTTAAATATCGTGATATATATATATATATATATATATATATATATATATATATATATATATATATATATTGTTACTGGGCCGTGAGCTGACCGCTCTGACAGAGCCGCGAGCCGGCTCGGCCCGACCGATCGCCCGGATAAGTCTGAAGCCGACGGGTCCTTGTGCAAGAACTGTGAAGGGCCAATGTTTCTACCACGTGCTACAGGGTTATTTGCCAATTCTTCAAAATACCTGGAGAGCACGCGGCGATCCACTGAGCCTCCACACCCTCGACGGAACTCGTACGAAACGAGCTGCTTAAGCGAGCCTGTCCCATGCGCGATTCCGAGCGGCTTAATCGCCGAGAACGGTCGGTCCGAATGTCCCCTTACGGTGGCCCAACGGCTTTCTAACTCCCAAAACACGTCATGCTCAGTCAATGAAAGAAATGGACGCGACGAGCTGAAAACATTTAACAATTGGGGTTTATTTATACAGTAATCGGGGAACTGGGGAAGCACGCAAGAGGCAGGGTTAAACCGACTATACGAAATGTAATGCAAATAAATACAGCACAGGCACTTATCAGTTCTCTACTAGTTAGATGGGCTCTATCTTGGCAAATGGCAATTATCATCCATCTCTGTAATACAAACAGAAGACAACTCTAAAATGAATGATTTAAATTTTAAAGCATGACACAAATCACAAAAAGAGAGCTTCACCTTAAGCTGAGCCATTTGAAGTCCAGAGATGGGTGAGGGGATGACCACACACTGATAATTCACAGGGAGAATTGCATGGAAGAGGAGGAGAAGGTAGGATAAAGAATATGGGTGTCTCCAGAATCTGAATAGTGATTGGTTAGTTTTTCGGTTCAATGTTCGTTCCTCCATCCCAACATCATGACCTTGTGATCTATTAGCCAAGTAATTGATTCAAACTGAGTGGAGAGGATACTTTGATCACGCAGATTCACCTGCATATATGTATATACTCAACCATTATTCCACCCATTATGATAACCAATTAATCACAGTTTTTCTCCATTGTTTATACTCACTGGAACTGGTGCTTTGACCCCAATGAGCAAACCTTTGAGTTCATGTGCAAAAAGAAAGACAATTTCTTAAAAACTTTCGGCACAATCTTCATGAAGGAAATCTCTTGTGTTTACCTGGAAAACGCTGCCATGCAAAATGTTAAACTTCAGTTATCTATTGGAAACACACACACACACACACACACAACCCTCAGAGGTCAAACTCGAGTTGATTTAATGATTCAATTAGCAAACAGAGCTTTAGCACAAATAAAAGGACTACAGGTGAGCTCTCCTGTGTTAGAGTAGAGGTTTGTGCAGGTGAGTGCGGGATAGGACTTTGAGAGAGTACCCTTTGTGGTTATTACCTCTCACTGGAGGAGAGGGTATTTATTGCATTTCGGTCCGTTTGTTTATCTGTTTGTCCGCACAGAACTTTATAATGTTTTTCTCCATAACCGCTTGTCGGATTGAAACAAAATTTTCACCAATGGTACGACTACTCATGTAGAATGGTTTATTAATAATTATGACGTCATAGGTCACGTGGTGTGGCAGCCATGTTGGAAAACCGGAAAAAAAACTTTGGACCTCTATCTCTGAAACCGCACCAAGGAAAAACATTGAAAGTTGGCACATAGCAAGTAATCCTCATGGGGGAATGTGTGATTTCTATGACGTCATAGGTGCCTTCGTTATGACATCAAAATTGCAAATGTCGAAAGCTACATCTGATCAGCATGAAAAATTTTCACGTTATCTCGGGATAAAATGGTCCACAGAAAATAAGTTGATTACGTCATCAGTAGGGCAATTTTTTTGCAACTTTTGTAACTTTTTTCATGGCATTCCCATGTTGCGAAATGCAAAGATATCGTTTTCTTTTTGCCTGAGGATGCAGTGGGAGGGAGTTATAAGCACAACTTCTTTTGCAACTTTTCCTCGTTAGTGCAACTTTGCAACTTTTCCATTATCAGCACAACTTTTGGCATTAATCACACTTTACTTGCTAAATCTGCTAAATGCTCGGCCATGTGGCGTCGTGCCTGCATGAAGTGGTGATAAAAAGAACATTTTGCTGGAGTATCACCTATGCATTGAAAGAACTGGCTTCCTGTCATGTGTTGCTGTGTTGTTCGTTTTAGTGAAGGCCACATCTAGAATATTGTATACAGTTCTGGTCACCACAGTTCCGGAAGGACATGTATGCCATAGAGAGGGTTCAGCGCAGGGCTACTAGATGGATTCTGGGCCTAACAAGACTCAGCTATGAGGAGCGGCTGAAGGAGACGGGGCTTTATACACTAGAAAGGAGGCGGTTACGAGGAGATATGAAAGAGATGTTTAAGATAATGAAAGGTATAGATGAAATAAGTGCAGATGAATTATTCAACAGAGTAGACAGTGATAGGACCAGGGGCCATAGCCTGAGAGGAAAGAAGAGGAGAGTTAAGACGGTAGTAAGGCAGGGGTCTTTCACTCAGAGAGTAGTTAATGCATGGAATGGTCTCCCTGGAAAGGTAGTGGCAGCAGAAAAAGGACATAAGTTTAAATTAGAATTAGATAGGTACCTGGAAGTTATGGAGAGAGAGGGATATTGGGATGTTGATCAGACTTTTAGGTAGTTTGAGTATTGATGGGTGATTGTGTATGTAGTGCTGTTGTGAGGGTATTTTTAAGGGGGGTTGTGTGGTTGATGTTGTGCGTTTTTAACAAAGCCCATGCCTGCTCCCCGAGGGGAAGAAAAGGAAAAAACAAAGAATTACAAAAAAAACCAAAAAAACAAACAAACAAAAAAAACTACAAAAAAAACCCAATAACTATTTCATTAATTAAGAAGTTTTTTGGCATTTTCTTCCTTGAATCTCGTGTAGATGGGTTGGTGTATTGTTCACGCAGGCATGATGGGCTGAAAGGCCTCCACCTGTGTAGGATTTTCTTGTTCCTTGTTCGCTATCAAGTTGTCATATCTTACCTCCTTTTACTTAAATATCGAGTTTAATCTCTATTATAAGGACGTCAGCTTTACTTGCCAATTATGCCCAAGGAAGCTGCTTCTTCTATTGCAAAAGTACGAGCCCATGCAGCAGAATTTCCAACTGAGTTCACAGTAACTTCTGGGAACAGTTTGTTCTGCAAGCTATGTTCTACAGTCGGTTGCCACGAACGAAGGTCCAGTGGTCTGAAACATTGCGACAGTACAAAACACACGGGAGCCAAGGATGCTGAAAATGAACCTCGACAGACATTGCTGCAAGCTGAGAAAGTGAGCAAGGGATAAGAATTTGTTGATCTGGTAGTTACGAGCTTTCTCTCAGCAGATATACCTCTTTACAAACTCAATAATCCGGAGGAGAAGTTACTATTTCAATTAATGGGCTGCAATGCATCTTTAGAGTCTTCTTGCTGATCACGAGTGTCATCAACGGCAGAGAAAGAAACATTGCAGATCCAGAACTTGCTCAAGGGGAAGAACATATTGTTACGAATTTGGGAATTCGATTGCACACAACATTCAGGTTCCTTTAGTCAGTTATGTCGATAAGTGCTTGTTCCCTAGATAGTTCACCTTCCATTGTTTAATGGCAGAAATCGATTAAGTGCGCTGCGAGATTCAATTTAATAGTTCAGAAGCGATCATAACACAATGGAGATGCCCCTCCCCCTCTTCTGCGAAGAGGAAGAAGAGCCCTCCCGTCCCATGATTCATGACGTCAACAACTCCCTCCCACCCGTGGTTGAGCGGGGGATAGAGCACGAGGGCATGAGTCACGCCGGGAGTGGGGGAGGGGGCCGATAAGAATAAAGAAGAGATCCTCTGCTTTGTTCGGGGGGGCATTTTGACCTTCGGGTTCTGCTTGGCTTGGGTTAGGGAGGAGGCTTTTTGAAGGCTTTCTGCTTTGGCTTGGCTTTTAGTAAGTTTTTGCTTCGGCTTGGCTTTTTGCAAGCCTTTGGGTTCTGCTCGGCGAGGGTTGAGACTTTTGGTTCAGTGAGCTTTGTTTCTGCTTGGCGAGGTGGAGGCTTTTTGGGGAGCTTTTTGCTTCGGCTTGGCTTTTCAGCAGACCTTCAGGTTCTGCTCGGCTCAGAGTTCTTGGTTCGTCGAAGAGAGAGGCTTTGTTCATCGGAAGAGAGTTGAGCTGCTTGCTCGGCTCGGAGTTCTTGGTTCGTGTTGTGAGAGGCTTTGTTCATCGGAAGAGAGTTGAGCTGGTTGTTCGGCTGGCTCTTCTTGGTTCGTGGAGCTCTTTGTTCTCCGCTTGGTTCCCGGCTTGGTGCGACTCATCAGCTTCATCTTGGAGGTAGTTCTTCGAGATAGCGATGCATCGACGGGAAGGATCGGCACCTCGTCTCACCAGCACGTGTTTGGAAGCGCGAGAGGATTCGCTGGAGCTCGGGAAGGATCGCGGCTCACGGCGATTGGATCCAGCTCGCTCTCACTGGAGCCCGGGTCCGAACTGCTTGAAGACCACATGAGGTGGAGAGGTTCGAGATAGGTTCTGGGTTTCAGCTCATCTGTCCCTCCGAGCTGGAGTCCGTTATTAAAGGCATCAGCCACCATTTCTTGAGTGTGTGTGTGTCCGTGGGCCGTCTAATAAGTAGGAAACTGTTAAGTGCTTTGTGTGCTGTAAATGATTGTATTGCATTTCGTATAGTCGGTATAGTTCTGCTCTTACGTGCTTCCCTAGCTCCCCATTATTATTAATAAATACCCCAATTGTTAAATGTTTTCAGCTCGTCGCGTTGATTCTTTCATTGACTGAGCATTTCGTGTGTTGGGAGTTAGCCGTTGGTTTGCCGTAAAAGGGGGACATTTGGACCGACGGTTCTCGTCAATTAAGCCACTCGGAATCGCGCACGGGACAGGCTCGCTTAAGCGGCCTGTTCCGTACGAGTTCCGTTGAGGGTGAAATACCCCGGTAGTTGGATCACGTGGGTATTGAGGTAAATTGAAGATTGGCAATCGACCATACCCCACGTGGTCTGCCCATTGGCGTATTTCGGTTCTTGCACAAGGACCCGTCAGCCTCGGAGGTATCCGGGCTGCGATCTATATTCTGGGCGATCGGGCGGGCCGACTCGACTTGTGGCTCCGTCAGAGCGGTCGGCTCGCAGCTGATGCACGGGACCGTAACAATATTTATGGTCATCGATGAAACAGGTGGCAGGCGCAAGGTACATGAACACTCTCGTGGGCAATGTCATATCACCAGAAAAGACTTTCCTGTTGCACTGCAAGCAGCTTCCAGCCTCAGTAAGCTCACAGGCAATAATACAGGCAGTGGATGATGCCATCAAAACACGACATTCTGATGGGGCGAATTTTGTTCTACCCTTGAGCGACGCTGTGCAACATGACTGCTGATGGACACCTCCTCAAGCAAATCTACCCACCACTATTCAATGTCACGTGTACTGCGCGTCCACTTTATAACTATGCCACGAAGGTTCAAGCCCACTTCTCTGACATTGATAATCTGATCGCCAGATCGTGAAGAACGAAGACAGTCAGGAGGAGTGGAAATATACACATATACATATATATATATATATATATATATACATACATATATATATATACATATATATATATATACATATACATATATATATATATATATATATATACATATACATATATATATATACATATACATATATATATATATATATATATATATATATATATATATATATATATATATATATATATATATATATATATATATATATATATATTGCTAAGGAATCAGCGGTGGCGGGATTCACACCTGACTCTTGACCCTAGTGTTAAGGATTCGGACGTCACTTAACAGCACCGCCGTCTCCGGGGTTATAACGCCGGCTGGGTCGGCACAATTCTCAGGTTACGCACCTCAGACCACGATACCAAAATACACCTGTGCCTTGCCAGCTGGGGAAATAGACCACGGCTACAGACTGGTTTTGTCAGAGACCGAGCAAATTCTGCCAGTCTGTAACCATTTTGGTTTTATATCCAAATCGAGCGAATTGTTTCTCAGCACGGCACAAATAATTCAAGGCGGCAAATCTCGTATAACTCAGCCAGATTTATTGGGGACACATTGTGGAACACAACACAAGCAAATCATTCACGACAATGTTATAATTAATCGATAACCCGTTCTTAACTAAGGAGCTACGGATTACGAGTTTCGAAGGGAACCCTAGCGAGATAAACCTTAAACATCATGCAGGCAAGACACGGACAACATGCAGACAAAACATGCAGACAAGACACAGAGTACTTGGTGATGCCTCATGGACGAGAGGAAAAGTGTCAAAAGCACAAATGCGGCTCGTGACAAGCCAATGTCATGGATTCGAGCACCCGGCTCAAGCACGCCGCGTGGCAAGATGGCGGCGGCGTCCTTTTTCTTCTCCCAGCACCGCCCGCGCACGCAGCCTCTGCGCATCCAGACTCTGCGAGGTCAACGGCCCAAGACGAAAGATCTATGGTATGCTCCAGCTGCCTTTTCACAAGGTCCAGCATACAAGTCCAGGCCTGGCCTGTTCACCAGGTTAGGCCAAATCGGGGTGTTGGGCTCCGCAGATGGATCGATGGGACCACAAGACGTGTTGAGACATGTCGGGCCGTGCCGTGAGTAAGGACAGAGGCTCCGTGGTTAGAGGCAGGTTGAACCTGTCGATGACCTCCTCATAAAGTCGATCACCGACTCACACAGCAGCCAGTTCCTCTCGACGCAGATTGCAGCCTCCCACTAGTCGTTTCAACACAGCAGAATCCTCACTCGACACTCAGGCTCAGTTACTCCCTCGGCAGATGGCAGACAGACCTCATGCAGTCCCTTCCCTGCCTTTCTTTCGGCTCGCTCCTCACGAAAGCCAATCACAAAACAGACACAGCCCTCTCCTGTACAGCCGATCGTGCCACCTCGGCACTCAGTCCCACCTTCAGCTGATGGCAGACAGAACTCTTGCAGTCCCTTCCTTGCCTTTCTTTTGGCTCGCTCTTCACGAAAGCCGATCGCAAAACAGACACAGCCGTCCCCTGTACAGCTGATTGCACCACCTCAGCACTCTGTTCCACTTTTTCTTCCCAGCACTCGCTTTTTTAGGCCACTCTCTCTCAGAGCGCTGGGCGGGGCCTCGTTCGGAGAGTGGAAGGAAGAAGAAGAACCTCTCGGTACACCACCACTGCACGAGCAGTGAATAGCCTGCTACACCTTCCGACACACATGTAATGTCCAATTGCCGAACAACCTGGCTAAACATGCATTTAATGGAGGATCTGGGCTAATCCTACATTTAATAACACACTAAGGGCCATTTCGGCAACACTACCCCCACCTTTCTCCCGAGGCTCTCTCGAGCCTCCATCTGGGGCAGCCCACGGCAATGGCCCTGTCTAATGTACAGCACAGATCTCCTATTTACTCTAACCCACAACATGGGAAGCACTTAACTCCAAAAACCAAAGGATCACAGTAAGATTGGCAAGTCCCTATCCTAGTGTGTCGGATAACAAATCTAACAAACAAATTCACACTCTATGCACACTACTTAACATTCTAATTATGGATTTGAACGGGAGGGCATTCAATTTTACTTTTAACACCAAGATTTGCATAGGAGCAGAACATTCAAAGGTTCAAAGTTCTTTCACGTGTTCGCTCCTTCATGCCCCCCTCCCGGCAGTAATGTCCATTCTCCCCTGAGGGTTTCCTCACTTCGTGGCCTTATTGGCCTCTCACCAGGTGAGTTCAGTCGGCCCAGTGGCCTAATCTCACAAAGAGTTCTTCGGCCCACTGAGCCCACAAAATGGCATGAATCTTCGGCCGCAATGGCCCACAAAGCACTGTGGCCTCAATGGCCCACAAAAATGCTTTGGCCCATATGGCCTACTCACAAGCAGCAGCAGGCAACAAGCCCTGCGTTGGACAGCAGGTGACACAGCAATGGTGGCACGGTGATATCGATGGTAAGCAAATGCAGTTTGGAGGCGTTCTTGAGGATGCAAGTGGGTGTGATGACCTCAGACGAGGTGAGATGGAGTGTACCCTTAACCTTCCTTGCCTGACTTGCTTTGGCAGGACTTGTTTTGATTAAGTTCTCTCTTTTTTTTTTCTTTTACAAACAGGATGGTGTGTTTCTTACTCAAACGTTATCTTCGTGGGTGTGTGCTCATGACATACTGGTGACCTCTCTGGCAATTGGAGAGGGTGACCGAGCCTGGCCCTTGTTAACAAATTTTCCCATCAACACTACTCACACCAGGTGTCACACATGAATGTTGCGGAGGAGAGTTCATCGAACCTAACCATTTACTTTTAGCTCTAGACAATGAAACAAACCCTGCTATGGCTGGAACGATCCTAATGACCCATTTTTCCTGACCTGGCAAACTGTTCCATTCTTTTAAACCTGGGCAAAGCCCTTATCTGTCTTTTTCCATTTGGTGGTGCTAGGCATAACTCGCTGGCTGGGGAGTGTGACTACTACTCGGCCTCTTTGCCTGCTTCCAATCGGGGGTGCAGGACACCCAGTGACGTCGGGGTTCAGCTGAGCGTGCTTCTGGCGCTCCTCGTCCCCTCCTCTCGGACGGTAACATCCGGCAGGGATTTCCCTCCGGCCGGATTCCAACCATGCGTGCAGCCATGACGTCACCCTGCGCATCACAAGCAAGCCTCGCGTTTCGAGGGGTTCCCCACGCGAGCCCATGTGCTCTGCTCGCCCGTAACCCGCGCCGCGAAATCCCAGATGACGTCATTCGCACCCCGTACCCGCGCGATTTCTCGCGCAAGCCGAGGCACGCGTAACGTATCGGGGAAACCGCTTCGCGCGCTCTGCGAACAGAACGTGCGGCGCAGGCCACATGGAGCTCGACACACACGCCCGCCTGGAAACCCGTCCGATCCAAATTCAACAATTTCCATCCTAACTTCTGTCCGTCCACGGGATCGGCTTGTATCCACCGTGGACGTTTCCGGACCTGATTTCACTTGCGTAGGCGCGCTTGTGGCGGCCTCGTGCGAAGCACAGCACGGCCCTCGTGCGCGCTGCTGTGCGAATCCGACGCGGTTACCAAAACAGCCACTTGTCTCTTGTCTGGCGCCGTCTTTGTCGCAATTCCTCGCACGCACTCCCGCGTGCCATGACGCTTACCCACCTCGCCATGACACTCGGACACGCGGTTGCGGTTACCCCCATACCAACCGCCATTTCCCTTTCATACCGCGCCCTCACACACGCGGTTCCTCTCAGACACGGTGCTTCTCCCTTACACACCTTTTCACTCACGCACGCCATTTTACTCACTCAATGTGTACGTTTCACCACGCATCTTGCCACACTTGTACCTTTAACCACACACAGTTTTGAGCCTGTTCACAATCACGCTGGGGAATCGTGCTACCACAAGCGCCCCTGGGGTCTCCATACCCTCAAATTGCGCGTGCACCCATTCACAGCACTCCTTCCCTCGACCTCGCACGGCGCGACCGAACCCACCTGGTCGCGATCCACCTCAAGGGGGCATATTCCCTCCCCTCGGTCCTGGAGGAGGCTATCCTGCTGCTCGCATCGGGCCACCAAACATTCCTCCAGCTCACCCCATTGTCCCCTATTACTCCCACGTGAGTGTGCTCGTCTTATACCTCGTCCAATTCACCCTCTATCTCCCGTATCTCTGTTTTTATTTCCGTTGTCTTTGTTGTTCTTTCCGTCATCTCCTTGTGTCTCGCCCTACATGTTTCAGTCACCTCTTTTATCATTTTTGTCTTCGTTACTCCTTTTGTCTCCTTTATTACCCACATCTCTGTCACCATTAATTTCTCCTTTGTTGTCACCTCCACGTGTCTCACCCTACACATAGTGATGGCGTCCCTCATCATGACCTCACCTGTCTCCATTGCGGGACCGACACAATCCACACTCCCCCTTGTCGGTTCGGTGTCTCCGCCATGTGGTGCCCCCATTTTGTGCTCCACCATCCACATCTCGCCACGTGCAATTGCCACTATGCCCTTCATGCCCGCCTACAGGCTTCGCCCCATGCATTGCATTTCACCCCGCAGCGTTTGCATATTTGCATCCATACTTTGCGCATTCACATCCATTTTGTGTTCCATTTCTTCTTTATTCGTTTGCATGTCACCCCTCATCACATCCATTTTGTGTTCCATTTCTTCTTTATTCGTTTGCATGTCACCCCTCATCACATCCATTTTGGCATCCATCGCCCGCACATCTTTCCTCATCAGCATTAGAATTCCCCCCAACTGGTCCAAGTTAAATGTCCCTGACGGAGCCATTTTGCCTCGGTTGGGCGCGGATCCGCCAAGGGTCGGGAGGGAAGTTTGACGGGGGGGGGGGGCGGGGGGAGGGGTGTCATATGCCGCCTCTGCGCCCGGTTTGGGCTCTGAGTTCGGTTGTGGGGGGGGGGAGTTCTTGCATGAGGGTGGTGTCCTGGACCATAGATCCTACATCCAAACCTATTCCGTCCTGCCACTGCTCGCCTTGAGCTGCCATTTTGCACATCGGGGGTAAAAAATTTGAAACGCTCGCAATTTAGTGGAAACGGAGGGCTGCTTCGCAAACCCTTGATCCGACTTCCGTGAATTTCGTGTGGAGGCGGAAAAGTTCTCATCCCACTCCTAACACCAGTGTTAAGGATTCAGCGGTGGCAGGATTCGCACCCGACTTTTGACCCCAGTGTTAAGGGTTCGGACGTCACTTCACAGCACTGGCGTCTCCGGGGTTATAATGCCGGCTGGTTCAGCACAATTCTCGGGTTACGCGCCTCAGATCACGATACCAAAATACACCTGTGCCTTGCCAGCTGGGGGAATAGACCCCAGTTACAGACTGGTTTTGTCAGAGACTGATCGAATTCTGCCAGTCTGTAACCATTTTGGTTTTATATACCAACCGAGCACCTTCAAATAGCTTCAAATTCGCTAACTATTTTTTTTTCTGTGAAATGCGGGGTTTTGCGAATTTGAAGCTAAAATACTCACTATTTCAATAAAATCACGCGTTTTCGCTTCAGAGTAGTGATGTAGAACAAAAAGTTGAGTTGGACAATGCTTTTGGTGGTGAAAAAAAGCTTGTTTAGGCCAATTTGAGCATTTTTGCATTTACAAGTTTTTTTCTGTGAAATGCAGCATTTTGCGAATTTGAAAGTAAAATACTCATTATTTCAATAAAATCACGCATTTTCGCTTCACAATAGTGATGCAGGACAAAAAGTTGAGTCGGACAATGCTTTTGTTTGGTGAAAAAATCTCGTTTTAGGCCAATTTGAGCATTTTTTCGTTTACAAGTTATTTTCCATGAAATGCAGCGCTTTGCGAATTTGAAGCGAAAATACTCACTATTTCAATAAAATCATGCGTTTTCGCTTAAGAATAGTGATGTAGAACAAAGAAGTTGAGTCGGACAATGCTTTTGTTTCGTGGAAAAAGCTTGTTTTTGGCCAATTTGAGCATTTTTGCTTTTACAAGTTTTTTTCTGTGAAATGCAGCGTTTTGCGAATTTGAAAGTAAAATACTCACTATTTCAATAAAAATCACACGTTTTCGCTTCAGAATAGTGATGTCGAACAAAAGGTTGAGTTGGACAATGCTTTTGTTTGGTGAAGAAAGCTTGTTTTAGGCCAATTTGAGCATTTTTGCATTTTCAAGTTTTTTTTCTGTGAAATGCAGCATTTTGCGAATTTGAAGCGAAAATACTCACTATTTCAATAAAATCACGCGTTTTCGCTTCAGAGTAGTGATGTAGAACAAAAAGTTGTCGGACAATGCCTTTGCTTGGTGAAAAAAAAGGTTGTTTTGTCCAGTTTGGGCATTTTTGTGTTTATAAGTTTTTTTCTGTGAAATGCAGAGTTTTGCGAATTTGAAGCTAAAATACTCATTATTTCAATAAAATCACGCGTTTTCGCTTCAGAATAGCGATGCAGAACAAAAAGTTGTCGAACAATTCTTTTGTTTGTTTAAAAAATCTTGTTTTAGGCCAATTTGAGCATTATTGCGTTTACAAGTTTTTTCTCTGAAATACAGCGTTTTGTGAATTTGAAGCTGAAATACTCACTATTTGAATAAAATCACGCGTTTTCGCTTAAGCATAGTGATGTAGAACAAAATGTTGAGTCGGCAATGCTTTTGTTTGGTGAAAAAAGCTTGTTTTCGGCCAATTTGAGCATTTTTGCGTTTGCAAGTTTTTTCTGTGAAATGCAGCGTTTTGCAAATTTGAAGCTAAAATACTCACTATTTCAATAAAATCACGCATTTTCGCTTAAGAATAGTGATGTAGCACAAAAAGTTGTCGGACAATGCTTTTGTTTGGTGAAAAAAAAGTTTGTTTTAGGCCAATTTGAGCATTTTTGCGTTTCCAAGTTTTTTCTGTGAAATGCAGTGTTTTGCGAATTTGAAAGTAAAATACTCACTATTTCAATAAAATCACGCGTTTTCGCTTCAGAGTAGTGATGTAGAACAAAACGTTGAGTCGGCCAATGCTTTTGTTTGGTGAAAAAAGCTTGCTTTAGGCCAATTTGAGCATTTTTGCGTTTACAAGTTTTTTTCTGTGAATATATCCAAATTGAGCGAATTGTTTCTCAGCATGGCACGAATATTTCAATGCGGTGAATCTCGTATAACTCAGCCAGATTTATTGGGGACACTTCAGGGAACACAACACAAGCAAAGCATTCACGGCAATGTTATAATTAATCTCTAACCTGTTCTTAACTAGGGAGCTACGGATTACGGGTTTCGAAGGGAACCCTTGCGAGATAAATCTTAAGACAACATGCAGAAAAGACATGCAGACAAGAAACAGAGTACTCGCTGATGCCTCCTGGATGAGAGCAAAAGTGTCAAAAGCACGAATGCGGCTCATGACAAGCCGATGTCACGGATTTGAGCACCCGGCTCAAGCACGCCGCTTGGCAAGATAATAGCGTCGTCCTTTTTCTTCTCCCAGCACCATCCGCGCACACAGCCTCTGCACGTCCAGACCATGCAAGGTCGACGGCAAAAGACGAAAGATCTATGGTGTCTTCCAGTTTGTCCTCCAAATTGGGGTGTTTGGCTCCGCAGGCAGATTGATGGGACCACAAGACGTGTCCAGACATGTCGGGCCATGTCCTGAGTAAGGACAGAGGCTCCGTAGTTAGACGCAGGTTGAACCTGTCGATGACCTCCTCATAAAGTCGATCGCCAACTCAATCGACACAGATTGCAACCTCCCACTAGTCGTTTCAATGCAGCAGCATCCTCACTCAGGCTCAGTTTCTCCCTCGGCAGAGGGCAGACCGACCTCATGCAGTCCCTTCCCTGCCTTTCTTTCAGCTCGCTCCTCAAGAAAAGCCGATCGCAAAACAGACACAGCCATCCCCTGTACAGCCGATCGCGCCACCTCGGCGCTCTCAGTCCCACCTTCAGCCGATGGCAGACAGACCTTTTGCAGTCCCTTCCTTGCCTTTCTTTTGGCTCGCTCTTCACGAAAGCCGATCACAAAACAGACACAGCCGTCCCCTGTACAGCTGATTGCACCACCTCGGCGCTATCAGTTCCACCTTTTCTTCCCGGTGCTCACTTCTTTAGGCCACTCCCACTCAGAGCGGTGGGCGGGGCTTCATTCGGAGAGGGGAAGGAAGAAGAAGAACCTCTCGTTACACCACCACTGCATGAACATTGAACAGCCTGCTACAACTCCCGACACACATGCAACGTCCAATTACTGAACAACCTGGCTAAACATGCATTTAATGGGGGATTTGGGCTAATCCTATATTTAATAACACACTAAGGGCCATTTCCACAACAATATATATGTATATGTTTATATATATATGTTTATATATATATATATATATATATATATATATATATCCATACATATATATATATATATATATATATATATATATATATATATATATATATGTTTATATATATATGTTTATATATATATATATATATATATATATATCCATACATATATATATATATATATATATATATATATATATATATATATATATATGAATATATGAGCCTGGTGTTGGTGCAGTGGTTCGGGCAGCGGCCTGGGATCCAAAAGGTCCTGAGTTCAATCCCCGTTGGGCCACTGAATTGATACACCAGGGGGTTCACTCAGCCTGTCATCCTTCCGAGGTCGGCAAAGTGAGGACCAGTGTACTGGGCCGGTGTATACCCCGGTTAAAATAGGTTGACCATATCCCTGTGTCGTAAGAGGCGACCAGGGTTGCGTCAGGAAGGGCATCCGGCCTAAAACTTGTGCCAAATCATTATGTGCATTATAACGGATGATTCGCTGTGGCGACCCCCTAACGGGAGCAGCCGAAAGAAGAAGAAGATATATATATATACATATATATATATATATATATATATATATATATTGTTGTAGTTTCCCACACATCGGCGTGTGGGCGACCGCTTTTAGCCAATGGCGGCCGCTCTCGCCCATCGAACGGGCAAACCTAGTCGCAGCTTTCGGAACAACGCCGAAATGCAGCCACGGATATTTTTTTAATCACACCGAAAATCAGCCAGCTATTCTGTCCACGCACGACAGGGTCTGATCGCAGAATTGTCGATTTACATAATTATGCACGCAGACAGAAGTGCCGGGGATTTACACCTCGACGGGACCTACTTGGAAACGAGCCGCGAAGCAGCTCACTCCGTTTGCGATTTGCCGAGCGGTGTATATCGCCAAGCCCCGCCGGATCCGATTCTCTTATCGGTTATTAAGAACCAACTATATTCCGAACTTAATAATGGCAGTTCAATTAAGGGAAGAGGATGCAATGAGCAGGTTAACATTCACACAAGGACATTTATTATTATAGCACGTATGCAGGCATGCACGTATACAATAAGGCGAGGCAAATAAAAGCAATGCAACCAACAAAAGCACGACAAGAACAACTACTACCATTGGTCTATTTATTATGTACAATTACTTAAACAGGTTTACTTAAGGACACGGCACCACATCTCTCATACAAAAACCCTGAAAAGAAAGAGAAGGAAGGAAAATGTGACCGTGTGGTGAATCCTCGGGGTCCCATCCTCCTTCTCCCGACCTCATCACGACAGGCCTCTGCTGGCGTCTTGGCGCCCCTGACCTCATCACAACAGACCTCTGCTGGCATCTCGGCGCCTCCGACCTCATCACGACAGACCTCTGCTGGCGTCTTAATCCTCGGCACGCCAACGACCGCTGCTGGCGTCTCGGACCTCCGACCTCGTCATGACAGACCTCTGCTGGTGTCTCGGTGCCTCCAACCTCGTCACGACAGACCTCTGCTGGCGTCTCGACAACGACCTCTGCTGGCATCTCAGCGCCTCTGATCTTGTCACGATAGACCTCTTCTGGCATCTCCGACCTCATCACGACAGACCGAGAGAGAGAGAGAGAGAGAGAGAGAGAGAGAGAGAGAGAGAGAGAGAGAGAGAGAGAGAGAGAGAGAGAGAGAGAGAGAGAGAGAGAGAGAGAGAGAGAGAGAGAGAGAGAGAGAGAGAGAGAGAGAGCTTACTCACAACCACCCAGAGAGCGCGACCCAAAGAGAGAGCTTTAGCGCGTGAGATCCAGAGAGAGAGAGAGAGCTTCCTCACAACCACCCAGAGAGTGCGATCCAGAGAGAGAGAGAGAGAGAGAGAGAGCTTCCTTACAACTACGCAGAGAGCGCGATCCAGAGAGAGAGCTTTAGCGCGCGTTCCAGAGAGAGAGAGAGAGAGAGAGAGAGAGAGAGAGAGCGCGATTCTCCTCAGCACGTCTTTTTATAGCCCCTCCCCTTCCCCCCTCCCTTTTCCCAGCACGCGAGGGAAACTTCCAGAAGAAGCCGTTTTCCCGCTCAATCGGGGCCGTTCCCTCGCCGCTGCGCCGCATTCATTATTGCTTCTCGTTTTTCTCCTGCACGTGTTGAGAATCCACTCGCAGGGTTGGGAGTCTCCTGCTTTGGCCGGCGGAGTTGTTATTCGTTGTTGGGGGTTGGGGGACCGTCAGTAGGGTGAATATACTGATTCTGGCTCACTTTTCCCCATTTAAGTGAATGGGGGATTTTCAGCGATTCATTTCTTTTTTCCCTAAAATATAAACCCCCTTTTTATCCCAAGCTATATTTATTTGTCTCCCCCTTTAACCTAGGGGCACTTTTTTTTAAATAACCAATGCAATAAGATAAAGATTTGTTCAAGTCATAAAGTAGTAATGTGATTTGTTAAAGGTGATTCTAAAGAAATATCTGAAACATGTAAGCCTAGGGGCACTCTTTTTCAAATAACCAATGCATATTGTTTAGCTCACTCATTGAACCTATAAAGATTTGTTCATTCTCAAATTCCTTCAATAGTTTAATTTTCTTTGCACAATAATCCCCATCTAAAATATTTAAAAATAAAACATTTGAATCTTTATATTTTTTCAAGATACCCCTTTTGTGTCATAATGAAATGATAAACTTCTCTTAATGCTCTTGTCTGACTACTTCCTGAGCCACATATCACTTTGAGATTGCAGTAAATTATTTTTCCATTTTTCAATTGATAACCATCAAAGTTTTCAGTCGATTCAAGGATATTTATTTTTTTTCTTTACATCCTCTAACTTACTAGTTTTTAAATTGATTCGCTTATTTGTTTTATTTACCTTTGTTTTAGTTATTTTTTCAATAACACTTATTTGATATTTTTCACATTCATTATGTATTCCATTTATATACCAAGACTGAGATTTTCTCCACTCTTTAGTTTGATTAATACTTGGTTTGACCATTTATATATTGTGAAAAAATGCGGCGGTAGCCCTTAAAAATCCTAACCCATCTTCCCATCGTTAAAACACAATCTATTCTATACACTATCATACAATATCCATATGGAACACAATCTATTCCATTATCTAAAATAAATCTCTTATCATCAAAGGCTCCAAATGCCTTTTTATTTACTTCTTCACTATATATCTTATGTTTATAACTTCTTATTGTATTCATTTTCCTATATTCTTCTTCATCAAACAATTATAATAATTTCTAAAAGTTATTGATTTCTTTATTCCCTTTAACCTCTTATCAATCTGATCACCATAGTTATACGCATATGCCTTTGCTCTCAATCCAATAAACTCACTCGTTACTTTTCCACCCAACTCATCCTTAAACTTACCAATAACCTTTCATTCTTTCTTGAAAATAACTCACTCTTCTTACTAAAATTACTTGTATCATATACTCCAACATTTTTCTTCATATCTTGATAAACATCATCAGTTTTTATATCTAGGATAAAACTATCAGTGTCCATATACAACAATGAAACATTTTCACCATACTCTTTCTTTAAGCCATTATACAAATAATCATACATCAATATCTTTGATAAATCAAGAACTGCTGTTCCAATATAAATTGGTTTATCAATTACAATACTTTCCTCTTCCATATGAATAGCAGAAAAGTTCTCTGAAAAAATACCTCTTCTCTCTTAAAACTTGGTTTATTTATCAATCTAGAAGCTTCTTTCCAAGATGTTGCAAATCTAATGTTTTGCCTGTTTCTAACATTCTCCATTGTCTTTCCAAAGACAGCATTATTCATCAATTTATAGAATTCCCCTTCAAATTTTACTTTTGTATTTGTTCTCATATCTGTATTGAATTTAATATACTTTTTCATCCAAGGACTTTGCTTAAATTTTAAAACTCTATGAATTTTAGCTACTGTCAATCCTTCTCTCAAAAACTGTTTCAAGCTTCTCTGATTCAAAACATATCTCTCTTTATCATAGAATGTTGTTAATAACTTTTCTGTTGATTTGCCTTTAATATTAAAACTTTTATGATAATCACTTAACCATTCTTTCTTTGGGCTTTCTTTCTCACATGCAAAAGGAAGGTCTTTATGCTTATTATAAAGATCACTTGGGTACCTCAAATCAAGAACAAAATAATAACCTTCTTCTTCCTCATTCAATTCCTCTTGAGAAGAAATAACAATATTCATCAAAGCCTTTTCATAATCCTTTTCTTCCACCCACTGTAATTTACCATAAGGCAGAGATTGAGACATTGCCCATCCATACAAATTATTAGCATCAAAATACATCAAATACTTATGATATTTTTCACTATTGTGGGGGAAAAATTTATATTAATGTATTCTAAATTGTAACAAAAGGAGTTTTAGAAATGTAACTGTTATTCTACAAGTTGAATTGGCTGTCATTTCTGGCCAAAAGACTTTTGCCCTAAATGATAAGAAATGTGTTGTTCTGGAGCAGAGTGACCGAGCTGATAAACGAACCTTTGCCTAGAAATGTACGAAGTGGATTCTCGTCTAAAGGACACGTCTGCAGTCTGGGTGAATATCCCCCAACCTCTCTCTCATGAAAGTATAAAATGCTTTGAAATGTAAAATTGTTTCAGTGCAAGAACCTGAGAAAGTATTAGAATCTCGGTGGCTTGTACTCCTTGGAACTGACCAAGTACCAAGTTAGAATAAAACTCTGATGTAATGTGGAAGTGAATTGAATCGGGTTTGGTCTAACTGTTAACTAAAGTAAGAATAAATGAAATAGAAATAATAATATTGCAATCAATGGGGATTCTTAAGTTCATTGTACAAGGGTGAGAAGTGTATGGTGGATAATTAGAAAATAAATTGTTTCACAAGGAAGGACTTGTGTGGACATCAGTTTTATCAGTGTCGATAGGGTTTTTGTAGGATTTTATAACCAAATCGGACAAACGTTAAACTCTGCCTGAAGTCAAATAGGATTCCACAATCGGCCAGTTAGAATCCTTCAGGAGGACAATGATCACAACAATGTGGGTTTAAAAATCCACATCACTATCATAATTTCGAAGATATTTATTATTTGCTTTAGCATATCTTTTTGAACATACTTGTGATATTCCACCTCTCTTAGACTTCTCAATCATCAAAAGCACATCTACATCACTGATTAAATCTATATCTTGTTTTGTCATTTTCAACATTGCACTCCAAGCTTAACCAGGAGCTGTGAAATAGTGGGCAGGATCTAATCCATAACAATTTTTATTATGACAGAGTGATCTAAAAGCTTCAAACACATCAGCTAACAATAAAACATCTGTTTTTAGATACAAATAATTATATTCTCCAAGGTTCTTTATCTTAAATATTTTCCAAATTTCTTGTGCGTGTTTATATTCCTTATCACTTATCTCTTCTTCATAAAGGTTATTATAGAAACTTTCTTTTGAAGGAAGTTGTGTTTCTTTAAATCTCATAAATGAATCCATATAATCATAAGGATAAATTCCCTTACTTGTAAGAATTTTCTCTTTACTTTGAATTTCATTCCTTGTTTGAATTTCCTCTCGAGTTAGAATTCCCTCTTTAATCAGAATTTCATTCATTGTTTGAATTTTCTTTATAATTAGAATTTCATCTTCAGTTAGAATGTCTTCATTAATTTCCTAATTAATTAGAATTTCCTCTTTACTTTGAATTTCCTCTTTTGGAAAGAATGAATTAATATTTGGAAAAGACCCCGTGGAGCTTAGATTTGATGCTAGGGAGGCTAGTGGTGTTCCCATAAACTTGTAAGAATCTAGAAACCTAATACGAGTTAAAGGTTTTGTGAATATCATTTTTGTAAATGAAATATACTTTTGACTTGTGTTTGTTAAGGCAGAAATATTCCCTGGTGTTTTGGAAAGTTCATTTATAAATAGATGTGTATCATAGTTGGCGCTGTTGTGAAGAAAGACTGGAATAAAAGAAGGAAATTTATCATAAAGATGACAACAGGAATGAGTGGGACCTCCATATTTTCGAGTAAGATGACAATGATCCCAAACTTTAGAATCCTCAATTTCCTCCTCACAAATATGACAGATATTTTTCTCTCTAAATTCTAATTTTTCTTCTTGGGTTAGTTTCATCGGTTCATTTGTTTCTTTCATTAATTTAGTTCGTCTTATACAATCCTTTTCTAATCGTTTTACAAACTCTTGTGAAGCTTTTTCCCCACTATAATGTTCAAGTTTATTATACTTTTCTCCAACAGATGATTTGATATAATAACAGAAACCACAAGGAGTATATTTTTGATATTTATTTGTATGTGATTCTTTTGGATTAGGAGAAGCAGTATTTATCTTTTTTAGGATACATTCAAAATCAGCGTATATCACAAATGGGTGCATGATAGATTTATTATAATCTTCAAAAGAAATCTTTTCACCAGGTTTAGGCATTGTAATTACAGCTGATTTATGATTACTACAATATTTTGAATGTTGTTCTAATCATTATTTTGTATGAAATGAATTAAGACATCGCTTACAAGGATATATTTTGTTTGCTGTTCTGAATACCTGAGAAGAGATTAATCTTGATAAATTATTGATGTATGTATAATGTGAATTCTTTCCAACACTAAAATATAAAAGATCAATGTGTGTTTCTTCATTTTTATAGTCGTTTGAAAATTTTAATATTTGAACTTTGTTTGTATCCGTTAATCCATTCACATTAATAGAAAGATTATTCTTTTTCTCAAATTTAGGAATATCTGTTAGTGGCATTGGGAATTTAAAATCTTTAATGTCCAAGGTATTCTCATATTTCATATATTGTTTTACTCTTTCTGAATTACAATTTGGTGGATGTCAGTGAGCAAGAACAGACCAGAGAAAACATTTATCATTGTTCTTAATATTAATAACTGCCTTCTTTAGTTTTATTTCTTTTGGTAATTCAATATAAGAAGAAGCTTTAAGAGGGTTTGATTTTAGAATGTGTATACCTAAAAAGATGATTTTTTAAATATGAAATCCATTTGCTACCACTGTATGATCAACATCCTCCTCTTGTCTTGATAGTTCTTCATAAACCCCACTATTCAAAAAAATCTTGAAATGATGTTATAAAATGAAGATCTGTTCTCATATAAGGAGTTTGTTCTTCATCTTGTCTTTTCACATTCATTTTCACTCCCATATAAAACTTTAAAGTTTTCATTTCTTTTAATGTCTTTCTAATAACTTTTTCAACATCAGGTTTAACTATTTCAATTGATTCAGCTATTGATGATGGACGGGGTTCTCCAAATTGAAAAATCCTTATTTTACATGCCCTTTAAATGCCCCATCAGAGTTTTCAATATAATAGTCTCCCTTTACTTTAAACTCATTTTTTTGTATTTTTGTGATTGAAGGTGATTCTTATAACTACTCTTCAAAACATCCTTTGAGCAGATATCACAATGTTTTCTTTCCAACTCAAGAGGAGATATTTGATGAAATAGATTAAATGTGTGTTTGTTGGTTCGAAGGTGTTTTTTTATAATGTTTATATTCGTGATTACAAACATCGCAGTACGTTGTATTCACCAAATTTATATAATTAAACATTGCGTAAACTAAAATTTTCTTGATTAAAATTTTGTTTAATTTATAGGTGAATCTGTGCTTAAAACCATTTTATCCTCCAAGTTTTTTCACTGAAAAATACAATGTTTCAAGACACAAAAGACAAGTTTCAATCAATCACTTCATTTGTAAAAGATACTGAGAAATATGTCAAGGATGTAAAATTGAACAAAGATAAATATAACAACTATTGGATAAAAACAATGATGGTGGATAAGATGAATTCTTCAATTTCCTTCAGTGGAAGGGCTTTTAGTATACCTGGAAGAACATCAATTAAAGTATCTCTAACAAAAGTTTCTCTTCTCCTTCTGGTAATATATTCAAAACTAGAAATAGCAATGAAACAAGAAAAAGTATCAAAAAATAAAAACCTTATGGATGAAGCTTTAGAAAGAAAAGATAAGACCATCTGTAATATGCAAGGAGAAATTTGTATTTTTTTTTCAACTATCCTAAAGATGTAAATCCTGATGAAATAAAGGATGTTAATATCTCAGATGAAATGACATTTCATTCAATAGTAGTAAAGGATCATTTTAAAATTACTTTTAATATAAAAAATGTAGTTGAATCTGGTAATGAAAAAAAGTATATAGATATCAACAGTAATGTCGTTTCTACGAATTAAATATGAGTCAATATTCAACTGAAGATTATGATAGTTTTATAGATGATTCTGAAGATGAACTTAAGTTTAAGTAATGTTTTACTTTATAAATATGCTAGACTTTCCTGATTCTCCATATAACAAATTTGAGAATTGTCGTGCGTGTGATAGAGTGGGATTTAACACAGAGTCAAAAGCTTATAAACAATGTATATTCTGTGATTATCATCTAATTAATGATAAAAAAATATAAAAGGGAAAATAATTCTTTTAAATTTACACCAAAAATTAATTACTTTACAAGATTGATTAGAGAAATGAATGTAAAGTATGAGGGTGATAACACACCTTTCCTTACAAGGGAAGAAACTGAACGGATTAGAGAAATGTTCAAAGGATTGTTGTTTTATATTATTCACGATTGTCATTTTCAGTGAAATATCAACACAAGATATTGTATAAATAATGGATTATCTTGAAATGAAACCCGAACTTAGGATAAAATATCGAGCTTCTAAAAAAGCCAATAATAAATTAAATAACCTGTTTTCCAAATATGTAAATGAATGATTTTTTTACCCATTTGGGAAAATAAGATAAAATTTAACAATCATAAAAATATTCCAAATTCATTAAGATGTCTCATAGTTGGTTCAAGCGGATGCAGAAAAACCTGCTTACTTTTGAAGATGCTCCTGACTCCCAACTTTTTAGATTATGATAATTTAATAATTTTCACAAAGTCGAGTTTTCAACCAGAGTATCAACTACTCTAACAAGGTTTTAATTCTGGTCTTCAAAAAGAAGATATAATCGGTTTATTTAAACTTCAAAAAAACCGAAATGATTATAACATTGCAGATATAATACAACTATTTTGTGATACACAGAGATGTAAAAAGAAATCAAAACCGATAACTTGTATTCTTAGTGATAATACGGATGATATACAGTCTCCCCAAGATTTGGATAAATCAAAAAAGAACCTCATTATCTTTGATGATTGTGTTAATGAGAGAAACCAAACGGTAATGGACAGCTACTACACAAGAGGGAGACATTCTTCTTGTAATTGTATTTATCTTAGTCAATCATACTTTCAACTTCCTTGTCGTTCCATCAGAAAAAAATACTTTTATTTTATTCAAGTTAAATTCAATAGATGTAAACAATTTTGGAGAGATAATTGTTCTACATTATGTAGTAAAAAGGAATTTGGGGATTACATGAAGCACACAACTGAAAAATATAAATACATTGTTGTGAAACAAGATGAGATATTAAATGATATATCCAACAAATAAATGGATGCGAAAGAAAGAGCAAGAAGATTTAAGGAACATCAAGAGTTGGTTTCAAAAGTTGTAAAACAACAGGAAGACATAAAGAAGAAACGCAGACAGAAACTAATGGGTGAAGAAGCATTTGAAAGAAAACAAGATAAATTTTTTAACTACTTTTAAAAACTTCCAAAGAAAAAATTGTAGATGTTTCCACAGTCGAATATACTCCTAAAAAAAAAAAAAACTTCAAATGCTAAAAGATTTTGATCAAATGGCGGAGGAAGAATTAGAGCATATAGGGGAATTAGAATATGATTATGATGAAGGATTATTTCAACAACTGGAAGAGATGAATCGCCCCCTGCTTATATTGTGAATGCTCTTCAAAACAATGAATATTCAGCGGAATCATAAACCAAAGCAGGACTCATCCCAACAGAACAACCAGCAATATTTCATCTTGTTCAAGAAAAGGTATTGATATTTAATGATGAATTAAGGTTATTGGGGTCTGCTCAACCCCCTGTCAAACTAACTCCGAGATTAATGTTTCTTCTCACAAAAGATGGAAGACAAGATTCAACTGTGAAGAATGAATCAAAGTATTTTGTTAACCATTGGATATGAAAAATAATGATGATAGAGCATATATTGATTTGCTGAAATCTGTTGATCATAAGGTTAGTCTTTCTGGTAAACGTGGCAAGAATGAGAAGGAGAAACACATTATTCAAGCTTTAAGTAAGCTTGGTTCAGGTGTTAGTTTTCTTCCAAATGACCATTCACAATTAGTTAATAGACTGTTATGGTTGTTAGGTAGTAAGAAGGCTGGAAATAACAATTGTTTTAATGAAGCATCAGCCATTTTAGATCAGTTGATGAACATGAAAATAATCAATAAATCTCAATATAAAGATATTTTATCTCATATTAAATAAGATGAGAAGCACAATCCTGAGTTTTAATTTCACAACAAGCGACCACACATCTTCATTCCCATACCCACTACAACTTGACACAACAAAAGAATATGAGGCATCTTTCTTGTCCATGGAAACTTATAATACCATATTTAATAAGTGATAAAAATGACAAGTTTAGTTATAATCTGGGAAGTGGATACAAAACGATAACAGTCTCACCCATTTTGTTGATTTCATAGCATATGACAGATTTCATAACAGCATATGAGATTTCTCCAATATCTTCCGAAATTGCTCATCTTATGAAAGAACAGGGTGATGAACCAAAAAATATTGTTATAGACATTCAAAAACATACTTCAAAATCAACGATTAAACTTAAAAATAACTTCAAGGTTGACTTCACAATTGATAATTCATTTAGAGAGTTATTGGGTTTCTCCTCAAAAAATATTGAAACTAATGGGACGTTTTACAGTAATGTCATTCAAATATCCTCAGGAATAAATTCGGTATTAATTCACTGTGATTTGATTGATGGTGCTTATAATGATGGAATAAAAACAAATACAATATTTTCATTCAGCGCATACTCAACCCCAATTGGTTATAAATTCAATATGGAACCCAAAAATCTGGTTTATCTCCCTGTGTCAGGAAAAACCATACACAGAGTAATTTTAGGATAACCGACCAAGATAATCGTATGATTTCTTTTAATGGAGAAGTTATATCCATCAGAATTCACCTACGTGAAGTTTTCCAAAAAATAAATATGCTGGTTATTGTGAGGAAACACGAGTTGGGAAAATATAAAATAATTACAGGGGATGGGATGTTCCTTTCCCCATACTACAAGGGTGAAGGTATGTACCTTGGTAAAGGATACTATAAACCTAAGAGACAAAGGGGTGAAGGACATCAGTTTAGAGGAGATGGGATAATTGATTCTCTAATGGGTATCGGTTCAACTATTCTGAAACATAAAGACCTAATTGGTTCAACTGCTTCTGCTGTGGGAAATGTAGCAGGTGCTGTAAAGAGCATAAAAGATGCCCAAAAGGAATCTCATAAATTACAAGCAATTAAAGAAATTAAGAAAGGCAAAACTCAGTTGTCCCCCCAAGAACGACAGAAAATAATTCAAATACTTGGGTCAGGGTTTCAAAAGTTTTAACATCTTTTTTCCTAAATAAATACAAGTATGGAAGCAATTGATAGTATCTATGATTTGGATGATACTATTATCATCTCAAACTCCACTAAAAAAGAAGATTACCTCAAGGTAAATGCAATAACTGGAACAGACTGGAACGCAAATGGTACAAAGAGTTTTGAAATAAATAATCAACAAACTTATTTGAATCTATCCGAAAGTTTCTTGTTGTGTAAATTTACAATCACTAAGGCTGGGAATAACACAAACACTACACTCGTCAATGATTTCTTCTGGAAAATGTTTGATAGTGTTCGTTTGTACATTGGAACACAAGAAGTTGAAGCGGTTGATTATGTCTCTGCTGTTTCTGAAATGATGAAATTTACACTATATACATTCAGTGATAGAATGGGAAAGGGGTCTGTCAAAGGTTTTATTCCTGATATGAAAACAGGAACAACAATTTGCTTCTAAATCTTGTGTCCCAAACCCATTGCATTCTGAACCCACCTTACCCAGTCACACCCAGCTGTTCCTGGACTCTGTGTCCTTTTCTTCTGACAAGGTGGAGAGCTTGCTTTCAAACCTCGACTCAGATTCTGCAATCGGTCCAGACAGCATCAGCCCTCGTGTTCTAAAAACATGCTCTGGCGCTGCTCTTGCTCACCCTCTCTCTGTTCTAGTCAACCTCTCATTTGCTCATTTGCTAATTAGCAAACATTACCACTCTGAATAAAAAAGGTGCAACAACAGATCCCTGTAACTGCAGACCAATCAGCCTTCTCCCAATCATCAGCAAGGTTGTGGAATCCATCATCGTTTCAGACATTAAATACTTCCTCGTCTCCAATGGCCTGATTTCCGCCCATCAATTTGGATTCAGACCAGGTCACTCTACCCTGGATATGCTGCTTCTACTTTCCCAATGATGGATGGAGGTCCTAAATACCAAACATGAGATCAGAGCCATATCCCTAGACATATCGTGAGCTTTTCATACAGTCTGGCATCCCACACTGCTCATCAAACTCTCTTCCAATGGTATCCAAGGCAATCTGCACTCATGGCTCACGGACTTCCTCTCCTGTCGCAGTCAACGCATAGCTCTTAATGGAATTCTCTCATCGACTCTTCCCATCCAGGCTGGAGTTCCTCAAGGCAGTGTTGCGCTGGGCACGGTGCTTTTTTTCTGGTTTTCATCAATGATCACTCAGATTCTCCAGAAAATCCTCTTTATCTCCTTGCTGATGACTCCACCCTCTGCTCTTCCATCCCTCAGATCAACAGGCAGCAGCCTCTTCACTCTCTGCAGACCTGGATAAAATCACAAGCTGGTCCAACATGAAAACCCCAGAGTTACTTTCTCAAAAATCCCCTTGATGAAGTCTTTTCATTCAAGCTTTTGGGTCTCACTATCTTTACTGGGAAAGATATGTGCCATGATCTTTCCTGGGAAAGCCACATCTCCAAGCTGGCCTCCAAAGCCAGTCACTGACTGGGCATCCTACATCATGCAAATTCCTTCCTTGGCACACCTACCTTCTAACTACTTACAAAGCTTTCATCGGCAGTCTGACAGAGTACTGCTCCCCCGTCTGGGCTGGTGCTCCTGCCTCACACCTAGCTCGAGTTCACGCTGTGGAAACCAAAGCTTTTGGGATCATTGGTATCTCCCACGATGAAGCTGAGTCCTTGGGTCTCTCACTCACTCACCAGAGGCAGGTCAGTAGTCTTTCTGTCTTCTACCATCTCCTCTCCAGCCTTGCCCCACCTTTTCTCTGTCTGTGATCTGTCCCCCCTATATTTCCACAGTGTGCTCAAGGTCTATCAAAACCCCCTTCTGGTGAAACTGCAAAAATCAAGAATCACTGCTCACCTTCATTCTTCTTTTTTCCCACCTCTGGAACAAACTCAGACACTCTTCAATCCCACTCCTCCCTCCAGGTCTTCAAAAGAGTTGTTCACCACCATCCAAAATCTTGATCTTTTCTACTCCTGTTAATCCACCCCAAAAGTACCTCCTTCATATTCCGTTTTCCTTCCTGATAGTTCCTGTGGTGTCCATCTTTTTTAAACCAGTGTACGCCGCCCCATCCCTCTCCCTTCCACAGATCTCCTATTGTCTCTGTTCCCCACTATTTTGTGCTTCCCTCAAACACCCCTCTTGTTTCCTGTCTTGTTATATGTTTCTGTGTATTAGCTCTTACATGGGCCTCAACATGGTATACAAAAACAAGGACAAATGTGTCCAAGAGAGCCACGTCCTAAAGTTTTTGTCTTCACCAGAAGAAGAAGAATAACAACAACTTCCGATATTTCGTCACGTGCCTTGATGGAGCCAATAGCGAGACCAATCATGGAGGCTCCTCGTTCATGACGAGAAGATCGTGTATTTACGAAATTACAACACATTAAATGGAATAATCTTTAAATAGTAACGTGAACTTTTCGAAACTTTAAAGCAAATGTCCGAATATATTTAAAAGTTCATGATAGACGCTCTCTAAAGGCACCCTCAATGTGAGGATGTGTACAGGTGTTTAGCATTTAAGGAGATCCGGATGCTGTATATAAAAGAGCTGCATCCTAAACGTTTTGGAAGTAGTACAAGAAGTACAACTACTGCCCAGTATCCCTGCTAGGACTTAATAAATGTCTTCTGCTTATCTTTAATTACACTGTGTACCACCCTGCTCAACCACCATAATGTCTTTCTACCACTACATTTACACCTCCTGGGAATATGCCTCATCTGCACCAGACACATTTGCCCCCCGAAGGTTTCTCACCGCTCCGATGCAAACCACCCAATTGAAAAACTCCCAAATCACTTCTCATACCTTGAAAGTTTGTCCTCTTATTTTCCAACAACCTTTTCCCACTATCACGAACTTAACCTCTCAACAATAAAGTTGTGCTAACTACGTTATGGTTGCTTGTCCCCAGATTTTCTCCCACCTTCACCTCAACCTTGTTGGGATCATTACTTATAAGGACTGGTTCTTTGCTTGTAGAAATTAATTGAGTGTTTTTAATGTGTTACTGTGCCCTTTCACCATCTTCCTAAACATGTTTCAATTCCCTTAATCTTCGTTGCACTGACATAATTTACACATTTGTACAATTTACATACACATTGTCAAGATTCCTCATTTTCTTAACTTTCCCTTCCACTCCCCCCTTTCCCTTCCACCCCAAGTGTCGTTTCTCTGTCCTTCCCTTTCCATTTGATTTATCAAATGTATCTTCCTTTCCCCACATGTACATCTAATGTTGACATTTTATCCTCTGTTACACACACCACACACACACACACACACACACACACACACACACACACACACACACACACACACACACACACACACACACACACACACCCTTCCCTCTGCGTTCAGTCTATTCCTGCCATGCTGACTGAAGGTAAATTAAAAATAGTCTTAGTAACCATCGACCAGCATAAGGTAGCCTACATCATTTTTCCTGTATCTGTACATCTCTTCTACCTCACTGTCTCTGTAATACAGTGTCACATCTTCTAAATCTGAGTCGCCGTCTCTACCTGCACCCCCACATCATCCGATGCAGTTTGAAGGTAATTCACCAAATCAATGTTTTCTTTTTGATAAAAATTGTTCGTTAAAGAAGGCTATGAGGTTGTAAATAATCATATAAGGAGGTTCTCGTCTGTGTAACTAAAGGTATTTATCGGTGTAGGTATATTTGTAATATATGATTGGCATTTGGATTAAAGGTGAGCAGTAAATCTATAATCTGACTGACATGTGAAGTCAATGGCTGAGATTACCAAGTGTTATTTTTCTCACATTGAAACAATTTTATCCTTTTAACTGAGCAATGACCATCATGTTATTTATCTATTTCTGTGAGGTAACATAAGTTCCATCACACAAATATCTATCATGTATGTGTCATGTATGTATGTATATAGTATGTATGTATATATCATGTATGTGTCATGTATGTATGTATCATGTATATAGTATGTATGTATATATTATGTATGTATGTGTCATGTGTGTATGTATATGTATATATCACGTATGTATGTGTCATGTATATATCATGTATGTGTCATGTATGTGTCATGTAAGTATGTGGCATCTATGTATGTATGTATGTATACATCATCTATGTTGCCAGAATGAAATGAACATCACTGACTGCAAGGAAAATTATAACGATCTGTGATACAAACACAACAAGAAAAAGAACAATTGGAGATTGCAGCCCCTCGCCAGGAAACTTTTGTGTGGTGTTTGTGTAGTTTTTTTGTGGTGTATTTTGTGTGGCACTTGTGTACTCGTGTGTTACGAAATTAATAAGAGACATAATTAGAACTGCCACTTTATAACTGCTGGCAGTGATGATCGGGTAACAAGATGGCCCGCTTTGATTGGACACTTGACCCTGACCCAAGACGTTTAAAAAAAAAAAAATGATTATATTTAATTCAGAACAGTATTAAAATAAATTCAATTCAAATCAAATGGAAGACCAAATAGGTACAGTCCTGCATTGGAGTCATCAGAAGGAATATGAACAAGCAAAAAGAAAATATGAAGTCATCAGGAGGAACCTGGATGGGACTTGGATTTCAGCTGCGACTCCTCTACCTTCAAACCTATCCAGACACAGCCAAGTCGCTTTATTCAAAAAATAAATAAATTAAAAACAGATATAAAATTAAATAATTCTGGCTGCCAGACCATGCGTCTGATCAAGTTGAAATATAAAACATGTATTCCCCATCACTATTAGATCACAATTGTGAAGTTTCACGTCTATTGATTAAGCGATTCCAGAGAAAACATCATTGAATACTTTTCTTAAATCCAACATGGCTGCCAAACCATCTGACTTAACAATTATTCATAAACAATTTTATACACGTATGCCTTGGGGAACATTTATGTGAAGTTTTCCGTCAATCTGCTGCCGAGCCGTTCTAGAGAAGGTTTTTATATGTTTTAGAGTAACTCCAATATGGCTGCCAAACCATGTGACCTATGATGTCATATGTGTGAACCTTTTGTTCCTCATGGATAGTTAGTCATATGTGTAAAGTTTCGCCTCCATCTGTTCAGCCATTTCGGAGCAGATTTTTGAAGGTTTTGTTTTAAAAAACAATATGGCTGCCGAATGACGTGACCAATGACGTCATCAAAAAATTGTGGACCATTTTATCCAAAGATGACCCTCAAAAATGTTCATACTGATCGGATGTAACGTTCTACATAAGAAATTATGACATCATTAAATAATCACACTCATTCCCCATGAGGAGCACTTGCCATGTGCCAAGTTTAATTTTTTTTTCTTTGGGGTGGTTTCAGAGATGCAGTGGTCCAAAGGTTTTCCATTTTCCAACATGGCTGCCACATCATGTGACCTATGACGTCATAATTATTAAAGCATTCTACATGAGTAGTCACATGAATGGTGAAATTTTTGTCTCAATGCAACAAGCGGTTGCAGAGAAAAATACTAATGTTTTGTGGGGACAAACAAACAAACAAGCAAACAGACCAGCGGATGCAAATGCAATACCCTCTCCTTCGATGAGGGTATAAAAATGGACTACCTGTATAAATATCTGGCAGCACGTCCTTTGGCATCATAGTGTTTGGATCCGTGAAGGAATCAAATCAATGATGTCTGTATGATAGCCTGATTTAGATTTTGCCATATGTGGAGCAGAGTTTGTTGCAGCCCTTGCATATTACTTGGCAGAGGTCAGCTTTCTGCAGTTTTAGATCCATGTTCTCAGACGTGTCCGACGGCGTTCAAGTCAGGACTCTGCGGTGCCCAGGAAAGGAGGTCACTCTGTCTCTTCCAGGCAGAGGTGGCACCATCTTCCTGCACTAAATCTGTTCCATTCTTCAAAATGTCTTGATGGTACACAACAAACATTCAGAATCACATCGACCACAGAGTCCTGATGTAGATGCCATCGACCATGTCTGGGAACACACTCCTCTGGATTGGCTTATGAACGTATCAATAATTCCCATCTGAAAAGATCAATGTGTAGTGAGTGGTGTGAATGGGGTATTAAAGAACCAGATATGATATGGAAGTGCTTTGTGTAATCCACTATATTTCTGTGCAAGCATGCACCACACCATCTTGTTCATATTTTTATAACATCAGCCTTTAATCTTCAACAAACAGGTTAATGAAGAGATAAAGTGTGCAAGTGTGACTCCTGTAGAAAGAAATCAAAACAACACAACTCGGTCATGCTTGTGTCCTCGACTATGTTTATGGTGGGAATGAGGATAATATGACTGAGTATCTTGAGATATTAAGAAATATTCCCCCCTTGGTGAAGATCTGAATCCGGATACGAGAATTATTTAATTCTAAATAGATTTTTCATCATTGAGAGATTGGGCCAAAAACGATATTTCGCATGATATTTCAAAAATATATTGGGTCCAATATGTTCTCGTGGATCAGGCGTAGCGTGGAGGAGGTGTGCGCTGCACCGAGTGCCCTTCTCATTTTTTTGTCGTTTTCATCATGTTTTGCATATGGAAGAAGAAGTTCTCATATAAAGTGGATGCGGATGGGCTTTGCATTCTGAAATACTTTCTAGTTCCAATTGCACCCACCCCCCTAAAAGGAAGAAAATGCTAAAATGGGCGAATTTTTTTTCCACAGTGGAATAGAGGATACTGGACATACGTACATACATACACACAGTACATACATACATAGAAACAGTACATACTGTGCATACATACTGTACATATGTACATACACACATACACACAGTACATACTGTACACACAAACACACACAGTACATACTGTACACACAAACACACACAGTACATACTGTACACACAAACACACACACAGTACATACTGTACACACACACACACACACGGTCCATTATATATGGATTGCTTGAGTCTAGTTTTGCAGGAATCAGGTCATCATTGACAACTATTTCGGTTGCGGTAACTTGGAGTTTTGTTACCTCCACCACCAAAGGTGAAGGAGGTTGTGTTTTCACCCATTTTTGTCTTTGTTTGTTATTTGCAAAATCGAAGATTTTTCAAGTATATTGGTTAGTGGATTTTGATATTCTGTCTGTCTGTTTGTCAATCACCTTGACGTCACAATTCTAAACCAATTGTCATGAAACTTCACCAAGTTGTAGTGGTCTCAACTGAGTAGCCTATTGATTTTGAGGTCAAAGGTCATATTGAGGTCTAATTTCTAAAATAATTTTTCATCCGATTGACTTGAAATTTTAACAAGATTCACGTATCACGTCACTGAATTGGGAAACCAACTATTTTTCAGGTCAAACTTCTAAAATCATCAAATTCCCTCTGAAAAATCAATTTTCATGTGATTAACCTGATTATTAAGCAGAAATTGCAGAGTGTACATACTGAATTTGGAAACCAACTATTTTTGAGGTCAAAAGGTTTAAAGGTCAAATTAAGGCCAAACTTCGAAAAATCATTCATTTCAATCTGAAAAATAATCAATTTTCATCCGATTGACCTGAGGTTTAGTTAAGATTGTCAATTTTAATCTCAATGAAATGCACAATTTGATGTATCCATGGCAACCTCTGCAGAGGGGGTGGATTTTGCAAGTATCGTGCTCTGCACGACGTCTTCTTGTTTGTTGGTTTGAGTACAGGATCTCAAAAAGTTTAGATGGATCCGGATGAAATTTTGTGGAGAGGTTCAGTGTGTGACAAGGACGAACTGGTTAGATTTTGGTGAAGATTCGGATCCAGATCCGAATACCAGAATTTTTTAAGTGATTCTTCCCCATTGAGAGATAGGGCCAAAAACGATACACAGCACGATATCTCAAAAAGTAATGGACGGATTCGGATGAAACTTGGTGAAAATATGACATGGAAGAATTGATTCAATTTTGGTGAAGATCCGAATCCAGATCTGGATATGAGAATTATTTAAATTTTAAAAGTAATTTTTCACCATTGATAGAGCCAAAACTATATAGTCCCGTTCACATGATATTTTAAAAATGTATTGGGCCCGATATGTTCTCGTGGATCAGGCATTCTGAGGTGGAGGTATTCGCTCTACCGAGTGCCCTTCTAGTTTTGATTGCTTCTAAACCAATCAAGATACATAAAGCATTGAGCGGACAAACTGTGATCCATCTAACAACCTTTGCATAGCAAAGATTTCCGACTCAACTAGGGCATCGTCCTCTGCCCTCCCACATAATGTGTTGCCTATACAACAAATAAGTTGTTGGCAGAATCGCCCAACAAAAGAGGCATTTTTACAAAATGAAATATTCCCAACATTGGGTAAACGAGTTCAAATTCATCCAGGTGACTCAGGACAATGTCAGCAGCAGAATGGAAAACGCCTTCATTGCAAAAATATTGGCATAACAAGTTGATATACTACTTCAGTGTGCTCGTCTCAAAAACTTTTCATATCTGGGTACACTGTGGCATAGTCAGTAACTCGGGATGGAATTACTGGAAGAAATCATTCTCGCTTGAATGGTACGGTGCTTTGAGAGATGAAAGCATGGAAACATTGAGGAGGTACTTGTCCTTCTTCTCCTGGCGACACCACGCATCAACCCAGTCTAATGAGAAACTCTGTCAGCTGCTTTAACTGATGCAGTATCAGACAATTGTAGCCTAAGATATTCGACTACTTTGAGGGTTCTGTGCAGTTCTTGTTGATTGACAGGATTATGATGATAGTCCACAGGTTGCCATGGTCATTTAGACCTCAGCTTGCAATAACTTTTTTTTTTTTAATTTTGTGGCTCAGAGGTTAGGTTTTCCTTGGTGAACTTCAGCAGAGCAGTCCTGAAACAGAACCAGCTGTTCATCAGAGCAGCCCCAGGCAAAAATAGCATTCCTTTCCTGTAGTAATTCTCTGCAGACTACTGTAGTAGGACCTGTTACCAACTATAGCATATGAGAGTACTACTCTCATATCGCATAGTTCTAGCTGTAGCATTTTTGCCTGGGGTAGAGCTGTGTCATGTGTGCCAGCCATGCCAGACAATGACGAGCAGTTTTCAAAGTCAAAGTTATTAAGAGCTCCAACGGTGAAACCTGTGCCATTGAAGTGACTTGGTAGAGGTATACTGTTCATTTCACACGTCTGCAGAGCATAAGCAAACAAGTTTCGACTTTTAATAACATCGGTGTAGCTCCTGGATATGGCAATATGTATATTTAGCCCTGCATTAAGCGAGCCATCGCCGGCACCCTGAATAAATTCCAAATTCCTGCCAAAACTACTTAGTCGAACGTCTCGCCTGCCAGTCCGTGAAAGACTTGGGCCAAAAACTTCTCTCCAGCAAACCCTACATGAACATGGGGATAATTGTGGCCCTTAAAGAAAGAAGAAGATTCTTGTGCCACCAATGCAGATCACTAGTTCTGTGCTGGAATTAACAACTACCTGACTAACAGAAATGTTTGTTATTGCTTTGAGGAGGAAGAAAAACAAAAAGAAGTGAAATTGAGAAATGTTGAGGCACCAAATTTTTTTGTGTATCCTGTTATACCAACGTGTACAATTGACCTTGAACAAGTGCTGATTCACTCATTACAGAAACAAAGTTCACTTTGAGATCCTATCCAAGCATTGGGTAACACCAGGGTCAGATCATGAACACAAATAACCATCCCCCCCCAAGCCTGGTATTGGCTTAGCAGCTTGGGTGGCTGAAGGGTGGCTGGCTTAGGATCTTAGGGGTCCTGAGTTCGAGCCCCGTTGGTCGCTGAATTAACACCACGTGGGGTTGACTCAGCCTGTCATTCTTCTGAGGTTGGCAAAATGAGTACCAGTGCACTAGTAGAGGGGCACATCATCAGCAGCATAGCTGTGCTTCCAAGAAATGACAGCTACCTAGCAGCCAAGCTGCCATATGCAAGAACAGAACAGAACTATCTCCCCCCTACAATGGGGTGGGGGTGGAAAACGACTTACGATTTTTGTATGTGCACATGCCACAGTGCAAGTGGTTTCCTGACCCCCTGTTAAACCTGCTGTTGCCTTAACGGTTAAGGTGGCTGGCTGAAGATCTTACTTAGGGTCTTGAGTTTGAGCCTCTGTTGAAATAACACCGTGGGTTCACTGAGCCTGTCATCCTCTGAGGTTGGCAAAATGATTAGCAGCTTACTGGTAACAATGGGCACGGCACAGCCACAGTTCCAGAAATGATACAACCAGCAGCCAAAGGAGGAGGAGGAGATTGGGACCATACTCTGTGCAGAGCGTTGGTGCTGCCTAAGCAGTCTCCTTGACTATCGGATACAATCCTGGACAGGTCACCACTCCGACACAGTATACCAGCATGCTGGCACAGGTCACCACTCCGACACAGTATACCAGCATGCTGGCACAGGTCACCACTCCGACACAGTACACCAGCATGCTGGCACTCATTTTTCTGACCTTGGAAGGATGACAGGTCGAGTTAACCCCACCTGGTATTAATTAAACACCTGAGCGGGATTTGAACTCAGGATCCTAGGATCCCAAGCCCACCACCCTAACCATTAAGCCAACACCAGGTATAGCCATAGGCTGCATATGAAACAACTCACCCCTGCTGCAAACAGAGGGGAATTATTATGCACTGCAAAATGTATTTTCCCCACATTCCCCTCACCCTTCGCAGGCTGCTTGGGTGTTTCTCATGGAAGGAGGGGGTGAGGTGACCATAAAATTTAGACGAGGTCTATTTATCACACCAATTTGTTTTGGTATATCTCATCATATATTTCAAAACCTGTGTTTGTGTTCTATTCCCTTTATCATCCTTGTTTGTGATGTACCCCCTTTGTCATCCTGTGTTCTCTCTGTTATAACTGGAAAAAAATATATTTACCTTCACTGAACAAGTATCCTTTCATTAGAAAACTTATTTTCACATTAATTTCTCCAGGAATTTTGGTTAGAATCGCCCAATTATTGCTACACACCTTTGATGGTGTATTTCCTTTTGACAGTTATTGTTGTTGGGTTCTATCTGTCCCCTTTGTTTGTGTACAGTGCCAATATATCCCCCCCCCCACTCCGCCATTTTTTTTTTGAAATGCATGCAACTTCAGTCCGATCCCTCGAATACATGAAAAGTAGAGACGTCATTAACAAGTCCATACTCAGCACCATCTGGAATTTTAAGTTGGTATTTGTTTGTGACTTTGTGTCACATTCACAGCATTTAGTGGGTTACGGATCTTTAGGGTTTTGAAATATGTTTCAATCGTTTATAAGCCGAGATGTTTTCTTGTCATTTGATTTGATCTCTAGAATTCATTTGAAGGAAATATTTCATGGAGTTGCTGCAGAATGAGGGAAGAGGTGCTCGGCTGTTTGCACGGCGCCGGGAGCGTACCTCCCGGCTGGAAGCTTTAATTGAGAGGCAGTCACCACCTGTGGCTAGTAAAAGTGCAACGGAGGGCAGAGCTGTTCCACCCCTGCTCACTGGATGTGCTGAGATGAGTGAAAAGGTGGGGGTGGATCTCCAGTGGGGGGCATGGCCCACACGAGTCACGCCTCCTGTAGGTGTAGCTGCCAAGTTACGTTCTACCTCTTCAAAAAAGGCACCACTAAAATCTGGAAAAGGTGATGTCTGCAACACAGTGCCAATACCATGTACTATTCATACGCTGTCTGTCAATTTAGTATTTTCTCGTGTTCAGCACTATCACAATATACAGTACAGTAGTTGCACGACAAAATAAAACTGGCAGTATCAACCATTACTACATTATCTAAGGAATATTAAATCACTTTCAAAAGTATAAATGATCTGTACTGACAATATATCCACTTCACATTTAACTGTCATCCTCTTTCTTCCTCAATCCTCTTTTCTTTTCCTTGTACTTGCTTCTCTGCTTTTGCTGCCCCTCCCCCCCAAACTTCCGAAACCATAATATATATTATTTTTTAAATTGCATAATTTTTACTCCCATAGTCCCCCGAAGACCATTATCTTCTCTTAATCGCTCTGCCCGTCCCTTCACACCCATTTCCTCGCCCCCTGTGAGGTCTCCCACTATTTCCCTCACAGTTCCTTTTGTTCAGGTTTCTTCAAATACAATGCCACAACCTTTCCCTCCTCTGGCTTCTCCTCTGGCTTCCCCCTACACAATGCCTCCACCTCTGGCTTCACCTACTACTGCATACTCCTTCCCCCAGAGTGGCTCTGCTGATATCCCTCCACCACGCTCTGGGCTTCTAGATTCTGCAAGAGGAAGACACAACCAGCATCTGCCAATGTTTACCTTTCAAGGTAGGATCAGTTGCAAAACACTATCAACTAAAAAGCATCTGAAAATGCAAAGCCCATCCACTTTGTATTCGGACTTCTTATTCTTCTCCCGTATGCTAAACATGATGAAAACGCAAGTGTAAGAGAAACCCCCCCCCCCCAAAAACTGACGATATGAGGCGACCTTGACTTTTGACCTTTTGATCAAAAATACCAATTGGCTTCTAGCTTTTGATTGGTGAACCGATTCAGTTACCCAATATGCCAATTCTTAAAATTCTAAGTCAGTTGGATGAAAATTGATGATTTTATGTTGACGTTGACCTTTTGACCAAATTATTAATTTGTCTTCTCCATATTTTCATCATAAAGTTTTGTTGAAAATTTGATGACAAAAGCTCAAATGGGAAATCGTTAAGGCCCGGACAGACAGACAGACAGACACACTTATATATAACTATATAAATATTTTCAAGTGTTTGTTTGTGTGCATTTGCATGTTATTCTTTCACGGACAAACCGTAGCACCGAGAGGCTCCAAATTTTGGGTATAGCTACTTCAGGCAAGGTTTTAAGCTGTCAGAAACTGACAATGATGTCTGTTTTGAACCCATCAAAGGCCGCTATAAAGTATACCACCGCAAAAAAAGTTTACAAACCACCGCTGGGAAAATCTCACCCAGCCAGATAGTGCCATGTATCCCCTACAAGTATATCTATATATTACTAAAACTCTCATCTTGTGTGTGTATATATATATATATATATATATATATATATATATATATATATATATATATATATATATATATATATATATATATATATATATATATAAATATATATAAATATATATATATATATATATATATATATATATATATATATATATATAAATATAAATATATATATATATATATATATATATATATATATATATATATATGTATGTACAATATCTCACAAAAGTGAGTACACCCCTCACAAATATGTAAATAATTCAGTGTAACTTTTTAAGCAGCTGTGCTAGAAGCAAAACCTTGGAGTTGATGACAGAGTAGACATTCTACAATATGTATGTTCTTCTTCTTTCGGCTGCTCCCGTTAGGGGTCGCCACAGCGGATCATCCGTTATGATCCGCATACTGATTTGGCATAGGTTTTACGCCGGATGCCCTTCTTGACGCAACCCTGGTCGCCTCTTACGACACAGGGATAAGGATTGGGTTTCGCCATGACTCCGGGCTGCCCCATACCCTCTCATAGCACGGCCCAGCACAGAGCTCCCATCCTTAAGCGATCCTCCAACCCAAGCCTCCAAGTAGCCGGATTACAGGCGCACGCCACTACGCCCGGTTTTACATTCTGCAATATGTATACAGGCACAAAACTGCCATTCCATAAAAACAATGTGGCATATTACGAATATTTGTGAAAGAGGAGGCAACAAAAGTGAGTACACCCCTGCTATTGTCTGCACAAGAAGTAAGTCAAGCCTGGTAAAACAGCTTCCATTTTCATCATTTTCTGCATATTTTCAGAGTGTTAAATGTACAAATATGCACCAAACAATACACATAATGTCCAGAGAGCTACAACCTCCATGGTATGTTAAAAGTGAGGAAGTGTACTCAATGCAGTAATTGTCTATCTGCTTGCTGAACAAATAATTGCATAGGAAATCCTGTACCAATCGCCATTGAGAAAGCAGCATGGCTCCTCATGGTAAAGAGCTCTCGAAATATGTCAAAGATCGAATCGTTGCACCACATAAAGATGGCCAAGGATACAAGAAGATCAGTGCTTCTTTGAAAGTAAGCCTCAACACCGTGGCCAAGGTCATCCAGAGGTTCTCCAAGAAGCGAACAACAATGAGTTGTGCTCGCCAGGGCAGACCGGCAAAGATGACTGCACGTACTGTTCGCCAAGTTCAGAATCTAGTCCTCCAAGACAGACGACAAAGTGCCACCAAGATTGCTGAAGAGATTTCTTCAGCTTCTGGCCACTCTGTTAGTGTGCAAACCTGAAGCAGAGCCACAAGAAAGCTCACAAACAGTTTTCTGAAGCACATCAATCCAAGCCCCTGGACTACTGGCAACATGTCCTATGGTCTGATGAAACGAAGATCAATTTGTTTGGATGTGACAGAGTGCAGCGCATCTGGTGGCGACCTGGGGAACAGTACCAAGACAAGTGCGCTATCCCTACTGTCAAGCATGGTGGTGGTGGTGTCATGGTTTGGGGATGCATGAGTGCTGCCGGTCCTGGAGAACTCAAGTTCATCGAGGGAAACATGGATTCTACGATGTACTGTGACATCCTGAAGGAGAAGATGTTACCCTGCCTGCGAAAACTTGGTAGAGGAGCTGGATTTCAGCACGATAACGATCCAAAGCATCGTTCCAAGCAGATAACTGCCTTTCTGAAGAAGTTGAAGGTCAATGTGTTGGAGTGGCCAAGCATGTCACCTGATCAAAACCCAATGGAACACCTGTGGGCCATCCTGAAATGTAAGGTTGAGGGACGAAAGATGTACAACATCACGCGACTTCGAGAAGTCATTGCAGAGGAGTGGAACAGGATCCCAGCAAAGACATGTGGAACACTGGTCAACTCCATACCGAGTAGAATAGCTGTTGTGCTCAAAAACAAGGGTGGACAAACAAAATACTGAAAACAATAACGCTTCAATGTGAGAAAGTACAGAGGGTGTACTCACTTTTGTTTCCCCCCCCCCCCCCATTTCCACAAATATGCCCAGTATGCCACATTGTTTCCACAGAATTCATGTTTTGGGCCTGTACAATGTACATGTATAACAAAATGTCGACTCTATCATTTCTTTGAGTCTTGTGTTTATAATACATCTAAGCAAAAAGTTACAATAAAATATGTACATTTTTGTAAAGGGTGTACTCACTTTTGTAAGATACTGCATATATGTTCCCGAAGTACAGCAAAAACGGTACAAGATAGCGCAAAAATTTTAGGACCACCTTACTCGCCATTCTCCTGAGGTGTGCAGTATCAAGTTTCATTAAAATCGAGCAATGAAAAAATTATTAAATAATCAATTCCCGATTCAGTGAGGTACTCTTCAGGAGTATTTGATCAATGCAAACAACCTCAGCGGTATAGTTCGCTGGAGCTATCTTTTTTTTTCTTTCTTGAAATGATTTATTTTTAAAATGTCAAACATTTATAATAGACAAAGAACGATTTATTTTTAAGCATAAAATAAACATCGCCATTTTGATCTAATACTTCCATGTTCATTTATAAATAAAATTGTGTTTGGAAGATTACGCACAATAATTTCTTCGACTTTGTTTTCTCCGTTTTTTTTTTTCACATTGACGTGCAATATCATGTTTCGTTCAAATCGGGCAACGAAAAAAATTATTTAAAAAATCAGTTCCCGATTCAGTCAAGTCCTCTTCGGGATAATTTGATCAATGCAAACAACCTCAGCGGTGTAGTTCGCTGGAGCTATCCTTTTTTATTTTTAATTTTTTTGAAATTACTTTTTTTCCTCAACAGCTATCACAACGGGAACCCAACGGGTTCACGGGTCGTCTAGTGTGTGTGTGTGTGTGTGTGTGTGTGTGTGTGTGTGTGTGTGTGTGTGTGTGTGTGTGTGTGTGTGTGTGTCTCTCTCGGCTTCCCAAGGTTGAAGTCGTCGTACATCCAATAAAATGTCCCAAAACGTGTGAGCGTGCCTTAATCCTCTGCCAGCGCCCTGCCATACCATGCACCCACCCGCAAATAGGCTCAAACACCAATCAACATCATCTCGTCACCCCCAGGAACCAGGGACACCGAGAGCAGGTACCGAGCAGAACCAGCGGGAATGGTCCAACCGTCACCCACCGGCAGGAGCCACCAGGAGCTGCAACCAACAATCAGCTGTTAGAAGCTGTAAGGCTGTCACCAACTCACCAACTGTCACCGACTCACCAACTCACCGACTCACCAACTCACCGACTCACCAACTCACCAACTACTGACTGGAGCAACTGACTGGAACTGAAAGGAACCGTCACCCAGCTGTCACAAAAACGTTCCTCTGGTCCTTTTTATCAGCAACTGGGCGGAGCCTCAAGCAGACTTCAGCTGTGACGTCCACCTTGCCGATTGGCGCATCGTTGCACGTGGCCAACCTTCAACCTCGCGATCATTCCTTCCTTACCAGAGCGAGATGCAGCCCCAAATCAACACAGGCCTGGCTTATGATGCCATGTTTGGGGTGCTGGACAAATGGCAGAAAGCAGCCATTTGCCAAAATTACCGAGTGAAAACGTGAAGCGCTCACAAAACGTCAACAACAAACATCACCTCTCCATTCAGCCAAACATGAACAAGAGCCAGCCAGCACCCATAGAGCTGCCGAACGGGTCGTCAAACGTCGATGGAAAAAGGTGGATGTCAAACATCGATGAAAGAGATGTGGGTCAGGTAAATGATCCACAGCCGTATTCGACCGTCAGAATTATAACTGTTCAGGAAAAGCCCGCGGTGTGCTTAATCAAATATCCTGCAAGTCCAAAGTGTAAATAAATCGTCCACCTCCATGACAATGTGTCCCGATGGAAAGGGGATCGAACGAGCCTCCGTTGGGCTAATGGCTACCTCACGTGCATGAATGTGTCACAAAGAGGAAACGGCCATCCCATAAGAAAGGGAATCTCTTCTATACCCTTCTTCAACGCATCAAAGTGTTAGAATCCCACCAGACAAGGGGGTGGGTCTATCCTGAACATGGATTTCTGGAAATAACTGTCCGAGGAACTCAATATTGTATGCATTAGTGGGATCCGATTCTGAAATCCATAACAATATATATATATATATATATATATATATATATATATATATATATATATATATATATATATGTACATCCTTGTAGAATATAATATTGTTGCATTTCTCAGAACCGCATGCATCCAACAGACGGTGGTCCCAAGACAGTTATTCCATTGATATACATGTAGATAGTCCCTTTCCTTTTGTCTCGTGGGATAACAGGGGTGTGCGTTGTGATGATCTCATTGCTCGGTTTTCTTACATCATTTTTTTCTTCATTTCATTTCTACTCTACTCTTCTGATTATTCCTGAGGTAAATCTGAGCCACGTGTGCCTTCACTGTGAGGTGGGCCCTCATGGAGGCCAGCACATACGGCGCCGCTGCGAGGAAATGATAACGCGCAGGCATTAACGGTGCAGAGCCCTCGTTCCCAAGTGAGCCCTAAACCCAACATGTGCTGCGAGTCATACAGTGCACTTGGCAGTGCGGGATTATCGACTCGAGCTTCCGATGATCTGAGGAAGATTGCCGGTTGCATTAAAAGGGGATACGAATGAATATCTCTGAAGAGGCCGCACGAATGGTGTTTTTCACAACACAGGAAACACAGCCAGCATGATGCCCATGCTGAACAAAATGTGTACGGACACCGATAAAGGTGACTCCACGCCACATTGGCGAGATACGAGTGTGCGAAGGAAGAAGCGGCGTGTTCCTTTTCAACCAAATATTTGATCCATATTGGTGTTCGCCCCGCGCACACGCTTGCAGTCGTGCGAACGCGAGCGCTGACCATGTGGGTAATGGCCAAACCATGCGGACTGTATGGAATGCGCCCGAAGGCAGACACGTACGCCGCTCATGAAACATACATGGATTTATCCATAATGATGAACCTTCGGCCCTCACTGGCAGCAGCGGATTCCCCATGGATGGTGAACGTCTTCTCGTCTCTACGGCCAGCGAAGCTGCGATAGAGCCGGGGAGTGTTGTACAGTGTGAGCCGTGTTGGCGCGCATGGAGCGGGCATGTTGATCGGTGCTGGTCGGACGCCCGAGCGGGCATGCGGGACCCTTGGCCAGTCGCCAGTGCATGGCCTAGGGGTTTTTGTGGGACAATTCGCGTGCCAATTTTGGTGTGGGCGATTCATGTCATGTCGTGGGGTCGGAGCGAAATATGTTCACTGTCTGGGGTGACCTTTCCGGAAATGAAGTGAGGCAGTTTCCGACAAAAGTTAGTGGGCCACGTGACGGGGCCGGGGCCAATCGGAGCGCCTGATTCAGGTGATGGCGTTTCGCTTCAGGGTGGCCCCTCCCCCCACGCTGCAAGTCCTATAAAGGTCAGAGTGGCCCCTCCGCCTCTCTCTTTCGCTCTCTCCCTCTGGCCTCACCCTCGCCTCGCTCTGCTCGACATCGCCACGACCCGCCTCCTGCTGCCTGGATTCCGCCTCTCTCTCTCTCTCTCTCTCTCTCTCTCTCTCTCTCTCTCTCTCTCTCTCTCTCTCTCTCTCTCTCTCGCCTGGCCCTCGTCTCTCTGCACGACCTGCCTCCTGCTGCCTGTACTCCACCTCCTCGTCTCCGCCCACACGACATTGACCCCACCTGCCTACCTGGTCCCACCTACTACTCCATCCACGCATTCTGGACTCCGCCCCTTCTCCACTCAAGCCCCTCCTTCACGAACACGTTCTCCACATGCGCTGCTGAAGCCAGAGACGACGCGCCATTTGCCGGGTACTGCACCACGGAGCATCCCCCTCCCCCCCCCCAAAACGTATTGGTGGCGCGTCGTGCAACCAAAGAACAAAGGTACCGAGATTGTAGCATCAACTCCTCTCCCTTATTGTTGCAATACTCCCTCTTCATCAGGTTTTCTGTCTGTGTGCGTGCGTTTGTGTGTGTTTCCTGGTGCCTGTCTGCTTAAGTAAGACTGCAGAAGATCGTTATTGTTATTATTATTATTGTTATTATTTTCGCATTAAGTCTGTTCTGTGTCCCCTTTTGTAAGTTGCTTGTTTATTTGCTGCACCACACTTCTCTCCCCTATTTCTGCACAACACACCCCAATAAATCCTGATCGTACCACATACCATTCCTTGCCATTGTTAATAAATTATTATTAGAAATGTTACCTGCTCGTTTTTGTGGTTTCTTTCATTGATCCAGCATGGTCCAATTCCGAGCTTAGCCAGGACTTTATTCCCAACAACCCGTTCCTTTTATTAGGTATGTCCTTGGCAGTGTCGCTCGGCTGCATCTGATCCGGTGAAGTTATCCAATCCGGTAGAGTGATTCGGTTCGGACAAGGCGTACACAGGGCATGTTCCCCGGTAATTAAATCACGTGATTAATTAGGTGACCCGATTAACCCATAGACTGGAGGATCCGAGGTCACGAGGTTGAGTTATTGGCGTCCACGGTCGGTTTAGCGACCCACCACGTCACGGAATTATCCGTGTGCGACGGCCTTCAATTCTGGGAGTCTGGTGGGAGCCGAGATAGCTTCCCCCACCTCGTGGTCTTCTCACCCGACCCCCGGCCCACAACAAAATTATAGGAATGTCCTTGTCTTCTACTTGTAATTCTCACTTTATGTTCATAACATTGAATAGACTACTGTTGTGACAAGTTTGGAGTTTAACTAATTGTATATATAAAAAAATAATTACAGGTCAAGAATATTATAAGATTATTCTCACATTATATGAGATATACTTACTTATAAAAACTCAATTACTGAACATTAAATAATAAGTTCTACACCACCATATTAATATCGAGTGAGGTACCCATGTTATGCATGGGTGGGAGCCCGAAAACAAACAGGCAATGCGGAGACGGTGAATGGCAAACCATGAACCAACAGATTCCACATTCCTGTGACACCTTCAGTCGAATGTCAGGCATGGACGTGAATGTTCGTGAATGACTTGGGCAAAAAACTTACTGCAGCTGACCCCATAAGAATGTGAATATTATGTTTCTATTGGTGGTCAATGGGGAAACCGCGAATGTGAGAGAAAAATTGCGGCATCTGATGGGTGGAAACCGAGAATCACAATTGTATTGAGAAATTTCTGAAGCTGCGAATGTGTTTACATGCTGAGAATGGTCAGCATCTTACGGGTGGAAACTCAAAATCACAACTGCATTGAGATATCACCGAGCCAGCGAATATTTCCACATGCGGTAAATGGCGAAACTGTGAATGCCGAATCTGTGAATGAGCTTCCATGCGGAGAGGGAGCAGGTTTGTATGGGTGGAAGCTCAAAATCACAATTGTATTGAGAAATTCATGAAACCTCCCACCCACCTTAGGATGGAGAAAAAGCAGAGTCGTTCAGGTGCAAACTCAAAATCATAATTGTATTGAGACATTATCAAACCAGCGAAAGTTTTCACATGCGGTAAATGTTGAAACTGTGAATGCTGAACCCGTGAATGGGTTTACATGTGGAGAGAGAGATAGAGATAGAGATAGAGAGAGAGATAGAGATAGAGATAGAGATAGAGATAGAGATAGAGATAGAGATAGAGAGAGAGAGACTTCATTTGGGTAGAAATTCAAAAACCTCCCACCCAACTTAGGACACCCGCGTGGACCCCTAAATGTTCCAGAGAAATTTTGGCGGGGCCAGTCCCAAAACTGAGGGACGAGTTTGGGGACGGACAGACAGACACTCCTGCTTTATTATCAAAAGATTATTATATAGATGTTATTAATGAGATAGAAATACATTATAGCTCTTTCTCGCCAAACTATCTTTCATGTCATATTCAATATATGTATTAATGTATTAAATACATCCGATTTCCAGAATCATTGCTTCAAAAGGAGCTAGGTGGTGTCCTTGTTCTTCCTATTGATACTTTCCCCCAGAAGCCTCACGTTTGTCTCCATTTTTCTGCAGAAAGACCAAAATTGGCACCCAACCCAGATCTGCTCTCCCTCGTCCAACGCATCGATACAGGTCAAGTTGAAAGTCAGAATGAAGGCAAAGAGGTCAAGGTCAATCCCAGGCCAAGTTCAGAAGTCGTGAAAGCCAAGTTGCAAGCAGGAGGTCGTGGCGCTGAGCTTTTTAGACGCCGAGAAGTGAGGATGGAGTTTCTTGAATGTAGTGACGATATATGATGTGGATTCCTGTTTTTCAGAGGATGTCACTTTTTGCTTTTCTGGCTTTCAAATTTATCTTTATCATTTGATCATCAAGTTCACATATTTGTCTCTCTTTCCCAGGTATTTTAATGATACTTCATTGTTTCTTGATATCTTGCTTCGTCTTCAATCATCTTCATTCAGCTTTCACTTTGACTACATGCTTTTTCTTATGATAAAGGCCGACACGAATGCACGTTATTTTGAGGAAGCATGCTTATCTCCACAAGGAGGAGTTCCTCAATGTAGCTTCATTCTAGTCTAATCTGCGTAGGATTGATGGTGTTCATTGTAAAGGTCCTGCCTCACACCCCAAATTGCCTGCAGCTCTGTGCCATTGAGAGAACATTCACTTTTGAGAAATTTGGTAATAAACATATGGATTACAAAAGGTCAATAAAGACCTTAAGCATCAACTGTAAATCTGTGATATATTCTTGGTGTGATGTAAAACAAGAGGGATATTGAGGAGCAATTTCATTCCACCATTTTTCCATGGATATTGTCTTTATCTGTGGTGAAATGGCCTAGGTATACACATTTCACTTCCTCGACAAGTATCCAAAATGTTGAACCGGTAATATTGCAATACAGTACCCAACTCAATCGTTGGGAAAGTTGTAATACCAGTACAATGATATAACGATGGTTTTAGTTGCAAGTGACATTATAATATTATTATTTACCGAATAATAAAGAAAGTAAGTCAGTAATAAAGTTAATTTAGTCGTGACACTCACCAAAATAATATTGAGACCAGGTTTCCCGAACAAGAGGGAGTGAGTAAGATAATTGCTTTATTGTTAGCTCTCACACAATCCCGTTTGAGTCGAAGAGCATATGGTAATTCACAAAACACGGAGCAGGAACACAACATTACATTACAAAGCGGGAGGTGGTGGAAGTGGTGGTTAATGGGAGGAGGTATGGTGGGGGGGGGGGGTGCCAAAGGAAGGATCTGCCTGGGTGCCAAATACTCTAGGTACGTCCCTGGCACAGCCTATTCCATTATTCCACCTGTATATAACACCTGTTGATTGTATCATTATAATACAATTGATACTGTCATATTATAGTACATATAGCCTAATATAAATAAACATGAATAATGTGTAACAAATTAGTAATAAAATCAGTAAAAAATAATGCTGCATAATGTGAATAAACTTTGGATGAATACACTATATGGCATATACATCTACTGTAGTGTACAGTGAGGATCCACTCCCACAGAGCTGATTTACATTCATGCCGAGGCTTTTAATGTAATAGGAAAACACAAAAAAATGAACATTACAGATCACACTTTAAATCAAATGATTTCATAAATCTTACTAAAATACACAATTTGGTGTATGACTGACTGTCTGACTGTTTTTTTTTTTTGCTGTCTGACTGTTTTTTTTGACAGCAATACATTCAGTCGTTACATATTCAATCGCAACCAAACTTGACAGGAGGACGAAGGGTCACACGACAGAGGTTGTAGTGATTTAACTTGCCCCCTCCCCAAAGGGGATTTGTGCCATGGGTGAAGTCCGTGTTGAGGTGTATAATAGGTTATCATGGCTTTCATGGGGCCCACATTCCGGATGTAAATATTATTATTATAATCACAAACGATTCACTCAATTCTGTCCAACGTACAGTTACATTTTTAAACAGTCGCTATTCAACTCAAAGAAGTTTTAAGGAAACGCAACGTGCTTAAGGCATTCTTTACTTATCGCGTCTCCCTCAGACGAACGCATCAGAGCTGTCTCGACTTGCTAGGCCTCGAGGGAAGCTGCAACGATCTTTACTAAACAAAACTGCCCACACGAGTCTTTACGCATGAATGATGAATCCCATTACCTCTCCGATTTTTCTAGCCATGACATGATATGTGGACAATATATGGATTGTTTAGAACATATCTTGATTCCTCTCCCAGCCATGGTTTCATGTGTGATATTGCCACCGACACCATTACTGACAAATTGTGACCGTAATTTGATGCATAACCATATTCCTAAGGTTTAATGGTATTGGTTAATACTCGCCAGAGGGAAATTTGGAGAGAATTTGACTTAGTTACACATGGGCGGTGTATCGGCTAACAGTCGCGGGTTCACATACCTACCGGTACTATTTTAACCAGTTATCCGGTTCCGTTAAGTCGTGGCCGATTTCTGGTGACATTAATCATCAGACGTCTCCAAACATCCCGAATCTTTCTGAATACGTTGATCTTCTCAGTTGACAAGATTTTAATATTTTTGAGGTTTAAATAAAGACCCGCCTTTTTACTCTTCTTCTTCACTGCCTGCAACAGTTTCCACAAGTCCTCTTTACTTTCTACCAACAGAGTGGTATCATCAGCACACCTTAGGTTGTTCTTCCAACTTCCTCCAATCCTGAATCCAGCATCTATATCATCCAAATTATATTTTTCACCAGAATTATTCTAACCACAAATTAATCGGTCAAATGCATTCAATGAAAATGGCATGATGAAAATACCAACATGGGGGCTGGCAGGATGGCCATGAACTATGTACAATCTCCTCTAAGCTGTCTATCCTGAATACGAATCCCGGACCCAGCTGTCATCCCGGTTTCACAGGCAGGGTGATTTATCAATGTGTGTCATTTCTCGGATGGATATTAAACTGGTATCCAGTCTGCCATCATTAGTTAGTGAACTTTAAAGGTCCCATGACACTCAAAACTTTCTGGTTATTTATATAGTAACTTGACCTTCCCAGTGAAGAAATTACCCATGTTTCTTTTTTTTTAAATCAACAATGGGATATTTAGACCAATATTTCGAACATTTCTCGTGCTTTTCACAACTTGCTATGCCCCGCCCCTAAAAAAAAGTTGACTTCAGCGAACCACAGATCACGTGACCGTTGACGTCATCTCCAGAACGCGACTCGCACAGAGTGGATTGACTCGATGTCGCGCGCCGTATAAAGTACGTACAAATGCATTGTGCGCATGTGTTTGCTATCTCACTGATCGTCTTAATTCCTGTGATTGTTTCGCAGAAAAGAAATTCTGCTTCTGAGCCGTGTATGCACAACAATCATGAGGCAATTATTTATCCCTTTACTACCTTGTCGTAGTCGTGTACCAATCCAATACATGTATGCACAATAAAAGGCTGTACCATGTCCACAAAATATAAAATGTGACTGTAGAACCTTTCCATTAAAAAAGAAACTTACAGGGACATACAAGTAAAATACTAAATATTAATATTGCATCATTTCAAGGCGCAAGGAGATAATTTTAAAATCAAACAATGTGAAAAACCTGCACCCACATTTTGCAGCTTATTGAATATAACATTTAGCCAAAATGCTGTAATAAATGAACAGGGAAAAATATGTTGGCACAACTATGATAGACAAATTTATCTGTCCTATTACACGGCCTCATAGCCTCGGGACTCTTACGCATTTACTTATACATTGTGTGCATGCTAATACAAGTTACTTTTCAACTCTAGAGTCTAAACTAGTCCGATAAATCCATCGTCCGTCCGACTAGTCCGATAAATCTGACGTGCTGTAGCTTTCTTTTATTATTCTATTTTCTTCATTGTTTTCTACTGGCGCTACATGACGATGGTAGGAATAAATTAAATAAAAATACAACAGAACGTCAGATTTATCGGACTACTCTAGACACTTGTGTCGCAGGGTGTGTTCTGCACACAAGTTTTCATCGTATCCGGACAACGAGATTGCTTCGTTTTATGCGTGAAGAGATACGGCCGATGACATGGGCTGGCCTTGCTTGCGATTCATTCGCCGTGGAGCAACATGTCTGCTGGGCTGGGCTGGTCATGTCACCTCACTAAAATATTTCTGATATCGAGCAGTACGCAAGTCGAATTTACATTATTGAATTACGAATAGGATTTAGTCTAACGAGATGTTATTGCCAAGTCTTCCTTCGATGTCCTCCCGATCATAATGAACGCCGGGAATTTTATCGCCAGTTTCCTCTGCTTGTCCTGCTTCGGGCTCGAACTGGTAAGGCCGTACTCCATTTCCAGCTGCCTGAACTTCACCTCCCGCGACCTCGTTATCCTACAGTTCTCCATCTGATTCAGACCAAAATCCTTCATTTCTCTCGCACTCACCGTCGCTACCAGACAAATCAAAGTCCATGCCATCCATTATTCAAAACCAAATGTTTGATTTTTTTTTAAAGCAGAAATGAACGAAGCGTTTGAGTCGATCAATCGAATGTGAAAACACACAGGAAGCCAATACAATCACGGAGACCACCAACCCGAGTAATTTACGTGCAGCGTTTGTCGTTCTGGAGATGACGTCATGTGGGTTACGCCCCTTTCAGTAGATTTCGGCAGAATTTTTAGGGGTGTTCCCGAAGAAGTTTGTTTTTTTTATTTTACATTTTACAGAACGAGTATTGTGAAAAAACATTGTCAGATATGAAATCACGATGAAAAACTCCTATAGGACATATACTCGTATATATGCAATTTCAGTACTTTTGGGTGTCATGGGACCTTTAAAGATCCCACGATGTTCGCCACGAAGGGTAGGTGAGCTATCGGCGGAACCCCGAACAAATTACAAATCAAATTCCTGCCTTAACCTTAATCAAACATTAGACCTGGCCAGCCAGTTCGTGAAAGACTTTGTCCAAGCTTTCCCCAGCCAACCTCACAATAACATGGGAATAATTGTGGCCGTTAAACAAACATTTGATTCGTACAACAGAATTTAAATATGCATTTCAATAAAATAGATATGATTAAAGCTTTTCGACTTGCACGCCCTCAGGATAAAACCCGCAAGCAGATGAAGAAGAAGCACCAAACTCTCCTTTGTCACGTCACAATGCAATGTCCTCAACGTTGATTGGTTGAGAGAAAGAGAGGACGGGATTACCTGATTGGTGGAACCACAGAGCGTCATGAAAAATGAGACAAAGGTGTGATTCGTTCCAACTCTCGAATGTGAATAATGTAAGACTAAAAGGAATGTTGCAGCATGTTCCAAAGGCCAGACATTCCGATCTCACTCACGCTTACTGTGGGATTCCAAACGATTTGTCTGATCTCCATTTGCAGCACGATTGCCTGGTCATGATACGTGACCTCAAATCCAATCCTGAAATCTAAGATTGGCAGACCAGAAAAAGGCTCCCGCATGGTTATCTATACAATAAGAGAGAAACGCCGAATTTTGTTCCCGTTTTGCGACGTCAAATCAAGTCCTATCCTCCTGAAAATTGGCAGATATTTAACTTACTCAGCTCAGTACACAATTCACAGCATCATTACCAAATTAAAAGTTGGGATTTCAAGTGGCGACAAATCTAGGCTGCCGTGGTTTGCTGTCCTGTAAATAAGGACTACGGAAAGCCATTTAAACCGAAACTGTAAACTGGGAGGAATTTCTAAACAACGATTGAAAGAGCACAGTGGGGCAACATTGCGAGGCAGAGTGCCAACACAGTCAGCAATAGTACTCCATTGTGTACACTCTGGTCATAAATTTGACCTTTGAAAGAATTCTCATCCTCAGTACCATGCACAAAAAAACATTGGTTATTGGTTCTTTCAGCATGGCATACTCAAGTTCGGAAGGTGGGCTAAATGATGAAACAATTCACCTATTCCTATACAATACACACCTCAAATGCAGTCACACAAAAAGGGATGGTGTCACAAGATGCAGAACAAGGGTCTTGTTCTTTGGGGTGTTCTCTCATATGGATTGCATGCATGCACATGATGTTATCATGCGAAAGACACTGTGGGATCTTTGATGTCCAGCTAAGGCAAACAGACGAGACGCACTGCGTGATGTCCATCCGAGAGGTGGCACACTTGCCTTGGACGCATCAGTCCGGTCGGTTAGAGTTGGCGTAGGGAATCAAACCCAGATTATGCAGCTCAAGGTAAGTGCTACCAGCATCATTCTATCAGGCACAGCTACTGTCACATATGAGTATATAAATCAATCAGACTTGACAAACAGTGTTTCACCCACTTTCTCTAACTCATAATAGGTGTTACTAAAACAACGCATGCTAGAGTTCGCCACTGTATGAAACTTCTATCATGACACCAACACCAAATGTCTCACACTGAAACTGTCTTTTGTCGTCTCCCATTGAGTAAAGAGATGAAGAAGTCATGGTGCTTATGTCCAAATAATATCAACACTTCCTCACCTTGTTATTGATCAGAGGTTCACGAATCGTCCAGGGAAACGTAATCGGAGGATATCAGCTCTCTGAAGACAGGAAATTAGTTCCAGAAAAAGAGGTACTCTGTTGGGAACTCCAGGATTACCCCTTCCCCTCTTCTAAAGTCAAAGTCCTTATAGTGGGGCAACTTAGCATAACAATTGTGCATTTTGTGAGGAAAGCACCAAATTTGGCACACTAGTAGCCTAACATATTATAAACAGATTTGGATATTGGGCCATCTCAAAATTTTTGATGGCCGTGGAAAATGGCTGCCACAGCCATCAGCGGCTGAATTTGAGATGGCCCAATATCCAAATCTGTTCATAATATTGTTACGTTTGAGGGGGGGTATGCATTCAAAGGGTAATTAGGATGTTTAATTAGGTATGCAATGCTGTTCGAGTGTAACAGGATTCAGCAATTATCCAGCAATAATAAGTAGCAATTCAGTGGTGATAAGTTGTCTAGTAAATGTCCATTTCTTCAAGGGGGAAATGATAATTGTCACGTAATTAGATAGGGACACGGGATAGGGTAAGTGTGTCTGCGTAAACCCCTTTTAGTAGTCCCTGGAGGCTGGCCGTGACGTCACAGGACAGTGCTGCGGATGGCTCCGCCCCGTGATCACGATTGGCGGAAGGCGACGGCGCAGGGCCAATAAAACGGCTCGATTGGAAGTGACGAGGACGGGAGGATAAAAAGGCTCTGTTCGGGGAAAAGGTGAAGAGGAAGAAGATCGGTACCGAAAAACTGTTTTGGTGGAGGCTGTTGTGCTGGGAGCTTGCTTGTTGTTGCGCTGATTCGGCCCTGGTTTGATCGTGTCTTGTAGCCTTGCTGAGCCTCGTGCCTCACCTTGGTTGGCTCTGGGGTTCTGCTCGCTCAGAGTACGGGGTCGAACGGCGGGCGGACCTGCCTCCCTCTCCTGCTCGCAATTTGGCGCCAGAACTGGTTCCCTGGCGGCTGTGAGCGGACTTGGGCCAAGACCAGGAGGTCGACAGCACCACAGTTTCTCCTGCCCCCCTGACAAGAGCAAGGCCAGCTCGTCCGACGCCAATCCAGGGACTGTTGCGTCCACACCACGGTCCAGCCTGACCACCAGGAATAGCTACGTTTTGTGTGTGTGTGCGTGTGTGTGTGTGTGCGTGTGTGTGTGTGTGTGCGTGTGTGCGTGTGTGTGTGTGTGTGTGTGTGTGTGTGTGTGTGTGTGTGTGTGTGTGTGTGTGTGTACCTGGCGCCTTAGAGGGTTTGAGATTTGTATATTCATTGCAATTGTCTGTGTTTTTCCCCACGCCCGATCCCACACCATCCCGTCGAATCCCCCCGGATCCCTCTTCTTGCCGAGTCTTGTTATTTCTGGTTAGAGAAAATAAACGTTATCAACTCAGTGAAAAGTGACTCGTGCCACCTTCCTTGTCCCGTTTGCGGTAGAGCGATTAGAACCGCCATGTTTGGGTTATAAATAAATAAACCGCCTCCATCGTTTCGGCTCATTCTACGTTGGCGGGACTGTTCAAGTCCCGTGGACGTCACATTGGTGTCAGGGTGTTGGATGTTCGAACCCCTCTAAATTATATGCCAGGATTAAAATCTCGCCACGAATTGGAATCTAAAATTACTACAGAAAAGTGCGCGAGCGCGGGGAAATTTTGGCGGGATTTTTCAAATTAAATTTAATTGGCGGCAAACGGGACTTCTGCACCATGGCGGATGTGTAGATGTTTGAGGAGGAAGGCCACGTGTCTGGCAGCGAGTCGGGGGAAGAGGGGAGAGACGGGGGTAGGGTTGGAACCTCCCCTATTCCGAGCGTGGACCGTGCTTCATCGCCCGTAATGGAGCTGGCAGCGCCGGAAACCGGTGCGATGTCGATCCAGTCAATGTTGGAACGTTTAATAGGGGACATGACGGTACAAATGGCAAATCAATTCGTGGCACAGAGGGCAGAAATGACAGATCAATTGGGGGTAATGGGGGTACAGTTGGGTGCACGGATTGATTTAATGAGGGATGAATTGGGGGAAAAGATGGAGAAAATGAAAACTGAGATGCAGGAGTGTGTGGATGTTAAATTGGGAGAAATACAAAGTAAATTCGAGGATAGATTGGAGGAAACAAAGGCAGAAATTACATTGGAGGGGGAAAATATACGGAAAAAATTGGTAGATAAAATTGATGCAACGAACATTCGGGTTGATAAAGTGGATGAAAGCCTGGAACGTCATCGTGCCTGTGTGGATGCTCGTATGCAGCTGTAAGTAGAAGAATGGGGAGAGCTGAGGAAGCAATGGATGAATTTGGCGGAGGAGGTAAAAGGATTGGAGGCTCGTTTGGACGAACAAGATAAAATTATGAGCCAAGATGAAGTCTTGGATAAAGGCCTGGTAGAGCCGTCTTTTGTAAGTAGAGTGTCCGGGTTGGTTGAGGAGCAGCTACAAACTCGCGACGGAGCCTTGGAGGAGGTTGTGCGGGCCCAGAAGATCCTGCGGGAAGAGGTGAATCGGTCCATTCAACGTTTGGAACAGGAGGCAAAATTGACCCATGAGACCCTCACCACAAAACATCTTTGGCCACAGTGGGCTCCGAAATTGGATACGCAGCCACAAGGGTGTTTGATCCCTGGGCTGGATTCGGACAAAGGCGAAACTGGGAAGCGGGCCACCGGAAAAGTGATCCCCCTGGTAAATTTTGATGGGTCAGGGAGCCTTGAAGCTTTTGACGCAATTTGAGTGTATTTCCCAACTAAACGGGTGGAATGAGCGGGAACGTACAGGGAATTTGGTGGCAACGTTGCGGGGACCAGCCGCAGATGTGTTAAACGTGATCGCGGAGGGGATGTTGACCAGCTCCCACATTTGCGAGGCGTTGAGCCGTCGGTTTGGGTTCGCAGCGAACTGTGATCTGGTGCGGGCTCAGCTCCAGCACCGCAGATTAAAGCCGGGCGAGACAGTGCAGGAGCTGGCACAGGACATTTACCAATCAGTCAGGATCGCGTATCGGGACCTTACAGTGGAGGCATGGGACAGACTGGCACTAGAGAAATTTTTAGCTGCTCTTCCTGACCCTGAGGTCCGAGCGCTGGTGGAGCTACAGGATCCACCCACCGTGCACCGAGCGGCCGAGTGCGCGGCCAGGCTGGCCTCGTGGAGTCGGCCGGATCGGGTGCCCGAGAGGCCATCGGTGACGATCCGACAGGCGGAGATTCAGGATCAGGGAGGGGGGCTGGGAGAAATTGGCATTACCCAAATGTTTCAGGAAATTTGCCAGAAACTGTCAAGCTTGATAAGGGGTAATTCGGTAGTTGGTGCGCCAAAGCGGCGGGGTCCAGCCCAGCCAATAGAACAATTCGATTATGGCCGAGGGGGTCCGGAACCGGAAGAGACATTACACCGATACTCACGGGGGCCTTTTATGGGGAGTTGTTTCCGGTGCGGGCGAAGAGGACACATGCAATGATATTGCCGGTACCCTGCGATGGAGAGACCCTCCAATAGACTTTCAAGCCCGGAGAGGATGAATCCTCCTGCTGAACCACCAGGTCTATCCGAGGTGCCCTTACATAGGTCGAGTCCGGAAATTACTGTCGGGGGTCGGGGAAACTAGATCGGGCTGAGCATTTCGGGCCATGCTCGGCTGCTGAGATTGTGGCGAAATGCCTCCTTTGGTGTAAATAGTGAATTGTGGGAAAATTGGCATGGTTTGTAAGTTCAGCTGGGTTTCAGAGTGACAATAGGGACAATGGGTAATTGGTAACAAAGCGGGCACGAGTGGCTGTCCAATGGCTGGTGCGTGGATCGGGTGAGGAAAAGTGCTGTGTGAGTTGTTTCAAGTTAAGAAGTGAAATGTATGGTGCACACATTGATTTTTTATTGGACATGGTGTGGTAACAGGGAAGGTCATGGTCGGTGAAGTGTTAGAAATGCAGGTGTCACATGTAAGGCCGATGGGGTGGGGGAGTCATGTGGGTTTTGTGGGTGGGGATGATGTGCTTGTCCACAGGGATTGCTGAAGCTCACGGTGAGCGGGAATTGCGACCCCCTTCAAGGAGATTCACCCCTGGTGGCTAATGGTGACAGTGTCTGGAGGCAACTGGGAGAGGGTCTGGTTGGGCGACCAAGGCGGGTAGGACCTTGGCGACCCAGGAAGGCCAGAGGAGCCAGTGAGACCCCTTCCAGTGTGTTGTACGGGATGAGAGCTGATGGCTACCAGGGGGGTGGGAATCAAAGGGAGCGGGGCGGAGAAACGTCTGGGTTGGACTAAAGCTTACCTGTGGGAATGGTTGCACCTGAGATGCCCCCATCATCTTGTGGTAACCCACCCCACGGCCATGACGGGATTCAGCCTGCATCATTAAAATGGGGACCATGACCTAGAAATGTGATGATGACCATGGTGTGAGTGTTGTGAAGATGTGTGAGTCTCACTCGATCGCGCACAACTTGACATGTGCAGCAAGGGCATGAGGTCCGCATAATTTTGGGGCAAGCAAATTTGAAAATTGGCTCCCCAGGTAACGCTGGGCCTATTAGCATCCACTGGGGGAGGCGGTCAAGTGTAAATATCCTGTGAATAGTGTCGTTAAGGCTTAGAGTAGGAATGTAAAGTATAAGTGTTGTGTTTTTGTGGAACCTTTTGTTTCCCCTCCCCAGATCACTGGAAGAGTGCTGGGCAAGAGCGATGATCCAGAGGATGGAGTGCAACTTCGCTCAGTGCTCTCATGTGATTAAAAAAAAAAAAAAATGAATGATTGTTTAGGGGAGGATAAGGCCATAAGGGGGTAATTAAGCATCCTGCTTGTACATTAAGCAGGATAGGTAAGTTAGCTGCGACTCGCTGCCCATTGCCCCTCCTACTTTATTTCGTTAGGTTAATTAGGTGTGAGTCAGTAAGTGTTAAGGCTGGTACGGTAGCGCCTGTGATATACCTTGCAGGAGCTGCGGTACCAGAGGAGGGGGCAGTGTTACGTTTGAGGGGGGGTATGCATTCAAAGGGTAATTAGGATGTTTAATTAGGTATGCCATGCTGTTCGAGTGTAACAGGATCTCGATGTAATAAGTAGCAATTCAGTGGTGATAAGTTGTCTAGTAAATGTCCATTTCTTCAAGGGGGAAATGATAATTGTCACGTAATTGGATAGGGTAAGTGTGTCTGCGTAAACCCCTTTTAGTAGTCCCTGGAGGCTTGCCGTGATGTCACAGGACAGTGCTGTGGATGGCTCCGCCCCGTGATCACGATTGGCGGAAGGCGACGGCGCAGGGCCAATAAAACGGCTCGATTGGAAGTGACGAGGACGGGAGGATAAAAAGGCTCTGTTCGGGGAAAAGGTGAAGAGGAAGAAGATCGGTACCGAAACACTGTTTTGGTGGAGGTTGTTGTGCTGGGAGCGTGCTTGTTGTTGCGCTGATTCGGCCCTGGTTTATTCGTGTCTTGTAGCCTTGCTGAGCCTCGTGCCTCACCTTGGTTGGCTCTGGGGTTCTGCTCGCTCGGAGTACGGGGTCGAACGGCGGCCGGACCTGCCTCCCTCTCCTGCTCGCAATTTGGCGCCAGAACTGGTTCCCTGGCGGCTGTGAGCGTACTTGGGCGAAGACCAGGAGGTCGACAGCACCACGGTTTCTCCTGCCCCCCTGACGAGAGCAAGGACAGCTCGTCCGATGCCAATCCAGGGACTATTGCGTCTACACCACGGTCCAGCCTGACCACCAGGAATAGCTACGTGTGTGTGTGTGTGTGTGTGTGTGTGTGTGTGTGTGTGTGTGTGTGTGTGTGTGTGTGTGTGTGTGTGTGTGTGTGTGTGTGTGTGTACCTGGTGCCTTAGAGGGTTTGAGATTTGTATATTCATTGGAATTGTCTGTGTTTTTCCCCACGCCCGATCCCACACCATCCCGTCGAATCGCCCCGGATCCCTCTTCTTGCCGAGTCTTGTTATTTCTGGTTAGAGAAAATTAACGTTATCAACTCAGTGAAAAGTGACTCGTGCCACCTTCCTTGTCCCGTTTGCGGTAGAGCGATTAGAACCGCCATCTTTGGATTATAAATAAATAAACCGCCTCCATCGTTTCGGCTCATTATACGTTGGCGGGACTGTTCAAGTCCCGTGGATGTCACAATATGTTCGGCTACTAGTGTGCCAAATTTGGTGCTTTCCTCACAAAATTCACAATTGTTATGTTATATTTAGCTAAGTTGCCCCACTATTATGATAAAATTCACAAAAACTTTAACACGCTACGACCAGCTCTGGCATGAATCGTTTGGAAACAATTCTACGTGGCATGATAAATAAAAAGAGATGCAGACATTTGCACATTCCTTCGACAAAAATTATAGATTTCTTGTAATTACCAAAATGGAGTACTGAATACCGATTCTAACATTGATTGTAACAATCTCCAGGCAAGTTTAAATCATCATCACAATAATCAAGTCAATAAAGCGGTAAGCTGTGGTGATGCAAAGGAAAAAATCCGAATTTCTACCTGAAACCACTAAGATGAATACAGTACTTACCTTTGAGCTGTCTATAATTTGGAATGCACAAGTACAACTTTTGAAATGACCTATGAAGGCGACACGAGGCCTTGTGTGTGTGTGTGTGTGTGTGTGTGTGTGTGTGTGTGTGTGTGTGTGTGTGTGTGTGTGTGTGTGTGTGTGTGTGTGTGTGTGTGTGTGTGTGTCGACACTGCCTGGTGAACAGAACCGAATCATTCATTCCCCCTCAAGATCACCTTTGGGATCACCGAATCATTGGGAGCACAATGAAGTCACCTGCTGCAATGGCACATAAAAGGGTAAAGATGATCCGAAGCCACCTTGATCCAGAGCCTTCCCCTCAATTCGTTCCATGAGCTGCCGTGGGTAGATTTTCACAGCATCATGTGCTGCCATGGTTGAACCGGAGCCTTCAATCCCGGGTGACTCATGAAAGCATTGGTAAATCTGCAATGGTTTCTCCTGTATCACCAGTCCACTCGGTTTACCGCACAATCGATTCATTGATCCCGTAATGGTGGCCTACAGATGCCGCACTTTCCCCTCTTGCCCACGCATCGAACAAGTCGATTATTTTTGTTTTAGCCCACGTTGGACTTGGTCCGAAACGGGGGGCTTATTATGGGTTGGGTCTCATCCGTCTGTGTGTCTGTGTATGCATCCGTCCGCAGCCATATCTTGGACGGATTTTGTTCAAACTTAGCAAAAAGACAATGCATGATGGTATACGCAAGAACATCATTTTGTTTCGCGATGCGATAAAAGATGGCCAACTGGCGGCAATTTTAGTTGTCAAAACCCCGATGTTAAACACGTCCTCAACCATTTCTCAGACATGCATTTACTGATGTTGTTCAAACTTGGCACACACACACAATGAATGATGGCTTACATATGCACGCCATTTTGTTTTCTGAGATCAGATCCAAGATGGCCAACCGGTAGTCATTTTGTGACTTAAATGTGTTCCCATTCCATTTATCAGACAAGAATTCTGCTCCTATGTACTATGATTTATATATAACAAAAATATGTTCAAAATACTTGAATTTAAAGTGCGATTATTCAAAAATTAATTATTTTTAAAAACAGACCCAACACTTTTAAATGCTGATGTGGCATTTCACAGCCAATCATGAATCCACAGGGCAGAAAGAAGTCTGTCCCTGATTGGTGCTTTAAGTTTTCTTCCACTGTTAAGACATTTCCACCTGATGTTTTTGTGTTTCCTGAAATGCTTCCATAATAGTTGGTCAAAGAATCAGTCCTTCATTTGTTGGCTTTTGTGTCCCTGGACAGTTTGGAAATATCCGCTACTCTGACCCTTTTAACAGCGACCGCCCCCATCACCTTTCAGGATGCCATGTGGGCTGTCACCAAGCAGGCAATCAAAGAAGCTCGTCTGAAGGTGACCAAGCAGCAGCTGATTAATTCCGAACAATATAAGGTACAAAGTGTCCCTTCCTGACTCCGACTGCACACGGGTTGAAGTGTGACAATGTTGTGAAGCCTAAGAATGTGAATGCGAACAATGAATTGGCCTCAGATAAGTTTTATCTGTGTTATAGCTCAGTTGGGAGGTGGACAAAAAGAAAAATAATCTTTCTTTGACCGATCTCCCATCACAACCCGATGTCCCTTTGTTTCAAAACAATGCCTGTCCCATTGTGACCAACCACCCTGACGTTCTTCCCCTTATAGACTTACTTTGAGGACAACCCAAATGACCTGCACATGTTGCGGCACGACAAGTTCCTGCACCTGTCTTCCATCAAACCCGACATAAAGAAGTCCCCGAATACTTGGATCAGAATTTAAACTGCACCACATTCATCTTGCACTGTCGACTTCCCATCAGAGTTTGGGTTTTCCTTTCTTTTCAACATTTTATTGTTGCCATTGATATAAGTTTGTCGCACATGTTGTTGAACAATCTACATTTCTTATTGGGCTCATTTCAATATTCTTCTTCTTGCGTATGGCAACTTAGCTGCCGGGTACCTATCATTTCTTGGAAGCGCGACTGTGTCGCGCTTCAGGTGACAGGCTTTCGGTGACATCTTGGATGCTGCTGTCCTGTCTGTGTCTGTTTGTGGTGAGGATGTTGAGGTCGTGGAGAGATTCACTTACCTTGGCAGTGATATTCATGTCTCTGCTGGCTGCGAGTCAGAGGTCAATAGACGTCTGGGTCGGGCCTGGGGAGTCATGGATTCACTGGATCATGGGGTGTGGCGCTGCCGGTACCTGTGCGGGAGGACGAAAGTCCGAATCTTCAGGTCCTTGGTACTTCCAGTCTTGCTCTATGGGTGCGAGACTTGGACTCTGACCAAGGATCTGAGACGGAGACTTAATTCCTTTGGTACCAGGTCTCTTCGGAGAATCCTTGGCTATCGCTGGTCGGATTTTGTGTCCAACGAGCGGTTGCTGAGAGAGACTCGGATGAGATTTGTTACCTGCATAGTCCGTGAGCGTCAGTTGCGGCTGTATGGACATGTGGCTCGTTTTCCTGACTCTGATCCTGCTCACCAGATTCTCTCAGCGAGGGAGTCTCATGAGTGGAGGAGGCCAGTGGGTCGACCACGTGCCTCATGTTGCAACAGGTTGACCATCTCAAGGAGATGGGGATGGGCCTGGCATCTGCCTGGGGGATGGCCAGACGGAGGCCCCTGGAGTACCGGCGGAAAGTGGACGCAGCGACGTGCTGTTCTGGCACATGCTCCCATACCTGATCTGACCTGTGTCGCTGATGCAGTTCCCCTCTACCAGTACACACTGGTACGCATTTCGCTGACCTCGGAAGGATGACAGGCTGAGTCAACCCCCTGGTGTATTAATTCAGCGGCCAACGGGGCTTGAACTCAGGACCCTAGGATCCCAAGTCACCACCCTAACCACTAAACCAACACCAGGTGTGGCTCATTACAATTTGATGTCTATTAAATCTTGGGATGAAAACTTTGTTAAGCAACACGTACAGTATTAGCAATAAGTGAATTGTGGGTAACTTATGTTTCCTTATGTTTGGGTGTCGGTGTTGACAAATGCCATTTAGTGATGATCCTAAGTTCCCCTGAGGAAGAAGGCAGTCGGCCTTCTTTTTAAACCACCACAATCCCTGTGGGGATGGTTTGCCTGTGATGGTTCTAATCGTTTTAACTGGAAAAAGTCTTGATGGGAACTTAAAAAAATTCTCACACGTTTGCTCTGATTAATCCCAAACTAATTGTCAACACACAGCTATGGTTGAACTATTTTTGGGGAAAAAACCATATACCGCAGTCCTTTTGTTTGTTTGACTAGTTTTACAGAGCTTGGAAGGTGATTTGGTAAAGCCATGATTTCCCTACCTGCTGTCTAAAATGTACCACCATTCTGAGTCCCACAATCACCTGTCCTTTCCCTGGTATGTACAGTTCCCAGTATCTTGAAAGGTTTGGTCCAGCCTCTGGTGGGAAAAACGAAGACTGCAGCCTAAAGGCAGCATTGCTGCCAATAATCCATTTAAGGTAAGATGTGCCAAAATTGTCAACCATCTTTTATAATGGATTCGACAAGTTCCTTTTGGGTTGGCAGGATAGCCAAGAAGTATGCACACTCACCTCCAGAACATCTAGGCTGAGTTTGAATATTGACCCAGCTGGAAACTGTCATCCTGGTGTGTTGCAGGTATAGTACCTGGTGTTGGCTTAACGGTTAAGGTGGCTGGCTTAAGATCTTAAGTTGAAGCCCCATCCTAACATTGAAGTAACACGAGGTGGGATGACTCGGCCTTCATCCTTCCGAGGTCGGCAAAATGAGTACCAGCTTACTGGTACAGGACAACTGCATCAGTGGCACAGCCACGCTTCCAGTAAATGATGCAACCAGCAACCACATGCTGCATATGAAACAACAGGTTTGATGATTCCTCAATGTGTGCAACTTCCATCGGTTTAACGTTAAACTGGGCGCACTGTCTGCCAGCATTAGTTGGTTGATGTTAAAGTTCCCATAATGTCCTTCGCAAAGAGGTCGTGAGCTACGAGCCATCGCAAGCACCCTGAACAAATTAAAAATTCCTTCTCTAACCTATAGGGGGCACTGCAACAGCGACACCCAGCACGGCATCCAGCAAATGATGCTACCAGCAGCCATGTGTTGTATGTGAAAGAAGAAGGAGAAGGTTATTTTTGTTGTTTTATTACAAATGCTGAATACAACAATAGCATCTATACCTTAAGTTTTTTATTTTTTAAATTGAGACACCAATTGTTGAAGGTGAGCAGAAATGGTCGGTGATCCTGAAAATCACACATTTAAGTTCCCACTAATTGCTCACTGTGCACTTTGCTTTCACCCAACAGAGGCAATGACAAGACCCACTGAAGAACTTCACATACACAGGAAAAGAAACTTCCAAGTAGCAAGTTGTACTCGATAAGAACAAGGTGTGCAGCTGTGCTGCACAGGTTTGGAATTGAACTTTGCACCCCACTCATCTACCCATCTGCTCAGTAACCCTCGGAGTTTTATTTTTCTTTCTTTTTCTTTCACTGATGACTCTCCATTATGGGGGGGTGGGGGGGGGAGATCCATTGGTGCAAAACTACTTTTTGAAATCCCAGCTTGCTTTTCTTTTTCAAACATGAATAACGTGACATTATCAGCAATTGTATATACACAAGTCAGGAATTCTATCTGGGGTGTCACAAATAACATGGTTGGTATTAAAACTTCCTTGAATTAAAAAAAAGAAAACTACATCTCGACTGTAGGAATAATTTGTTTCATCAAATTTCACTTCCCCCCTCTGTTTTTTGTTTTTTTTTGATGTGTGTGAAACAATCAAAAACCCACAATGGATTTAGCACCAAACAGTAAGGCTGAGCCAGCCAGACGTGACACTTGTTCAGCATCACTGGCAACACGTGATTTGCTCCTTGAGCAAGCGAGCGGAATGGGGGATCGCTGAGGTTAAACTCTTACAGGTGTCCCCACATCCCTCCCTCTCCTGCACCCCATCCCCAACCACACGTACGTTACTTGGGGTCTATAGGTGTGGGAATTACAGCAGTAGAAAGCAACATTTGGCAAAGCTGCATACAAGCACAAGCTCCTATCTTTTCTCACTGGAGCAATGTTTACACATGATGTATACATGCGGTTGGCATGCACGCAAAGCTGACTCAGCAAAGCATGATTTGGGGAGAGCTACGCAGGTCGATTTTGATCCATAGTTTATTTGGGAAGAATGTTCAGACAGGGAGGGACTCAATGAGGGAAGTTTTCAGTGCACTCGGGAACTCGACCATGAAGAATGAAGGGACCTTTTTTTTTGGCATTTGGGGAAAATTGAAGGGTTGGGCAGTGGAAGAGGAAAGGTGTGCAGGAGGAAGACGAGAGTGATCTGTTCCAGCCAAAAATTGACCCACCACCCACATGTGGGAGAAGGGGGGGGGGTGGTTGTTGGTCATGGCTAATGAAATCTTAAGGTGAAACATACTGGTGGATTTTGTAGGATGCAAAGGAGTTTTGGGTAGGGAGTAAAGGGAAAGGTGTGGGATTAGTGGTGGGCAGCAAAGGCAGAAGAACATATTCACTCTGGGATTTGGGTGGAGGTAGGTGAGGTGGGACTATTTGCCAGACTGGGAGAGGCACGGAAATGTAGGAGGAAGCAAGCGGCAAGTGCAAGCAGTAGCAACACCGAGAAGAGGAGCAGCAACAGGATAACGCCTTCCAGAAGGAGAGCCTTTGGGGGTATCTCTTCAGCTGGGATATTGTTAGTCTGGTTCAGCATGAAACCAAGTGTCCAGCCCAGGCTCATTCCATTGACCTGCAAGGGAAGGAGGATTGGATTAGGTGCTTGGTGCATCTTTCCATTTTATACAGGCCTTTATAAGGGGTGTTCGATAAGTAATCGTACATCTTTCAGGACCTTCTGCCGTTTTGTTTTATTATTTTTAATCTTGGCAAACTTCTTTCTGAATGATGATATATCTATTATCACTAAATTTCCATATTTTGGCCTTACAAACAATCTGCTACTCTAGTGAATTTCTGTTTTTTGTCTCAGTTGGCCTGTTAGCATTTCCATCTGAACCCTTGGCTCATGATGTCTTTGTTCGTAACTACAACTATCTTTGCAATCAAAGTACAGTCATGCGCCGCATAACGACGTTTCGGTCAACGACAGACCGCATATACGACGGTGGTCCCATAAGATTATAATGGAGCTGAAAAATTCCTATCGCCTAGTGATGTTGTGGTGCTGCCAGTCGTATAAAAGTACAGTATAGCACATACAATTATGTACAGTACATAATACTTGATAATGATAATAAACAACTATGTTACTGGTTTATGTATTTACTATACTGTACTTTTAATCGTTATTTTAGAGTGTACTCTTTCTACTTATAAAAAAAAGTTTACTGTAAAACAGTGCATCGTGTTACGTAGCAGCCTCATACATCTCGTGTTTACCGCTTCTCTTGATTGTATCATTTTTCCGTGTGCTTAATTTAATCTCATTTTGTTTTGTTCATCATGGCCACTAAGCATTCATCAAACAGTTAAAAAATTTTTTTTAAAGTTTATAAAGTAAAAAAGTTACAGTAAGCGAAGGTCAATTTATTATTGAAGAAAGAAAAATATTTTTTATAAATTTAGTGAAGCCTAAGTGTAGTGTTAAAATCTACAGTAGTGTACGGTAATGTCCTCGGCCTTCACATTCACTCACCACTCACTCACTCACTCACTCACCCAGAGCAACTTCCAGTCCTGCAAGCTCCATTCATGGTAAGTGCCCTATGCAGGTGTACCATTGTTTATCTTTTATACCGTATTTTTACCGTACCTTTTTTATGTTTAGATGCACAAATACTTACCATTGTGTTACAATTGCCTCCAGTATTCAGTACAGTAACATGCTCTACAGGTTTGTAAGCTAGAAGCAATAGGCTACATCAGTGTTTCTCAACCGGGGTTCCCCGGAACCCTAGGGTTCCGCAAGAGGTTGCTCGGGGTTCCGTGAGAAACAGTAATAAATAGGCTAATGTATTTTTGAGTAGTTTTTGTTTGATTTAATATTCGTAATTTTACTATACACATACGGCATATTGTTGGAAACTCCTTGGTTACTATATGAGGCTTCAACCTCTTATATTATTTATAATTATAACAACCATAGGGAATGTATTTAACGATGTCTATATGGCGCCAGTGTGAAACCGCCCTCACTGGTTAGTGGACGTCCTGTACGCGGCGGATTCGTGTATCATTGAGTGACTGACTCAAGTACGGGACGCATGCACGGTGTCCATCTATCTTCTCTGTGCTTCCTAGCGTGATATCTCTCTCTCTCTTTCTCTTTCTCTTTCTCTTTCTCTTTCTCTCTCTCTCTCTCTCTCTCTCTCTCTCTCTCTCTCTCTCTCTCTCTCTCTCTCTCTCTCTCTCTCCTTCTTCTTGTTTACTTTTATTGCTTCAGCTTTATTTAAGTTTTGTTTATCAAGTTACATGGTGTGTTTTTTTTTGATTTAAAAAAGTTTTTTTTATTTGTGAATTAAAACCTCGGTGTGAGGTCTCAAACGAGCAGTATTTTTTTTTCATTGCCAATAAATTTGACAAAAAGGGAGTCATTTTTTCCTTAAATCAGGTATCCGAAAAAAAATATTATATTTACGACGTGAACTACGATAAAAATATAAGAGCTAGATATTAATAATGGTATATAATAATTTTTATGCAGGGGTTCCCTGAGACATGAAAACTATTTCAAGGGTTCCACACGGGAGGGTAAAAAGGTTGAGAAACTCTGGGCTATACCATATAGCCTCAGTGTGTAGTGGGCTATACTATCTAGGTTTGTGTAAAGCACACTCCATGATGTTCGCACAATGACGAAATCGCTCAACGACAGTTCTCAGAAGGAATCCCCATCGTTAAGTGGCGCATGACTGCACAATGATTTATACTTTTTAGACCCCGTTGGACTTAGTCCAAAACGGGGGCTTATGGATTTGGTCGAGATTTTTGCATGCATGCGTGCGTTTATCCGCAACCACATCTCAGGCATGTATGGACCGATTTTATTCGTACTTGGCACAAAGACAACACATTATGGCATACATATGCACATAATTTTGTTTCGCGATGCGATCAAAGATGGCCGACTGGTAGACTGGTGGCCATTTTAGTTGTAAAAAAAAACAACAAAAAAACGGTATCAAACATGTCCTCAACCATTTCTCAGACATGCATTTAGCGGTTATTCAAATTTGGCACCTACATAAAGAATAATCATGGCTTACATAAGCACGTCATGTTTTTTTTTGAGATCAGGTCCAATATGGCTGACCGTCAGCCATTTTGTTACTTAAATGTGTCCCCAACCATTTCTCAGACATGCATGGTCCGGTTTTGTTCAAACTTGGCACAAGCACAGTACATGATGGCACACACATGCACCTCACTTTATTTTTTTACTGATAGACTGTCAGTCATTTTTGTTGTACATAAATATGGGCTAGCCCTTTAACTCCATACAACAAAATAAGTAAAACAGTTGGGACTATGAGATTTTATGTCTATTTTACTTGTTATTTTTATGAGCTTTTTCCATAATTAGACGGGTGCACAAAACTCAACACAACATAGAGGATTACAATAAACACAAAGCTATGGATTACGTCCGATAATTATCGGACGGAATGGGTCGAAATGGGACACTAAACATGAACGGGTAAAAACATTAGGCGTGATTTCTTTGATGTGCTTCAAGTATTAATGAGAAATGCACAATCACACAGTCTATAAATACAGCCATGATTGCTCCCACAATAATAAAACAAACAAAAAAAACGCAGGTTATGAAATGAAACCAAAACATGGCTATTGCTTATGTGCATATATATATATATATATATATATATATATATATATATATATATATATATATATATATATATATATATACATATATGTATATATATATATATTTATATATATATATATATATATATATATATATATATATATATATATATATATATATATATATATATATATATATATACATATATAAAATACACCAAGTTTATATGGTCGGATAGATTCCAATTCCACTGGGCCATGAAATAATTATCCCATAGGCCGGAAGGCTTGAAGCCTGGGGTCTACACAAACTGTGTGCCTCAGAATGCCTGTGACACTGATGAGCTGCAACCTTTTGACATTTGATGATACTTTTGTAGCTTTTGGTTTTTTTTCCAACTGAAGAAGAAAAAAAAAAAAAAAAAAAAAAAATAAAAAAAAAAACTTATCAGGAAGTCATGGCAATTGTGAATATAACACTTCTGTTTGGAGCCATTTCACCTCACGCCTTGCACAGAATATTATTTAATTATCGGGTGAGGGGGAACAAAAAAACAAAAACAAAAAAAAAACAAGTTCACTTTTTCCTAAATTTTTTTTTCTGATTTCACTCAATATTTCAACATAATTATTTAGGCCATGAGTTGCGATTGTCAAATATGGAATGAGATTTCGAATATCAGCTTTAAATCCTTGGGAAAACACCATGATTAGCTATTTTAACACGGAAAAAAAACTGTACACCTTAACACGGATTTCGTCCAAGGTGGAAAACCCCCTTGGGGGAGGGAGGGAAATGAAGTCACTGCATATGATGACGTCATAAAAACGAATATGACGTCAATGTGATGTATCAGGTTTGCGATAAATTATCTGTGCTAATGCCAGGCTTGATTCCCGCAAACAGAATTGAAACAGCTTGCCTAGTTTCGGAGATAATGGTTTGGGCGATTTCCATTCGCGGCGATATTATGATGTCAACTTTTTTTCTAGGAAGAATTTCCAAAATCGGAGATGGTTACTGCCTGCGCGTGGGCTTTCTGCATATACATGGCAAGTTTCACGAAGATCCGATGAAAACTCTGGGTTGTGAAATAAAAAGTCAAAAAATAGGAATGACGTCATAAAAATTGACGTCATAATGATGCATCATATGTGCGGTAATTCATCTCTGCTAATGCCCTGTTCGATTCCCGCAAACAGAATTCAAAAAGCTTGCCTAGTTTGAGATAATTTTTTAGGCGATTTCCATTAGCGGATATATTTTAGCGTCATAACTTTTTTTTTCTAGGAGGAATTTTCAAAATCGGAGATGGTTACTGTCTGCACGGGGTATATTTACATATATACGCCAAGTTTCAGGAAGTTTCGATGAAAACTGTAGGCTGTGAAACAAAAAAGTCCACAAGAACAACAACGTGAGTCAGACTTCGAGATCCTCCACAAGGATCTAGAAATTCTCATATCTGGATCCGAATTCCAATCTTCACCAAAATCGAATCTATTATTCCTTCTCACACACCCAAACAGTCCACCAAGTTTCGTCTGAATCTGTTCAAAACCTTTTGAGACATTGTGCTATATATCGTTTCTGGTCCGATCACTCATTGGTGAAGAATAACTGTAAAAAATTCTCGGAACCGGATCTTCACCAAAATCTAATCATTTCATCTTTGTTACACACCCAACCTGTCAACCAAATTTTGTCTGAATCCATCCATAATGTTTTGAGATATCCTGTTCACAGAAAAACAGACAAACACACAGACAGGGGTGGAAACATAACCTTCGTCCACCTTTGGTGGTGAAGGTAATAAAGACTTTGTAAGACAATTGATGCGAGTTTTGTATTTGTTTTTACGACGGCCATTTTCTGAGAAGAGGGCTCAATCACTCACACGTCCATACACTAAGTGTCGCTAATGTGGTACTGTGGTCTGACTGAAAGTTTTCTATCCAAGTAAAATGTCTGCGATGGTTAATGAGGCAAGGGCAGCTCCTTCAGCATAGGTGACAAAGAAGTGCTGTCTTCGGAATACATATTCCTTTTAAATTGGGGGTAAAAACAAAGGTGGATCATCAGTAAGGGACATGGTGATGGCCAGAGGTCTTGTTCTTCTTCTTGTGTATGGCAGCTTGGCTACCGGGTAGCTATCATTTTGTTGGGGCGTGACTATGCCACTGATGCTGTGCGACGATACCAGTACACTGGTACTCATTTTGCCAACCTCGGAAGGATGACCAGCCGAGTCAACCCCACCTGGTGCTAATTCAGTGGAAAAAGGGAGCTCAAACTCAGGACCCCAAGATCCCAAGGCAGCCACCATCACCACTAAGCCAACACCAGGCTTGCCAGAGGTCTGAGCCACATAGACACATTACAATTACTTTTGAACTGGTCAAAGGTATTCAAAGGGAATGTGATACCTTTTTGAGGAAATGGATGTTTTCAAAACTGTTTCCATCGAACTTGTACCCGGCCAACAAAAGGGTGTGTACGAGATGACCATTGAAGCAAACCTCTCTCAACCTTTCATCCTGCTGTTTTGGCTCTTGAAGTTTGATCTGCAACAGAACTTAACATGTCATTTTCTTCGTCGTGAGAGAGACTACAGACTAGCCATTTACCATTGCTCATTTAACCCTGGTCATCTTGGCAGAACAAGGAGAGAGAGAGAGAGATAGTTTGTCAATATGAACAACATTGCTCCCGTTAAGAAATGGCCAGATTTTGAAAAGGTGGGTAATTATATAGTACTTTAAGGTGCCATCTTGTGTTGGCTTTGCCCCCAAATTTCCTGCCACCTTATTGGTATGCCACTCAATTCCCCTTCCCCTCTCTTTATTCATACCTCTCAAACTTTTCTCCTCTCCACACCTTACTCTTCCTTTAATTCCCCTTCGTCAATGTGGAACCCCCCCCCCCACCCCCTCCTACACACATAACGAATACAAGACCCCAAACCATATCTCACCTCCTGCCACGTCTTGTTGCAGAATTCCTCGAGCCTGTTTTGAAATTCCTCGAGCTGAACGATTCCTTCTTCGGAGGTGAGATTCAGTCCACTCATGGTGTAATAAAAGGCTGCGAATGCCTACACTCCATCGGGGTGTAGGGGAGGGGGTGGAAAATAAAGTGTTGTTGTATCACCTTACAAGTGTTTTAATGCCAAATGGACAGAGGTGCACATGTCTGATTGGTCAAGGAATCTTGCAGCAACTACTGGCCATGTAATGTGATTATTTTGAAGAGACTACTTCCTTTGTCAGGTTCACCACAAGGAAACCAACATTACTATTCAACATACAATAATGAGAGGGCTGGCAGGATGGAATAGAAGTACGTGCATTCGCTTCTAAACTGTCTAGCCTGGGTTGGAATCATGACACAGCTCTTAACTGTCATCCTAGTGTTTCACAGGCAGGGAGATTCATCAATATTTGTGCCGTCCATCAGAACGACATTAAACTGGCATCCCATCTGGTGGACGTCAAAGATCCCACTGTGTCCTTCAGGAAGAGTAGGTGAAATATCACCGGCACCATGAACAAATTCCTGTCCTAAGAGGGATGGCAAACTGCCCAGCCATGACCCTTTGCCTAGAAGCTGCTTCTGTAGAAACAACGCTCTGTAACAGAGTATAAAAATACGAGAGACCTTACAAGAGACTTCGATGCAAGAGGGGCTCATTAGGTCCATGAAAGCCTGCACTCTTATTATGAACCTACGGTTTTTGTCTTTGCTCCACATTTAAATGCTGAACGTCAAAGCAAGGAAACAGCACAAAGCAACCATTTTAAAAGTCTTTGGTGTAAAGGGGTTCGTAACGCCGACCTTCCAGACTCAGAGCGGACACTCGAACCATTACGCCACTGAAGCTGGTCTGCAGGTCTGTTAATAATGACGACATCACTGAAGGTCTATTAATCTCATTCCATCAATCGCGTTTCTTTTCCTCCCAATGTTCTAACCCTCGGAGGAATCCTGCGAGTTGCAACGCGTGACGACTTGCCTTCCGCAATGTTGATCAAAGGTATGGTTTCTCTCCCACGTGCAGCACCTTACTACTATTTGTATAATTTGTGGGAGCACAATGAGGACACCGATATAGTTCCACTTGGAAATTAGGCCAGGAATTTAGCCAATGTAGCCTCTGCTTTTGGAAAGTACTACCGGATCTTAAACGTACGCCAGCAAATGAGAGTGCACCACCAGGAGTGCACCAAAGATGCATTGCTCTTCCTGAAAGGCCAAGACTCAAACACAAACTGCAGCTCAAAGGTAAGTGTACTACCTCTGGAGTTAGAAGATGTGGTCCCTTTTGTTTCGATAACAAAATTGAGGCTCATGGAAGAGAGGAAACGGTGACAAAGGAAGCAAAACGGACAGTGGCACAGCAGTTAATATAATCAAGAGAATGAACAAACAGGAAAGGAAGGGGGAGAACTTGCAAGGTGGTTGGGTTAGCTGTTAGGTTGGGTTAATGGGGGTAGAAAATGTTGTGGATAGGGATTGGGGGGAGGGGAGAGGGAGCAGATCCTGGTGCACTGCCCATTTGAAAGCTTGAAGGAAAAGTTGGGATCAAACCGTCACAGTAAGGCCATTCCACAAACAAGTGGAGGTGTGCAGTTAGCTTGGATTGGAGGAGGGGGGGGGGGGTTAACCAGGAGGGTATTACTGAAAGAACACCCTCTTCCTGGAGTTCCTAGAGATGGTCAGAAGGCTGAGAGAACAGAGATCATGTTAAACCAGAGGAGATCGACACTCAGTATTATCCAATTATACGGAACTAAATATTGCATAAAACTAAATGCGGGCACCCACCATGTACGAGCGGAAGACAATTGGTTGATACACGCCATTGAAGGAACATTCCAGATTTTCTCCACATGAAGACAGGTTGAATAAGGTGTTGACTGCAGCATGGCAGCCATTGCTGTTCCCTGTACCCACAAAGGTCACGCCTTTGTCTGGTTGGTACCACGCCGGGGTTGAAGATGCAATGCAGGGGCTTTCATAAATAAAGGCAACTTTTTCGGTGAAACTGAAGCCCTTATTGAAGCACGGATTGGACACTGTGCCCTGTGTCTCATTGTAGTTCGTCTAAGGGAGTTAGAAACGGAATGGATATGATGGATGAAGAGAAAATGGGGGGGGGGGGGAAACCATCCTATTGTACAGCTATTCATTTAAACCTTCCTTTTAAAATTTTCACCAAACATGATGTGAGGTGACCTGGTCATGGGTTCTGGTCTTCTGGGAGCAAAGCAAAGGCAAGTTTTAACTTTTTAATAAAAGCGTGTGGAAAAAAATAAATCCACCTCATTGATGGCAAAACATAACAACTACAAAGGATATGTTTGGACATTTCTAAGCTATGGAGGATCTCTAAGAACCTGGAATATATATATATATATATATATATATATATATATATATATATATATATATATATATATATATATATATATATATATATATATATATATATATATATATATATATATATATATATACATACATACATAAATGTACATATGAAGATACACACACACACACACAAAATTCGTGAGGTTTTCCCCAGAACCATATCCCCCACGAATCTCGGGGTCCTGGTGTATGCATATCTACTATACTAGAAAAAATAGAATATGTTTGTATGTATGTGTGTTTGTTTGTGCATTTGTTTGTCCTTTATAGACGGCCAAACCGTTGGATACAATGAGATACCTAAGCTGTTGGGGTTAGGGTTAGGGTTCAGGTTAGGGTTAGGGTTAGGGTTATCTAACCCTAACCGTAACAGCTAACCCTATCCCCAACCCCAACCCTGCCTTTCCATTCCCTCCCCTCATTCCCTCCCCGCCCTACGGGCGGGTACTGTCAAGTTTACTCTAAATTTTTGACTCAAAGTGGCCACCTTTTGCAGATATAACAGCCAAACATACTCGTGGCATTCTTTCTGCAATGGAAATCAAATATTGTTTGGAAAGTTCTTCCCAACACTGTTGCAGAAGTTCCCACAAATGTGTTGCACTTGTAGGTTGCTTTGCTTTTACCCTTAGGTCCAGTTCATCCCAAACCAGCTCGATGGGGTTAAAGTCTGGAGACTGTGCTGGCCATTCCATGATTTGAAGCCTACCATCTTGTTCTTTTCTTCAAAGGTAGTTCTGACATCGCCTGGAGGTATGTTTTGGGTCGTTATCTTGCTGTAAGATGAACCTCTGACCAACTAGGAGTAGACCAGAGGGTATTGCATGGCACTGCAAAATGCTATGGTCGCCCTTTTGGTTCAGGGTGCCGGTCACTCTGTGCAAGCCGCCGACTCTGGATCCAGCAAACGAGCCCCAGATCATCACGCTTCCTCCTCCATGTTTGACAGTTGGTGTCACACACTGAGGAAACATCCTTTTGCCTACTCGATGGCGTACAAAAACCCTGCGTGATGAACTGAAGATTTCAAATTTTCACTCATCAGTCCATGAGACCTTCTTCCAGTTTTCAGTAGTCCACTGGCCGTGCTTCATGGCTCGGGCAAGCCCATTTTTCTTATTTTGCCATTTTAGCAATGGCTTTCTTACTGCCACTCAACCTGTCAAACCTGCAGATCGAAGTCTTCTCTTCACAGTTGAAACTGACACTTCCTTACTTCGACCAGTGTTAAGCTGTGCTTGAAGCTGCTGTCCTGTGAACCACCTATCACGCAATCTGTTGACTCTCAGAAACTTGTCTTCTGATTGTGTTGTGGCTTTGGGTCTGCCAGACCTCTTCCTGACAGAGTTTCCTCCAGTTTCCAAGTGCCTTTTGATGGTGAAGGAAACTGTACTCACTGACACCTTGGCTTCTTTGCAATTTCTCCAAAGGAAAGACCAACACTTTTAAGGGTTGTGATGGTCTGTCTGTCTTCCTTTGATAATTGTCTTTTTCTCACCATTATGATAGCAATATGCTACTTCCTGCAGCGAGATATTGTCCAAATAATGCTTCAGGGGGTGTAGCAACACAGTCTGGTCCAACACTGCTTTTATACAGACAGAGGGTTTGTAACTAATCAACAAAAGTTGGGACACCTGTCAGAATTTTTTGCATCAACTTTCAAGGCTTAATTTACTTCCATTGCTGCAGAACAGCTGCAGTTGCTAACCCATTACTTGTTCCCTGAAAAGGGCCTTTTAAAACAACTCTGAAATTTACAGTATTTTTCAGTTCTTGGTAAACTAAACTTATTTTTTTTTAACCTCCGACAGTTTACCACTTAGCTTTGTACCATTTCAGGTTATTCACTGGACTTGAACTGCTTAAATTTCAGTAAAAACTGGAAAAATGGGGGTGTTCTAAAACTTTTGACTGGTCGTGTATACTGTATATACAGTATATATATATATATATATATATATATATATATATATATATATATATATATATATATATATATATATATATATATATATATATATATATATAGATATATATATATATAGTATAAAATGATTGGAAACATCTCTTTAATGACCTGTTTGATATCAAGAAGCCATTTAAAAGTCCTTTCTTTCTTAGAAATAACAGCAATTCTTAAGATTCCATAAGTATTATTTCTCCTTAAAATGACTACATTTGATTTCTATCTCATTTGCTCTCTCCATTTTGGCAACAATGACAAAAGGTGTAAACACCAAAATATTATAATCTGTCGCATTGCCGTTGATTAAAGAAGAAAACCTGCAACCCTTTATAATGTAATGGTCAATAGCAGCTACTACTACTACTACTACTACTACAACCACTACCACAATTAATCCCACCTTGTGCAGGGATCGACCACACAAGCTTTCCCTCTCCACACCGCTCTATCCCGAGCATTCTCATCTCTCTCCACTACCTCCTTCCACCTCAATTTGATTGTGCCCCTTCTCTCTCTGCCAACTACATCCATATCAAAAGGCTGCCTAAGCATATGTCTCAGTGCATGCCCTCACCAATACAGATGTGCCTATTCACGAATGTTCCTTATTCCTGCCCACCCTCTGATATCCCCATTCCTCCTTTCATCTCACCATCCTCATGCAGCAATCTCTCCTCTTCCTTTCTCAAGGCCCATGCAAACATTCCAAACAGAATTCAAGGCTCATACGCCCACTGCAACTGCCCCTCAGACAAAGTAAAACTCAGACAGCTGAAATTTCCCACCTGCTTTAACTTTAACCTGTCTGCCCTTCCCGAATATCCACATCCTCTCTTCCCTCTCCCTTGCTCACCATTGCCTTTGTTCCCCCCACATTTATCATCAGCCCACAACTTTCCTACCATGCAAGCACCTGCCATAATGCAAGTTTACCAACTACAAGTTAAGCAAAATTGTCAGGACTTTAGAGGTACACATAAAATGGAAAAAAAAATGCATAAAGAAAGCAATGCCAAATGGTTTACAAGTGCAACAAATCGCCAGGTATTTAACGCTACAAAGCCTTCCATCTTCCCACGGCGGCAAACCTGGATGAGATAGTTGAGAAGATTGTAGCTGGCCTGGTCACGACCGTAGCACAGGAAGCTGTGCGTGTATACATTATAGTCATAGCCAAACAGGCGTAAGTACATGGACCCTCCATCTGCGATGTCTTTTGGAACAAATGAGATCTGTGTGGAGGCCCCTCCCAGGTCCAGTGCTCCGTCGGTCTTGGGATCATCTGGCCGAAAGAACTTTTGCATCCAGCTGGGGCCCGTGACCTGGAGAAAATGAGGATGACAGATAAAAGGCAATCAAAAGTGTGAGAGTTAGCAACAGCTGCACAACTAAGGGTTGATTTGGTATCAGTTAGACTTTTTCTCCTGCTCTACCATCCAGGTGAACCCATCACATATTTTTGATACTAGAAACACCCGCTCCCTTCAGGAGTAGCCTGGGGGGAGGGGAGGAGGGATAGTGAGGGAGGTCAGGCAGATATATTTTATGCCGCGGTTAATAATCCACGCCTGTCTGCAAGGGTCAGTAAACCATTTGCACTGTGGCAGGCGAAAATCTTGTTGTCTTCCACCCCTCCCCCCTCCCCCAACCCTACCTCATGAGGGGGAGAGGATTTTTTTGTGCCCTTGACCTGACCCTGAGTACTACCAATATGTATGAAAATTTTGGGGGAAAATCAGGCCACCCCATTTTTTTTTCTATTATTTTTCTCTCTCACACACACACACACACGCACACACACACACACACACACACACACACACACACACACACACACACACACACACACACACGCACACACACACGCACACACACACACACACACACACACACACACACACAGAGAAGAACGGTCCGTATCACAGCACCCAGAGTAGGAAGGAAGCGAGCGCAAGTGGGACCGTCATAACAGAGATACTGCATGGTGCGAACGGCCGAGGGGGTTCCCAGGAGGCCTCGAGTGGTGCAACGGAAGCCCCGTGCATGACACACGACGGGGCGGGTGTGTTGGAGAGTATTAAAAACAACTCCAAAGAATCACAGGCTCCCAACAAAGAAAGCTCTATGAAGTCTGCGCGGACACACCAAACAGCTGGGGTGTGTCCTAAGATAAATGTTTACACCTTCCCCAAAAAGAGGCAGAGCCCTGCAAAGCGCAAAGCGAAGATGATGCTGCCTGTTTCAAAGGAAAGACCGAAGCAGGACAGCAAACAAAAACAAAACAAAACAATGAAAGCTGGAATGCTGAGGGGAGGAAGGACGTCCTCGCATGCAGAATGTGCTCTGCATTTGAAGTTTGGGGGATGGGCGGTGGAGGAGACCGATTCATGGCTACAGCACAAACGGTAATGGGCAGAAAGATGAACGGACACAGAGGGGTAGAGGAGAGGAAGAGGATGATGAGGAACAATGTGATCTGGAAGAGGAGCTGGCTGATAAGATAGAGGAGGTGAGAATGACACCAACTGAAGAAAGACCACAACTAATAAGACAACAGAATAATAAATACACAAAAACATTAATCAGCAGAACAAACAAATCTTTAAAAAAAATATATACAGTAAACCCTCAAATATCGTGGGTTTCCACCAATCGTGGACAACCTATTGTGCTCCGATTTAATTATCATGGTTTTTCATGTCAGTCAATCGCGGTTTTTGAGTTAAGATGAGTCAGTGATTGTGTCCGCATGTACGATTACCTCCCATTATAAGCCTTTTCTTGTTTTTCGTGCACAGTTATAGTAATCAGACCAGCATATGGGATCGAAGCAGAGTTTAATAATGAATCGTCATTGAACAGGAAATGCCATATGGAGACCCTGTAATACTCGATCTACAAGATATAGTAGATACACAACTGTTAATAATGGCACCCAAACATAAAACCCTGGACAAAATTAATTGTGAGAAAAAGCACAGAAAAGTTATGAGATTGTACAAAAAAAATTGAGCTGTTAGATTGGTTGGCAAGAGGAGAAAGTGCAGTATCTGTGGACCACGATTATGGGGATCAATTAATCGACTGTGCTAAACGAGAGTCAAATATCCATGCAAGTATTCATGCCAGCAAAGCACCAAAGTGTCATTTCAGTCCTGTGATCCTCTTATTGAAAGGATGGAAAAAGTGCTTAATGTTTGGATCGAGGACCAAACCAAAAAAAAATGACCTTGAGTTGAGTTGAGTTACGTATTCGTTCGTACTGTTCTCTGCTGTAAATCGAAAACACAAGACTTAGCTCAGAGATGATGATGACGATGGAGGGGGAATGATGGAGGTTAGAAAGATGTGGATGTAGAACTTGCGATGGCTGTTCAATCCTCGGGAACACGATAAAGTCGCTTGCTGCATTGCCACATAGAAGAAGGCTAAAAAAATCCTTCGCCACCTTGACCCAGAGCAGATCTTCCCTGCTTGGACAGGAACGTATGAGATGGTATCCTCTTCCAAAAGAATCCCATCTCTTTGGCGTTAAAAACATGCGCCAGCATAAATCCCTTCGCCTCGATTCGTTTTATGAGCCATTGTTGAACTGGAGCCTTTGGCCCCGGGCGCCTCATGAAAACATTGGTAAATCTGCAACGGTTTCTCCTGCACACCGGTCCAAATTCCGAGTAAATCCACAATGGGTTCTCTCGTAAATCCATCCACTCACAGTCCGAGTAAATCCACAATGATTTTTACTGTACACCAGTCCACTCAAAGGCATTTTTTTCTGTTTAATCCTCGATCCAAACATTACGCCCTTTTTCCACACTTTCAATATGATGATCACGGGACTGGAATGAGCTTTTTGCGCTTTGCGAAGCGGGAACACTTTAACGGATATTTGACTCAGGTTTACATACAGTTGATTCATTGATCCGGTAATGGCGGCCCACAGATGCTGCACTTTCACTTCTTGCCGACATACTGTATCTAACAACTAAATTTCTTCGCACAATGTCATAACCATAACCATAACCCGTGCCTTTTGGCACGATTAATTTTGTCCATCGTTTTATGTTTGGGTGCTATTAACAGTTGTGTGTCGACTAGATCTTGTAGATCGAGTATAACAGGATCTCCGTTTGTCATTTCCTTTCCAATGACGATTCATGATTAGATTTAGCTTTGTTCCCATATGCCGGTCTAATTACTGCAATTAACGGTGCGCAGAAAACAAGAAAAGACTTGCAATGAGAGGTAATCGTACATGTGGATACAAAGAATGACTCATAATCGGCCGATATTAAATACCACGATAACATCAATAGGTTTCCCACGATTGGCGGAAACCTGTAATATTGGAACCCACAATATTTGAGGGTTTACTTTTCAACAATACAGGAGCAAGACAACAAAAGTATCTTACAAATACCTTGCAGTAGAAGAGGGCCACCAAATATTGTTACGAATCTGGCAGCCATGTGCACACAACAGCCAGAGTCCCTATAGATCAGTTATATCGGTAAGTACGTGTTTCTAGTTAGGGTCACGTCCCTGTGTCTAATGGGAATTAAGTGTACGTGCGCTGCGAAATTATTTTATAGTTAGGATTTTTATATCCACAAAACAACAACTAGATCCTTTCCATCACCAACTACAATGACAATGCCATCGCCCAAGTGCATCGTGTCACGCACAGGGGTGAGGGTCCCTCCGCCCACCGTGAGCTCGTCCAATCAACGGCGGCCACGAGTCATCAGACAGCCCCTCGTCCAATCCGGAGGTGAGTACCTCAGAGCGTTTTTCCCTCGACCCATGGGGGAGGGGAAGGATAAGTCGAGTGGTGAGCAGTCATTGGGGCGATTGGATTGGTTGATGAGGGTTCTGGAGACCGGGTGATCATGGCGAAGGCAGTGTGGTTGTCTGGACCAGTGTTGGAGAGATGGTGTGCTTGTGGCAGGAACGTTCGCCAGACGGAGATCATGGAATTTGCCGAGCAGCCAGTGATCATGTGCGAGACATTTCTGGTGGGAGAGGACATTTTCAGTTCAGACATTTCCAACCTGGCATCCAAAGCCAGTGAGTGGTTGTCGACGAGGGCTCTGCAGACGGTCGTGGTTTCGAGTCCCACCTGGTGGTTCGAGTCGGTGTGACCGCACGAGGCGGGACAGGTACCCCGGGCAGGCTCTACCGACTGAAGACACATCGGGTCCTTTTTCTTTTGGGTGTGCGTGTCTGTGTGCGTGCCTGTCTTGTCAAGTAGAATTGTTAAGTGCTTGTGCATTATTTACATTTCATATTCGGTTGTAATCTGCTCTTTGTCTCCCTTCCTGGTTTTTGCCAATTATTATTGTAAATAAATACCCCTCTTGTTAAATGTATCAGCTCGTTTCTGTGTTTCTTTAATTGGCTTAGCATGGTGAGTGTTGGAAAATAGCGAAGCGGAAAATTGTTCATTTGATCTGGCGCGGCTCTGGTAACTCCGCTTGGTTACGCCGGATCCGAGCCGTTACCCGCGACTCGGATCGGACAGAGTCGGCCGAGGGTGTGGTTTCCCCGGTAGTTGGATGGCGTGAGTACTTGGGTAAATTGGAGTTAGACAATTGGACTCTACCTCACGCCATCGAAATATTGGCAACTACGGTCCTGTAAGGGACCGTGCCTTTCGGAGTTCTCCGAGAAGCACGATCTAGATTCCGGGTGTTCGGTGGAGCTGACTCTACTGCTCCACCTAGCGGTCGTGCTCGCCAACGAAACTCGCCCCCACAACAATATGTCATAAAAAAACACAAAACAATTACCAAAGAATACCTGATCCAGAAAACACACCCCTCACCAAGGAACAAAATCAGAGCCATAAACCAACTATCAGGACCAGTGTTCCAATACAGCTGTGGAATAGTAAACTAGCCACAAGCAGACGTAAAAAAAACTCGATATCAGGGCAAGGAAATGCCTCACTATTCACAAAATGTTATGCAAAATCAGTGCATCCCGAGAACGTACCTAACGAGAAAAGAAAGACGTGGCGGCCTGATGGAACTCACTCAAGTGCACAGAGCGACGGCTGTAGGAGTGGCGGAGTACTTGAAAAGTTCAACAGACTACCAAATACAATTTGAACACAACAAACCAGAAAATATATCTCACTCACCTTGTAAAAAAAACTTCCACAAACAGGTGTGAATCGAAGATGTCACGCACCAAACCGAAACAGCAACAAATACAGCCTCAACGATTGTAAAAAAAGAGAAAAGAAAAATACAAGTTGAAATGCCAACAAAAAAAATAGTGAGAAGTGTGAGAAAGACAAAAGAACAGGGAAATATATATATATATATATATATATATATATATATATATATATATATATATATATATATATATATATATATATATATATATATATATATATATATATATATATATATATATATAAATAAACAAGTTGGACAGATTGGGAATCGACAAAGAAGGATCACTGGAATGGCTAAGAAGAGGTCAGCTCAATTGGGACGCAGAACGAATCATTGTAAATGCCCAAGACCAAGGACACCACACAAATGGCTTTTTAAAAAATGGCAGGACTGAGCCAATCAGACAAGTGTAGATTTTGCAAAATAAACAGAAAGCACGAGCCACCTCCTATCAGGATGTAAAAACTCATGTCAGAACAGCTATACACCCAAAGGCAAAACAAGGTATGTGCAGTAATCCATTGGCTTTTCTGCAGAAATTTCAATATCCCAGTTCCACAAAACTCATGGAAACATGAACCAAAAGCAATCACTGAAAACAAGGAAGTAATGATCATGTATGACCTGATGATCCCATCCAGCATGAACCTAGAAAACAAAGCACCGCGAACAGACAGTGCACGGACGGTCGACAGTGTATAATTGAGGTTTCAGTTCCCAGCGATTTTGGTCTAAAGAAGGCATAAATCAATAAAATGACCAACTATCAAGACCTCATGAATGAAGTGAAAAGATCCTGCAAGCTGAAGAGCACCAAAATTGTACCAGTGATAATTGGAGCAACGGGAATGATAAGGAAGAACCTCACAAGGATCCTACAAACCATCCCTGGGAACATTACAACAGACAAACTACAGTTGGAAGTTGTCCCGGGCTCAGTGACGATCCTGAAAAGAGCCGTCGGAACAAAACTCTGAGAACAACAGAACTTCACAACTTAGCCCATGAATCACGATCCTTCACCGAAACGAAGGTGGACACTTCAAGTCCTGGGTGGGCTCCGTTCCACCTTCTGTAACCCAAATTATGGAGATAACAATCAATGACACACACATACACACACCTCCATTTGCATAAGGTGTGTGTGTATGAGAGAGGAGTGGGGAGGGGGGGGGGGATAAATTAAAAAATAAAATGCAGTTAAAAAGGAAGAGAGAGTTATGGGTGAAGGGTTGGAGTCTTTTGCTTTTAATGCAAACGGTGAACTCCCATAAATAATTTGGCAAAAATTGTAAAGTTCCACCCTGGAAATCCAATATGCATTGGTTGTGTCCAGGAAGGCCGCTTGTAAAGTAGAACATTCCTTGGCAGAAAACTTCTCCAGCGTGGATACATGCCTGCAAGGGTTGTTTCCACCCCGAAATGGAATCTGGGATGCTTAAAGTTGGGAAAGCAGTATATTTAGCAAGGAAGTACGACTTTCAACCTCCTTTTTGCAACGCATCAAAAAATTAGTTGTTTCAACTATATGTTAGTACAGCATTTTATCCAACCACAAAAGAGTGACGTCACAGTATACAAATTAATTTGACATTCTACTGCTGTTAAGTAATCTACAGATGTTTGATTTGTTAAGATCGAACCACTCATTAGAGATTTGTTGCGGTGTGTTTGTAACTGGACATTTATATCCATAATTATGTACTATGTGTCTGAGATTCTCATGGAAAAGTGTTAAAAACAGAGGAGATTGTTTTGGCCATTATGTTGTAGGTACAGTAATGTATCATTAATTATTTAATTTAATCTGTATTGGTAAGCAGTTCTTAATTCTTTAATCTAGGAAATTTGTATGAAAGCTTACACAATTGTGTGATCATTTTATCTTCCAACCCATCCTTTTTTTCAGCCATTACCGCTCATCTTTTCTACAATATGAACACTGAAGCTCGCATTTGGACAGTATCCATAAATAAAGCGACTCGTGAGTAGTGGACAACCAGTAGTCTTATTTGGGCTTCTTGCGCAGCTCTTGTGTGCATTACATCTCTGCATTGTTTCACCAACATATTGCAGCGTACATTTGCTAAAAGTCAATAAGTAAACTATGCTTGAGGTTTTACATATAATTAATTATTTGATTTAATTTAACTTGTAAGATCCAGCCGTTACTGTGCAATTAATTATATCGATTAATTGCGCGTGCGCGTGCACGCACACACAAACACCTGAACATCCTGTTTCGTGAGGACAACTGAACTAATTAATGAGCAAAACAAACTGACCTTGTAAAAGTTCTTTTTGATGTAATTGACAGTGATCCAACCACTGGCTCCCTCCTCCACACCGGTGAGTATCCGGGCATCATGAAACTGGAAGCTTGATCTGCGCATCTCATCCTCGACCGCATTCAGGATGTTTGTGCTCTTATTCGAGTCCTTCATTCTTTGGGAGGATTATGGGCACAGAGGGTAGAGCTCAGTGTGAGCTTGTTATGTGGACATGAGATGGGAACATAAAAGATATCAAGGCACAATTATCGATTCATGAAATAAAAAAAGTAGGGCAAATTGACTGAGAGCCTCGTTCCTTATAGTCACTCACAAGCTTGGTGGTAGGCACCGAGATGATTTGTCTGTACAGGCCATGGAGATCAGGAATACGGCCATGTTACCCATTCGTATCCACAAGTGAATGCCAAAAGGACAGCTGGCTAAACACTTTCCGAAGGACACATGCAACATCCTAGGTTTTCACCGTCTGTTCATGGCCATGTCTGACTCCACAGATAATGGAATATCAAAATGTGAGTGACAAGATGGTCACATCTGAGGTATCCTGAAAGTTTACAACTAAAAAATAAAAAAATAAAAAAAAATACAAAATTCTTTTTGATTCACTTCTTTAAAATATCACCATTAATTACTGAATATGTTGAAGTCCAGTGCACACAATGTTTAACCCTCTTTCAAAAGCCAGACCGAGATGTAGGCCCTTACAATTAAATAGGTGTGATGACAGTTTTTGGTCGGTTTGAAAGAGGATTCATCATCATCATAATCATCATCATCATCCATGTACCAGACTGGTGACAGAGTGTTGGTGCTGCTGAAGCTATCTCATGGCAAGTCATGCCATGGGGGGTTTCCCGCTGCCTTTCCAGCAATCAGTCAGAGTAGGAATTTGTTCCGGGGTGCCTGCTCTTCGCTAAAGGCACCGTTGCATCTTTAACCTCCATTGAGCACTTGTGGTAGATTGGTCTTCCTGTTTAACATCCCTCCGATTGAGGAATCACCCTGCCAGCGAAACACCAGAGTGGCAGTTCATTTATGGGTCGATATTCAAACGCAGGCTTGACAGCTGAGAGGCGAGTGTGCATACCTCTAGGCCATCCTGCCAGCACTTAAATGTGGATTAAAGGAGGAAATAAAAAAAAAATCCATGAAAAATCCATTTGTCAGGGAAACTGGGGTGCATTGGGACATCTGCTATAGCAGCAATTCTTGACCAATTATAAAAAAGTGCCAAAGTATTGTTAATGATATTAAGTGCCAGAACATTGGCACACAAAACATTACAATGCAATTGCCAATGTGTGGGCACTTAATATCATTGGCAAAGAATAACTGTTGTCAGGGATGTCCCAATTCACTCCGATTACCCATAGTGCCTCCCTTTATAAGATCGATGTTAAACGGTACATATGGAAAACTATAGCCTAGATGCAAACATCAAAACACTCGTCACCTTTCCTGCTATTTCGGCCGAACTCTAAACGATCGCGGCAGCAATGCACTGATGGTCGACAGTGTACAAAGATGAAAACCGAACGTTTCCACTTGTGTTGGCACAATCGAGTACTGTTGGATTCAATGCTTCCAAACTTGAATCCTCCAGCCAAGAGGAAATGTGGAATCTCCCATCCATCCTACAATTCAGACTGTCATTTTATTCTGGCCGTTGTAGATAATATTTCAAAGGCAATGATTCCACAATACAAGTCGATTGTAAGCATTTGAGCAATACCGACCAATCACTACTTTAGTAGTTTAGTTGTTACATTGTACATAGTCTTATTTTCACACATGTATATAGCAAAGCATGACAACTCGGGGGAACCTATACATAACTGAAGCTTCCTGAATGCCATATTAAAGCAATAGATAGCATGAAACCTTCTCTGCAAAGATTTTCAGTGATACCTTGCGTACAAAGGGAATGTCGTTTACCAACCACGAGTAGTTTTTGCCCATAGCCACTCACTGAAGCAGACGCATGCCTGCAGTAGCACCCAGGAACAGAGGTGTGTCCTTGTGCTTCCTCGAGTCGATGGTGTGCTCCGCTTTCTGCAGGCATTCCTTCAGGGAATCTCCAGCAGCTAATGGATTATCTTCGTATGATGAAATCCCGGGACCTGAAAAGCCATATTAAATTGCGGCAAAAAGAATCAGCTAAAAGTAATCGTCTTTTCTATTCAATGAGAAGTCCTGACTGCCAATACAAGGTTTTCATGTCGACTCAACTGTGTAACTATAATATATTGTGAATGTTATAATGTACAGGCAATTTGAGCAAAACGGACTTTTCCTTTCATATCCCCATATAATACGAGACTTTCAAAATGACGTATGAATGCTAAATGAGGCCGTGTGTGTGTGTGTGTGTGTGCACTAATTCGGTTCTACAAGCTGGGTACTTTGAACCTGCAATTGCTAGCATGTGACATTGGTGGTTGACTTTGTCTTTTAAACATAATTATCTGCATTTAGACAACAAAATGGCAATTTCAAAGTGGTTAACCATAAGTGTTGTGTTCCTGAGTGCAAATCGGACTCACGACAATACAGGAAATAAGAGAAATATCCGTGGATGATAGGAGTCGGGTTCCCATCATTTCCTGTTAATTCAATTAGCTCATGGTGGCCGTGGTTATAACACACATACATACAGACATGAACGGATGCTACTCTCCTTTCACCAATAGCTGCAAAAATGCAGTATAATTTCTCTTGTGTCCCTGGAACCAAACAACGTGTATATATATATATATATATATATATATATATATATATATATATATATATATATATATATATATATATAGGCACTCACAGGCCCCACAACTCCCACTCCCACCCACCCCCCTTACTCCCAAAAATGATGAATACTAAATATCATCATTTTAAACTTACCCTGTGCATCGACAAGCCCCAGCTATGACCTTCCCATCGGTGTTAAGAAGCACAAAGGTTTGGGTAGAATGCACCCTCTACGAACCTTCGACCTTTCATGGGCCAATGTTGTCAGGAACTTTTGCAATACGGACTGAAAGATTTGAAATTTTTGGACAAGTTGATCAGGAAGTTCTACAACCGTTTTGTTGTGCAGATTGAGGCGTGCCCCTTCCTCGCACATTCGCTTACAAGTCCTTTCGGCTTCTTTAAAAGTCTTTTTGGTCATTTCCTTGTACAATCCTTATCTGAGAGGCATCAAGTATGCCCAGGCCGCCCTGATTTACTTCGTTACTGGAGGTTTCTGTGCATGCCCACCAAGCGAGCTGTTGTGGATTACATCATTTTAAAAGTGCTGTATTGTTGGTGTTCCTGGTGCATAACGACCTGCATTTTCTGATAGAAGTACGGCAATGTTCCGGCAGGTATAATCGACAGGGCCTTTCCCACAATCAGTATTACTCCCATTAACGCTTCCTATCGAGGGGGAACAAGAGGCAGAGTGGGTTCAGGACGCACATGCTCATTTTTAATCTACAATGGTCCTCGCAGCTCTGCTTTCCTGATAACAATCACAGTTTAAATGCTCTCTATGGCATCATCTCAATGCTGTCTGAAAATATTTTTTTTTAGCTTTTGCACCAAAATCAAAAGCACTACCTAAGAAATTGTTTGATTGATTGATTTAAACTGGATGTCTTCAAATGGCTCTTGACTTTTTCTCTGCAGGATTGAGGTTAATAGAAGGGAAAAGTGACTGAGGGTATGAGCTAACAGTAGGGCAGCGGAGTAACTCTTGGACACAGGGAGTGAAAGAACAGGAAAAAAAAAAAACATAAAAAGAGAGGAGGGGAGGAAACGCTGCAACCTACAAGTATGTTAGGTTAGGAAGGTTTAATGGGGATAATGCAGGTTGTGGGTATGGATGGGGGATGACACGAGATGGTGATGAACCTTCTGCTTGAATCCCTGGAGGGAAGAGTGTGATAGTACAGACACTGGAAAGAGATTTCAAATATGGGAGAAGTGAGGAACAAAAGAGTTGAGGTATGGAGAGCCTGGATTTTAGAAGTTTAAGCATGAGGGGGTTATTGGAGGAACACGTGCTTCTGCGGATCTAACCACAACGGGTTTCCTGGAAAAAATATGTACATTCTCGAGTTGTTCGGGAAGGTCGGAGGGCTGGGAGAGCAGAGGGAGATAAACCAGAGGGCTTTCCCCCCCAAATATCATAAAAGTCAACAAATTCCCAGAATGCAAACTACAACAGCAGCTTTTATGCATTTGTGGAATAGTCCCCATTTTAAAGACTCAGACCTTTTATCCCATGTTTACCTTAACCATGCCTGGCGAATTCTCAAGAAAACTACATTATAATGCAATCCGTCATGCCTTTCCTCGGCACAGCTTGAAGGTGGTCGTGGAAATGTGGTATTTTGGGAGCTAGTCGAGAGCACAATACGCAGCAGGAGATCACATTCTCAATTACAATGTTTAAAACACCGATCACTCTTCTTCACAACTACAGCGCAACCTGTAAGCCACGTGTCCTTTCACAAGTTTGGAGGAAGTTCAGACCTGAATACTTCATTGTGCATCTTGCTGTTAACTAGAGCTTGAAATTGAGGTATTTAACGTCTTATTAACACACCTGCAACAGAGCAAGAGTCCGTCTCCGTTACAATTCCGGTGCCATTCTGCTTGTCACCAGGCCACTGGTAGATGATGAGCTTGGAGTGCGAAGAGCCTGCGTCGATTACAATTCCATACTACAGGAACAAGGGGATCGATTCACATGAAGAGATCCATCATTGAATGCAATAGTGGTTTCTTTCCCTGAAAGTTCAAAATAAACTGGATTTTAAGCAACATATTGCCAAACAAAAGCCACAACCTTTGGCTGCAAAGATATACAGCGAGATGCTTCGACACCGAGGAGCTTGCAAAGGTTTTTGGCATACTGAAAAAAGATTTGAGAGCAATATGGGACGGGGCCCGATTCTACCCAGGCAATGGCATTTAGAAGTGATGAAAATATTTCTGAAAGCAATCGTTGTTGACATGGTAATTGCAAGCCATAATTATAATCCCTTTAATGCATTCACTCCATGCTGTGATGAATGCGAGCGACAGAAAACTTTGACCAAACTAAACTGGCACACAAACCTCATAAACACAATGTACCGAATAGCAAGACCACTGTTGTCAGTCCAAGAATGTTCCATTCATTAAGTTGGCATTCGGTGATGTCACCATTGAACACAGAACGCTTCCATTAGCAAGTGTGATCGGTACTCGTAACAACTACAGGAGGCATTTGCTGGAGTACAGTATAGCCATGGGTGTATTTACATCCCCACGTACTTGGTGACACAATGGTTTCCTTGGAAACCAACCATAATATTTAAATTAGTTACACTAGATGGTTGTTGCAAAGTTTTAAATTTGGGCCAAGAAGTCTGCCCTCACAGAGCCTTGTGCATTTGTTGGCCAATTCATCCAACAAACCTGGAAGATGAAAGTCACATGAGAGCATTCTGCCAAGGGGGGGGGGGAGGTGGGAGGGTCTCTCAGTAATAATGAGAAAACCCTTGAGATAACTGGATAATGTCTTGCACTTTTATTTTATCAAATCACCTTAGTGAGTATTAATAAGTTTGCAGATAAATATACTCGAACCTCATTTTCTTTGCCTTTCAAAACTATCCAACGTATTTTGCACTTGAGCTTCTACATCTGGGATTATAAAGGAGGGTCTTTGGGCCTCACAAAGCGTTATGCTCGTTTGAGAGGAACTGAGATCGAATTGGGGATGAGATGACAATTCTGAAAACATGTTTATTGCATGGAACGAACTATATATACTACCAAAAAATAAAAAAATAAAAATGTCTGCAGAGTTTGTTTGTTTTCAAAACTTTAGTTTTTATACCAGCAGAATTGTGGCAGATTCGAATGCACAAACACGGCTGCACCGATTTGAAAGTTTACACACCTGTTAAGGAATGGATGTTGAACAATAGTGTGTGTGTGTGTGTGTGTGTGTGTGTGTGTGTGTGTGTGTGTGTGTGTGTGTGTGTGTGTGTGTGTGTGTGTGTGTCTGTCATTTATTCATCAGCTCCAAACTGGAGGTTTGCAAATCTACAGTTGTAATTGCAGAGAACAAATAGAGAAGAATTCATGCTCAACCATCTATCAGGGGCTCATCCTCGAAAGAATATTGTTCATGAGGACAGTGTTGACACCTGGTTACTACTGTCAAAAACAGTATAATCAAGTCCTGATTGTGTAAGCCAAAAGCATAAATTCCATCTTTATCCTAAATAATTCCCCCCCCCATCCCAATCCCATCCCCTTTCCCAAATAAAAACCAGTCAATTCAGGTCCATTAAAACTGATAAGATCGTTGGATTAAAGCATCTGGTTGATTTGCATCCACATTGCTATGCTAAGAAATAATTTATAACTTGCTGTGGGCTTGAATGGAAAGCCACAGTAGGCGTCATGATTCATGGGACATTCCCAACCGGTGTTCTGCACCAGATGCCTCGCAGGCACATTTGCACAGGTGAACACGGTTTGAAGCTACAAGCTTCCCTCTTCCCACCTCCTTCTCCAAAGTCTTCGTTTTGGACCACCTGGAAACCAGAATCAACCTCTGGAACCCATTAAGCATATGTCGGGCCACCATACTGCGTGATGACATTTTTCTCCAAAGCAAGGCAACCCAGGTGTTAGCACGTCAGATTAACATTTAATCCTTTAAGTACTAAATGAGCAATTTAGTGTTGTCCAGTTAAGGCACAATGCCATTTCTTCGAAAATTTTGAGCATATTTCACTAAAGTAATAATAATAATAATAATAATAATAATAATAATCAAGAAGTCAGTAGACTTCTTATGTAGGGATTTCCCAGACACTCCATTGACCCAATTAACCATGAATCCTCAAAAATAAAATAAAATAAAATAAAATAAAATAAAATCTCAAAAGATAAAACTTATAAACCTACAAATTCATCTGCAGAGAATTTTCCATCCAGTAACTTTGATTAAAAACTTTGGGACATCATCGCTGAACTCGATAAATGAAGATGCAAAAGTGTCCGTTTGTCCTTCTTCATATTATTACTATTATTATTAGTTGCAAAATCGAATATTTTTCAAGTATAGTGGTCAGTCGATTTTATTATGCATGGCGTTGGCTTAATGGTTCGGGTGGTGGGCTTGGGATCCGAGGATCCTGAGGTCAAATACCACTTCTCTGTTGAATTAATACCAGGTGGGGTTGACTCTGCCCGTCATCCTTCTGAGGTTGGCAAAATGAGTACCAGTTTGCTGGTATCCAGTGTCAGATTGGTGACCCGTCCAGGATTGTGCCTAATAGCCAGGGAGACTGCTTGGGCAGCACCAACGCTCTGCACGGAGTATGGTCCCAATGGATGGATTTTGTTATTTGCAAAATCGAAGATTTTTCAAGTATATTGGTTAGTCGATTTTGTTATTGTCTATTTGTCTGTTTGTCACCTCCAAGTTACAATTTTAAACTGATCTTCACAAAACTTCACCACATGGTAGAATTTGTCATAAGGAAGAAGCCTATTGTTTTTCAGGTCAAAAGGTAAACATCTTAGGTGGTATTTCTAAAATCCTCAATTTTCATCCGATTGACTTGAAATTTAAAGAGGATTTATATTTCAGGTCACTGAATTCAACCAGCGAATTGTTTTTGAGGTCAACATCGACCAAAAGGTCAACATAGGCCAAATTCCTAAAATTGTCAATTTTCATCCGAATGACTTGAAATTTGAAGAGGAGTTGCATATTTGATCAATTCATTCAACCAACAATTATATTTGAGGTCAAATTTGCTTTATGGATTTTGCAAGCATCGGGCTCTGCATGACGACTTCTTGTTATTATTATTACTAGCCAAACCCGTGCTCCGCGCAAAGTTTCTAAAGTGAGGGTTGGTTAGGACGTCAATATATCCCGTGTTCACAATGTGATTTATAGAATTTGATATACAATGTTTCTTGTTACATTTTTTGTGTCAAATGCACCTTCTGAGGTAGTCAGCATGTGCAGAAGAGGGTTTTACATTGCAGATGCTGTTTTCTCGGAGTGGCATGACGCCTCTCAGCAGTGTCGGTCTGCCGACGACAGATGTAATGACGTCATGATGTCATTATGCCTCTCAGCGGTGACGTCACACATCGGCATGCAAACGAATGTAAAAATTAGAAAAAATCGCCAAAAATTCCCAAACCTGTTCGTCTGGCGTAATCTCACATAACCCATGCTGTACACAGAGCATCCGTAATGCCGAAAGTGGCGACAATCCGTCTGGCAGTTTCGGAGGAGCCAAGTCCACAAAATATGGCTTAGCTTATTAATATAATAATAACTATTACTATTATTATTGTTATTATTATTTTCTGACAGACTAACTCAAAATTGGTTTAAGCTACAAACTTGGTTTGAACACACATCCACTGAATTTTATAGTGGGAAGGTACAAGTTGATAGAAATTTTAACGGCTTGAAAAGATTCCATGAAAAGTATGCAAAACTGCATTCCTTTGCAAAGGAATAAGAAGGGCAGAGAGGGGTGGGCGGGACTAAGACTGTCAATCAGCCTGATGAGGGCGGGGCCGCCACACAGTTGCTGCTCAAGACCATATCAGACTTGTATGGGTGTGGGTAACGGTGGATTATAATCAGTAAGTCGGTAAACTTCCTATCCGATGTATTG
>NC_140972.1:48292070-48302070 GCF_056783735.1 Eptatretus burgeri
GAGCGAAGGGATGGCCTGCGTGGTTGTTTCTGGCTCGCGGTTTGAAAGGTTTTTAAAAAAAAAATTTTTTTTTGCACATACGGGCCCGCACTAGTCTATCTGTAATTCCAGCAATCTCTGTGTGTGTGTGTGTCTGTCTGTGTCTGCGACCGCTGTTTCTCGACAACCACTGGTCCGATCTAATTGAAACTTGCTAGGTATATTGCTGGGGCCCTGTGGATGTGCCTTTTCAAGGTTTGATATCGTTCTTCTTCATCCGTTTCAGCTGTTTCCCAGGTGTATCCCAAGTTATGGCCATTTATGATACGGTTGGTCTGATCTAATTGAAACAATGCCCCAATCCAGTCGTCGTTTACGAGAGCGAAGGAACGAAGCTGCATGTACGGGCCCGCGCCTACGGGACCGCGCCTACGGGCATGCACTAGTACCTCCAAATTGCTGGATACATTGCAATGCTTATAAATGCCCGGAAACACCATTGTTCATGGTTTTATTTCATTTCCACACATGCCACAACCTCTAAATTCTAGAATCTCTCAATCTGAGCCAAATTTCAAACTTTAAACTTCTTTATTGACTTCACAGCAGTTCCGACTGCTAAAAAAAAAAAGTGTTCAATTGTCCAATTCGGTCATTGCCTGACATGCCGGGCGTCTCCGTGTGCACGGTGTTTAAAGGACCAATCGGTGATCACTAATCGCTTGCCAAGCCAGCCGATCCTTGTCAACTGTTTCGTTGGAGAGCATGCTTGAGTGCTTTAGCCACTTGGCAAACACTCCACAATGTTCACACTGTGACTGAATATTTTGATTGACTTGAACAGTTCAGGGCCCATTCACCTACATTTGGCCGCATGTTGTCATGCGGTGGCTGGCCAGCTTAAAATGTGCAATTTTATTAAACACCACGCTTCCCCGTTTTGTACGATCTTCTCTCATGATTGGACCCATCACTTCGGCATAGATAGATACATATAAAAAAACTAGGACACTCGGAAGAGCACATACCTCCGCCACACAATGCCTGATCCATGAGAACATATCGGGACCAATACGTTTTTTAAAATATCATGCTATATATCGTTTTTGGCTCTATCTCTCAATGGTGAAGAATCACTTTGAGAGATAAAGAATTCTCGTATCCAGATTCGGATCTGGATTTGGATCTTCACCAAAACTGAATCAATTATTCCTTGTCACACACCCAATATGTCCACCAAGTTTCATCCGAATCCATGCATACTTTTTGAGATATAGTGCTATATACAGTTTTTGGCCCTATCTCTCAATGGTGAAGAATCACTTAAAAAATTATCGTAGCCAGATCCAGAACCGGATCTTCACCCAAACCGGATCTTCATCAGATCATCCTTGTCACACACCAAACCTGTCCACAAAGTTTCATCCACATCTGTCCAACTTTGAGATATCCTGTACACAAACAAACAAATGAAATTGCTTGTTGAGCAAGGAATTGTCGTAATAAACTTGGTCATATCTTCATGATCTCTGAAAAAACAAAAACCTGGAAATCAATTTGGTTCTTATAAGTCGATAGTGCTACTGCTTAATGAGTTATAGCACTTAGTTTGGTCATGATCTTAACTTAGAAGTCAATCGGACTTGAAATGGCGTTTTTATCGCAATTTGAAAGTTTTGACCTGACCCCCTGACATTTGACCCCCGACCGCTAAGAAGGATGTTGGTGTGACTCCCCAATGAGACATATGGTTGGATGCAGTATTGGAAGATGCACATTTTGGATTTGGTTTGAAGTCGATACGACCATTTTAGCGGACGTTATTGCGAAAATAAGAATTTCGGTTTTTCGGTGACCTTGACCTTTGACCTAGATTCACCAAAAACGACAAGTGTCTAAGTTGGACCATGGCCGAGGTCTGCACCCAGTTTGGTCATGATCGCTGAAATGGTGTGGCTGCTACAGGGTAAACAAACACACAGACAGACAGACAGACAGACAGACAGAACCGACCAACATAATTGCCGAAATCCGAAGGATTCCGGCAATTAACAAAGACAGAAAGGGGTGAAAAGAACCTCCTTCACCTAAGGTGGCGGAGGTCCTTCGCCTTCGATGTTTATATGGACATTTCCGGAACGAGGAAGGCAAAAATAAATTGGATGATTACAATGAGTAAAAATTGTTTTCAGTTGTTACAAAGCAATGAATGATCATATCATGGCAGGGTATACCAGCTGAAAGGTATACACGCTCACTCTAAGCTGTCTCACCTGGGTTTGAATTCCGACCTAACAATAAACTGTCATTCCAGTGTTTCACAGGCAGGGTGATTCATCAATGTGTGTACCATCTCTTGGATGGACATTAAACTTGCCTTTACATCTGCCGGAATCCCCCCCTAATCCTGTCTCTGTCTCTGTCTGTCTCTCCCTCCCTGTCTCTCTCTCCACTCCACTGAGTAGCACACCATATCGTCACCTCAACAACGCACATTCTGTGTGTTGCTCGCAGAGTAGCAATCTCGCAGCTCCAATTACAACAATGTCATTTCAGATACTTTCACAAGTGCATGGAAAATGCAATTACCGACCGTTTTCGCCCTTGTTAGGGCATCATCTGGGCAACATAGCAAGCTTCCATACACTTTTGACTCTGAAAACCTTTTGGTTATAAACTAGATAATGTGCGACGCCAAACTGAGCGGTGAAAGCACCGGAACCGAGTCCCATACAGCCCTTACTTTGATATAATTGATAGCGGATGAATTAACAGTATGGCAGTTGGACATTTTCCACATATTATTTTATTTAAACGCCGTTGAAGGCTCACTGTTGGAATACATTTCATAAATATCACTGTATTAACATTGAATGGCTCGTTGGTGGAGTATGTAAGTAAAAAAAAAAAAAAACAACCAACAATTTTTAAAAACCTTATTGCATTGCCCGTACTGGCGTGGGTTTGATTCCCACGGCAAAAATGTGCAGTTAGTGGAACGACATCTTGTTCATGATTGTTTCTCAGAAAGAAACATTCACAATTCGTCATGAGCACCCCAAGTATGATCTCCACCACCACCATCATCATCATCACTACCTTGACCATCAAAACATTATTGACAAGCTAATGTATAAACGTTGCTTTTAGCCAGATTGACACACCAGACATCAAAAACAAAAATAATATTACATCTCTTCTAGAAATTGAGTTAGTCCCAGAATGATCAACATTACGATCGGATTGTCAGTGAAACCCCCGGTTGGCTTATAAATGAGCATTCGGAGAGGGGAGGGGAGTAACCTGCCTGTCTCACCTAGCCAGCTCTGCACATTGTGGTTGAGCAACTTAGATGTGACCATTGAAGTGTTATCTATGAAAAGGCAGAACCTTCCAATGTCCCACTCACCAAATAAAAATAAAAATAAGGAAACTTTGTTCCACGTTTACTTTGTCTGGAAGTTTTACTCTCATATTCACTTAAGCTCTGTTGCCCAAATGTTATACGTAGGCGGTTCATGGAGCTCAGGACCCCGTAGGGTGGTGTCTGTAGTGAATTATTTACAGTTCAAACTGTGATTGGTCATTCACACTCTTTCGATGTGGAACTCTGCATGGCATGTCGCATGGACAACTGTTTCTGACAGGCAATGTGATGATGTTCAGTTATGCTGAATCTTCACAACTGCACCGATTTGGCAATTCATGAGCAGCCAAGTTATGCTGAGACTGCAGTGGAAGGGGGAGAGCAAGGGAAATGCAACAAAGTAAAACTCTGGAATGGGGAGGGGGGGGGGGAGGTGGGTAGATGCAAACCTCCTAACTTTCTTTCCACACCTCTTAATTAATACACTTCTGTATCAATGTCCTGATCCCACACATTGCTTAGGAAATGAGAAAAGGGGGAGGCTTTAAATAAATAAATCTGTGCTCTCCCCTGTCACGATTGCTGTCAATCCCCCTGCAAATAAATCGGGGGCAAATCAGGCGCAAGTCAATAAGCAAAAGTAGTAATCTGCCATCATGGCATTATTGATTGGTCTCAACAAAATGGCAACAATGTCGGTTTTCATTGTGCGTGGTCCCTTCGGATCCTGGCAGCTAAGCAGAGTCGTGTGTGTGTGTGTGTGTGTGTGTGTGTGTGTGTGTGTGTGTGTGTGTGTGTGTGTGTGTGTGTGTGTGTGTGTGTGTGTGTGTGTGTGTGTGCACTAACATTTATTTAACAATTTGAGCTTTTATCAAATTTTCAAGAAAGTTTCATTATGAGAATATGGAGAAGACATTAATAATTTGGTCAAAAGGAAGAAGTAGAAGAAGGCTGAATACGAAACGGATGGGCCTTGCATTTTCAGATGATTTCCAGTTAGATACCATATTTATTTAAGTGCATATTTAAGGAATGTAAATACATTGCATAACCCAATAGACAAGGGGACCCAAGGAGTTCCACACTCCTGACAGAGCTTCAGGGTGTTCACGATAAGAGGAGAAATGCAATGCGAGGAAGACTTGAAGTGATCCTGGACAGATCGACACTCCGTCGCAACATATTCGACCATGGCAGGAATTTGGAATTTCTTCAGGGTGTGGATGATAGCTCGTCTACTCTTTACAAAACACACCGTGGGATTTTTAACCTCCACAAACAAACAATCAGTGATGGCAGATGGGTCCCCGGACATAACGTCCATCGAATGGATGGCACACACATCTGTGTCTTGCCCAAACCTGAAAAAAAAAACGACAACCAGGATGGCAGTTTAGATCTGGATTTTAATTTGAACGCAACCTAGAAAGCTCAAAGGTAGTTTTCGATGAAGAGTACGTGTGTTAACCCGAACACCCTGGACAAATTCCAAATTCCTGCCCAAATCAGCTTCAGTTGTACGTGAAGCCTGGCCAGCCAGTTCGTGAAAGACTTTGGCACAATGCCCAATGAGCCACCTTTCTCAATGTAAAAAGGATGTGGCATAAGGAGAGACGAAAATACAGTATACAAAATCAATAATCACGAAGACGTCACAACATACAAATAAAAAATAAAAAAACTATATATATTGAAGGCAAAAATCTCTCATTCCTCTCCAGCAATGGACTTTGAACTCTGCTGAGTGTTCGGTTAAACATACCTTTAGTGGAGCTTTGGGTTCGGCTTGTCCGCACCACGCCACGGACACCGAGACGATCCCCACAACGGAAAATACGAAAGCCAGGAGGCTCAGCCACAGACACGTCTTGGGATGTCTCCGAAAGATGCTCCGTTTCGCCATTCCACGTCTGCGGACACAATCCCCCCTGACCACAAATCCCAGACACCTGAGTGTTTGATAAGCTTATCGTTCCTTTATATTAGATGCCAAGTTCACTATCACTCTCGACTGTAATGCTCTTACTATTGTTTAACTTTACAATTAGTCAGTTTATTTTTACCATCATGAATCCGACGGTGTACAACACCTACACCTCAGGACATTGTTACGCGACATAACATAACAATAAATACAGAATATATAATTTCGCCTTTCGTTAATAATAAAATTGTAAAATACAATTGGACGTACTTCAGAAACACTTTTTTGAAGAAAGATATTCATTTAAATCCAGCAAGGAAGACATGGGACGCATGGCACGCCCATTGTGCCATACTCCTCCTGGTGGAGACCGAGGGCTCGGCGAGCAGGCCCGGTAGGCTGTGCTTCGCGGAGCCAGATGCGATCAAGTCGTCGCTGGGCCTATACCCTGCACTTAGCCTCAAAAGCAGAGCGATGACTGGAGCCAAGTGCAAGCCTGTTTAAGTCGAGTCGCACTCGGTTGGGCCATCATTCCACGTGGATACGGGCCCGTGAAGGCTGGAGTGACTTGCTGTGACGAACCAGGACTGGATGGGGTTCCACCCCCTTCTCGATGAGCGGCGTCACCTTCAACCCCAACACAGTAATGTACAGAGGGATCGAGAGAATGTGCCACATGATTGGACACGATACCCTCCAGGCAGAAAAATCAGGATAACCAGGTGAGATAACATACAGATTGTTGAATGCGATTTTTACCTCCGTCAGGATGACCGGAAGAATAAAAAAAGAAAAAAGTGATATACACAATGGGATAATTGGAGCATTATCAAGATGCAATAACTAGCAGCATAAAGAGTGGGATGATGTAAATGATTTTTTTTTTCCCTTGAAAAACAAGTTATCCCATCCATTATCTACTATATATAATCAAAAAATAGAGGCAATGCCCTTGGGCTCACCGGGTAGAACCAGGGAATGACTGGTAGGTGTGGATGACCAATGAAATATGTAAATTAGCCAATGGTTTGAACAAACTTGTGAAAGCACAATGCTGAGATGAGTCCTACGAGTTACATCTAAATTGGGGGAATACTTTTTGAGAAGACATCAAAAGTAGCAATCCTGAAATCGTAGTGAAGTTAGATCTTTAAATTGACCTACTTAATATGCAATTATTTTGATGGGACTTGCAAGGCATCAGGAGGCCTTGGTCCTCAAAAGTTCTACAAAGTTTGGTGAAAATAAGACTATTTGTTTAAGCATCACGGGTGATGAAGATCGTGGTCAAGTTTCATCAAAATCGTGAGTGTAGATTCAGAGAAGAAAGCAAATACCTATTTTGGGGAGAACCCCCCCTCCCCCACCCACCCATCCACCATAACCCCAAAGGGGTAAAACTTCCCATAGATCACCTCAGACCTTGATTTTTTTTAATGCCGTCAACAAACTTTAGTACATCCTGGGTGATGAAGGCTGTGGTCAAGTTTCATCAAAATCGTGAGTAGTTTCGGAGAAGATCTGAGTGCTTACAAACCGACTCATTGACTGACGGACACCACTCGATGCCAATACCTCACGTGAACTATGTTCCAGGGGAGCAAAAAAAACGGAAATGAAAGAAATGGTGAGGGATAACGAGGTGAGGTAACCAGCAGGGCAACTGAGAGGGATAGTTCAACAATATAATCAATGGGACAACTGAGAGGGTAGCTCGGACAGAAGGATGATTAGTGAGATAACCAGGAGGTGGGATTGGCAGTTGGACAACTCGAAGTATAGCTGTACCACAAGTGGGAGGACAATGAGGCAAGATAATGGGAGTTCAATGACTCAACTGCGCACCTGTGGAGGTGACATAATATAATAAATTGTGGCCAACCAACCACGTATTATTGCTGCCAGCCATTGGTGTGAAAATGTGTACCAGGTAAAGATGAACCGACAATTTCTCGAAGGATAACTCGAGTGGAAAAGATGTTGTGGGAGTAAAAAGTTTTTGTTTTATTTTAAGCCACAGTAGGTGGAGTGGAAGGATCATCTCAGGCGCGAGACAAATTCACAAGGGTCTTCACAGGTAGCTTGGAAGGCATATAAAAATATATTCACCAAAAACTTGATTATATCATCAAAGGCTTCCATTTGTGAGATGTTGTTTTATCACATCGACCGATAACCAGTTGAAACGTTAATGCATCGGATGGAATGTTCATCAATGTTGCCATGTGCATTACATGGTAAATTTACCATTACATGGTAACTATGCACAACATATTGTGAAGGTTGTGGGCTCGACAGAGGACGTCGTGCACCTCTCAGGCAGGTCAAAGCACACACACACATAAAGTAGTCATCTACAGTGCCTTCAGAAAGTATTCACCCCCCGTTGACTTTTGTCACAATTTGTTGCGTCACAGCCTGAATTTAAAATACATTAAATTTAACTTTTTTGTCACCGATCTACACAAAATACCCCATAATGACAAAGTGAAAACATGTTTTTAGAAATGTTTACAAATTAATTTAAAATGACAAACTTAAATATTGTGTGTGTGTGTGTGTGTGTGTGTTTTCATAAAGCATAACATTCTCTTTGCTAACTCCCCTACCCCCACCCATCGCTCTCTCTGTCTCATCCTCGCTCCACACCCTCCGAATACAATGCAGCAACCTCCTCCCACACCTACAATTATATATATATATATATATATATATATATATATATATATATATATATATATATATATATATATATATACATCTCCCCCCAGATGGTGGTTATGTCTGAATGTCTGGACAGTGGTCGTCTCCGCACGTATCCAAACAGTGGTCATGTCCAGATGGACCCTCCTCTCACACTGCCTTCCATTCCCCCACCCCTTCTCATGTCTGTCTGTCTGTCTGTCTGTCTGTCTGTCTGTCTGTCTGTCTGTCTGTCTGTCTGTCTGTCTGTCTGTCTGTCTGTCTGTCTGTCTGTCTGTCTGTCTGTCTGTCTGTCTGTCTGTCTGTCTGTCTGTCTGTCTGTCTGTCTGTCTGTCTGTCTGTCTGTCTGTCTGTCTCTTCTCCCACCCCTTAGTATTCCCATCAGCGAAGTGACAGGTGGAATTTTCTAGTACATAGTAACAGGAGTAATAACAAAATATTGCAGTAATATAGCAATTATAATACGTCCTGAGACATCAAGTGCATCCATATGACGCCGCTGTGGTCATGGTACAAGATTTTGATTTTTAACACGTGCGGTGTGAAAACCAATGCAAAATACCACGTGGTGTTATGGTGCCAAATGCTTCTTGTATGTATCGTTTCAGTTCATCAGCAGATCTTCTTCTTCTTCTTCTTCTTTCGGCAGCTCCCGTTAGGGGTCGCCACAGCGGATCATCCGTATGATCCGCAGAGTGATTTGGCACATGTTTTACGCCGGATGTCCTTCCTGACAACCCTGGTCGCCTCTTACGACACAGGGATATGGTACACCTATTTTAACCGGGGCATACACCAGCCCAGTACACTGGTACTCACTTCGCCGACCTCGGAAGGATGACAGGCTGAGTCAACCCCCTGGTGTATTAATTCAGTGGCCCAACGGGGCTTGAACTCAGGACCTTTTGGATCCCAAGCCGCTGCCCTAACCACTGCGCCAACACACCAGGCTTCAGTTCACCAGCAGATGCCATGTGATATTCTACAACCTTCGCTCTGACGTACCCTCACAGAGCATTGTCACAAGTGGTCAGGTCAGGACTGCATGGTGGCCACAGAAGTGTTGGTGAAGCCCTGCCAATCCAACGGTTGGTAAAAAATTTGATTGAGGTAATTTCGAACCACACATGCATGATGGTTTCATGTATTATTTGAAAAAAAAAAATAGTATAAATACATGGTACAAACAAATCTTCTACAAGCAGCGAAAATCGAGTCCTGGGATTTATGATTTAGCGTGGAGAATATCATCAGCTCCTCGTTCGTCTCGTCTAGAGCTTCAAGTTAACAGTATACGAACCACCTCGTCAGGTCATCCTCCATCCCAACCTTTGATCTTCTCCAACCTCATCACCCAATCCCTATCTCTATCAAGTATCTTGCTATGTCTAGTCTTTGTCTGTCTCTATCTTTGTTTCTCTCCACCTCCTGTTCATCATCCCATCATAACATCTACGTATTGTCCTCACCATCTCCTTAGTGTATTGCCTTAGACCCTCTGTCACCTCTTCCATGATCTATAGGCTTTGTAAACAAAATATTTTTAATAAAATCCAAATACACATCCCAGATTCAGAATGTTTATCATTCTTTAACCTGTAATTTAATTTCTACAATCAGACCAACTAGAAATAAAATTGTAGGTTTCAATATCATTTCAGAGTTTTGAGAAAAAATAAAGATAAAATAACAGCAAAAACGCTCGCATAATGAAACAGAATCACATATAATAAATAAATAAATAAATAAACAAATAAACAAACAAGCAGTCATAGACTGGTACTTACGAAATCGTCAACTTCACCTCTGACCTTGTCTAATAAAAGCTGTCTCCAGAGAAGGTAGCGACGCAAACCAGAAGTTTCTACGATGATTCTGTACCAAACCATCAATAATCGAATGTTCGACCTCACTGTGACCTTGACCTTTGAACAAAATATAATCAGCACTAGCCATCACCCTCCTGGATCACGTGGTGCAATTTGACATTGGTAGCTTCTTCCGTTCTAGAGTTATTGTGCCTACAA
>NC_140972.1:48307070-48329570 GCF_056783735.1 Eptatretus burgeri
GTGGATCACATACCTCCCTCCACCCCATAATGCCCGATCCACGAGAACATGTCTGGCCCATTACATTTTTGAAGAGGAGGAGGAGATTGGGACCATACTCTGTGTAGTGTTGGTGCTGCCCAAGCAGTCTCCTTGGTCTCCTATTTTTAGTCTCCTATTGCACACAATCCTGGATGGGTCGCCACTCCGACACAGTATACCAGCATGCTGGCACTCATTTTGCCGACCTCAGAAGGATGACAGGTCGAGTTAACCCCACCTGGTATTAATTAAACAGCTGAGCGGGATTTGAACTCAGGACCCTTGGATCCAAAGCCCCCCACCCTAACCATTAAGCCAACACCATATTTTTGAGATATCATGAGAGATATATATATATATATATATATATATATATATATATATATATATATATATATATATATATATATATATATATATATATATATATATATCATTTCTGAGCCCCATCTCTCAATGGTGAAGAATCACTTTAAAATTATAGTAGTCGGATCCGGATCCGGATCTTCACCAAAATCGAATCAGTTCGTCCTTGTCACACACCCAAATTTCATCCAGATCTGTCCACAACCTTTTGAGATATCCTGTACACAGACAAACAGACAGAAAGGGGTGAAAATATAACCTCCTTCACTTTCGGTGGTGGAGGTAATAACCAATTGCTTTAGAAACAGTCATGAGGACAGAGGAAAACATGATCGCTCATACGCTGCTGAGGTTAAAAGTTTAAACCTCCACCACCCATCATCATCATCATAAGATATGGGATAAAACTTGGCTACTATGGGCATGGGGCACGTAACGAAGCATTCAGGCATGCACACACATTCATGGAGAGTCCATTTACAGATACAAGTGTACCCATATGTACCACGTCCATGTGTGCTGGCTACGTACCTCTACCTTGTAACAACTGCCAACTGTACATCCTGATCGGGACATGAACTGGACCGCCATCAACTGTAGGGGGCTCAGAAAGAGGCTTAAGCATCCAATCAAGCACTCCAAAGAAATGGTTGATAAGGAACGGCTGGCTTGGCAAGCGATGGCAATCTGATTGGTAATGGCACATACCAGCAAAAAACAAAACATCACCGATTTCTTAACATTTCAGATTTCACTCCAGATTTGAGGTTTTTAGTCCACATGTTCCGATCCTCAATATTCAAATAATATTTCCAATATATACTTTAATTAGTCCGTGAGAGTAGATTGTAAAAAAATTGCATCATAATCGCTCCAAGCTCCTCATTTAAAAAAAATATAGCACCGACACAAGGGATGTGTGCAGCGATTTGTAAGTATGTGGATGAGACATTCGATTATATCACTGAGGAAAGTGAAAAATAATATGTTGAGCGCTTTATCGTTGATAAACCGTTGTGGCCCGTTCCAACTCAAGACATTGTTGAGTAGGCCAAACAAAATGGCAAAGTAAGATCCCAGCGAGGGAGAGTGAGGTGAGCTACCAGCTCAGTGGGGTAGAGTTTCTTCTTCTTCTTCTTCTTCTTCTTCGTTTTGGTTCCAATATTGGCTTGAGCATGCATTAAAGCAAACAAATTGTTATCTCTGCTTTGTTATCCTCATTGTCTTTATTGGCTTATAGTCCACAAAAGATATCGGTGAATGAAAATTACTTTTCCTTTTATTTGGCCAACTAAATCCAAACCCGGTGGGTTAGATAGTTTCTTCTCTTTTATTTCGGTTCTGGTATCGGCTCGAGCATGCATTAAACATAAACAAATTTTTGTCTCCCTCACATCCATTGGGACCAGTACCATTGGAACATGTATTGCAAAGCATTTCTCACTCTTGTTATCATTACTTTTGCTGGTGCTCGAGCTGTAAAGTAAATGATGAGCCATCCTGTCCCAGCTGTGCTTGCCTCTTCATCACCACTTGTCCTCTGACACCCCAATCGAGCTTCAGATCTTTAAGGATCACATCTCTTAAGTCATTTTCAGGATACACCTTTTTTGTTGTTGGCTGCATTGGTTGAGCATGTGTGCAAAATGGCCTAGATATTTTCGGCAATGTTTGGTTATATTAAAAAAAGTAATGAATAAAATATTATTTTCTTTACAAGGAACTACAACACATTTGGCCCATGAGGCCTGCACAATGGTTTTCAACCTATGGTTGTTTATTTGTGCTATATCTTTTCAAATGGTGAGCATCAAGCAAGAAAGCAGCCCATACCATTTTAAGTCTTTGGTATGACCCCGCTGGGGTCAGATTTGAACCACCAACCTTCCAGACGAAGAGCAGACGCTCTAACCATAACACCACCAAGGCTGGTTGATCATTGTCTGAATATCCTAGTTGCAGCCTCACTTCCTGTGTGGTAATATACTGAGACGATTGTTCTCTGTTCAAAATACCTAAATAATCAGACGCACGCACGCACACACCTTGCTGTGCCAGCAGAGGGCAATGCATCATGCAGTGCGCATGCGGTTCCCATCTCAATCAGATCGTTATCTCTTGATATTGAAACGAGGAAAATGTTGACAAACTTTTGTTCCCCAAAAGAAAATAACACTTTGGTGGAGAAAGGGGGTGTTGTTTAGCCAAACAAACTCTGACAAATGTCATACTGAGGTCTGAAAAGTTTCTGTGCAACTCCATATGCAGGGTGGCCATAAAGTCTGGAAACATAGATAATATTACGTCATTCTGTTGCAGTTTGAATGTGTCCTTGTCGAAAGACGAATGCATTGAGGTGACACTGCTGAGTGGACGCGAGGGCTGGTCATATCGACGGATTGTAGAGCACAACGTATGTCATCCTGGAAGAGCTGCTGTCTCCCATAGACAGTGGGGAAGCTGGTTCAAAAATTCAACGATACAGGCAGTGTGTTGGACATTGTGCAGGGATTGATGGAAATTGCTGCATTTTGCATAGCACATTGAACTGTGCATTTCTCATGAGGGACACATTGAACATATCATGTATTGTTATGTAATGTCAATAAACCATATATAATGTATATTCGCCTATGTTTCCAGACTTTATGGCCATGACATTATATATATATATATATATATATATATATATATATATATATATATATATATATATATATATATATATATATATATATATATATATATATATATATATATATATATATATATATAATTGTTACAGTTCTAGGAACAAACAGACAGTTGTCCTGAGTTAATTATGCCATTAGTACAAGTGCAGATAGATCCCTTCCTTTTGTTTAGTGGGAAAGCAAAGGGGTGCGTTCCGATGGCTTTTAGTTAGGTTAATAAATCATTTTCTCCCCTTTTATTTGATCCACGGTACCTTCATCTCACTTGTGACCCTCGTCTCGTCTCGTCTCCTGAGCCCAAATCCTGATGGGCACTTTGGGCTGGACAAGCGCTTCCACCGTCTACCCACTGTCTCCGGAGTCTCGTTTTCTGAGGCAGAATCCCGAAGTTCGCTGTGAAAGCTGCATCGGTTTCCACCTTTCCAAACCCAGACATGGCAGTGTGGGCAGTCCTGACCAGTGTCTGGCCGAAACCCCGCCCAGAAAGGCGGACCACATGAAGGCCCGGTCCAATCGGGACGGACAATGACGTCGGCTTTGCCATGGCTCCAACCTGAACTCCGTGATCTATAAAGTACGGGACAATCTTCAGAGTTGAGTTGGATGCGAGGGAAGGTTGTCGTTGGATTTGAAAGGTCGCGGTTGGTTGTTGAAAGGGAGAAGTCGGAGTTGGTGGATGCGAAGGACCTCGACCAAGCCTCTGTCTGGTCCTGCTACTGCTGATCCCCGCCTTGGACTCCGCTCTTCTCCACAGACCCGATATCCACACGTGCGGCTGTGGACCAAACTACACAACCTTTGTCGGGTGCCGCACCATGGAGCACCCTTTCCCCAGAACGCTCAGGCAGCCTAAACTGTGACCTCAACTCCCTCCCACCCTGGCTGCAGAAGACCTTTTTTCTTTTCATTGGGTTTATTTTGTCCAAGTGTGTGTCAGAGTGTGTTGGCGCCTGTCTGTTAGATAAGCCTGTTTAAGATTTTTATTGTTGTGATTGTCATTGCTTTTATTAGCCTCGCGTTAAGTCTGCACTGTCCGCTTTTGTAAGTTGCTTGTGAATTGTCGCACCACACCTCTCTCATCTTTCCCCTACGTAACATACCCAATAAACCTTTTTGTTGTGCCACATGCTTTTCCTCGCTTATTGTAAATAAATAATTGTAGCAATGTTCCCAGTTCGTTTTTGTCTTTTCCTCCATTGGTCCAGCATGGTTCGAATCTGAGTTTAGCTGGGTCTTTATTCCCAACAAGCCGTTCCTTCTAGCCGGTACGTCCTTGGCAGTTCCGCTCGGCTGCATCCGATCCGGAAAAATAGTTGGTACAGTGATCCAGTTCGGACAAGGAGTACGAGGGCGTGGTTCCCCGGTAGTCAAAACCGCGTGGTTAATTAGGTAACTTGATTCTCGACAGGAGGACCCTATGCCACGCGGTTGAGGTATTGGCGTCCACGGTCAGTTAAGCGACCCGCCGAGTCACGGAATTATCCGTGAGCGACAGCGTACAATTCCGGGGAGTGTGGTGGGAATCGACGCAACTTCCCCCACCTAGTGGTCGTCTCTCTGCCAGACCCCGGCCCACAACAATATATACATACATATATAATATAATATAATATAATATACATATGTTTTTATTGTTGAAGAAGAGGAAGGCGCTTCCAACCAAAAGTAAAAAACGAGATCGACTCCACTAATTTGAGCAAAAAAGCAAGAGCAGACCCGGTCTCAGGGCAACGTTTTGCTGGTTTCATCAGGCACAATACATACATATATATATATATATATATATATATATATATATATATATATATATATATATATATATATATATATATATATATATATATATATATATATATATATATATATCTTCTTCTTCTTCTTCTTTCGGCTGCTCCCGTTCGGGGTCGCCACAGCGGATCATCCGTATGATCCGCATTCTGATTTGGCACATGTTTTACGCCGGATGCCCTTCCTGACGCAACCCTGGTCACCTCTTACGACACAGGGATATGGTACACCTATTTTAACCGGGGTATACACCGGCCCAGTACACTGGTACTCATTTCGCCAACCTCGGAAGGATGACAGGCTGAGTCAACCCCCTGGTATATTAATTCAGTGGCCCAACAGGACTTGAACTCAGGACCTTTTGGATCCCAAGCCGCTGCCCTAACCACTGCGCCAACACCACGCTATATACACACACACACACACACACACACACACACACATATACACACACACACAGTGGGGAGAACAAGTATTTGATACACTGCCGATTTTGCAGGTTTTCCCACTTACAAAGCACGTAGAGGTCCGTAATTTTTATCATAGGTACACTTCAACTGTGAAAGATGGAATCTAAAACAAAAATTCTGAAAATCACATTGTATGATTTTAAAATAATTAATTTTCATTTTATTGCATGAAATAAGTATTTGATCACCTCCCAACCAGGAAGAATTCCGGCTCTCACAGACCTGTTAGTTTTGTCTTTAAGAAGCCCTCACATTCTCCACTCATTACAATTACATTACAATATACTGCATTAACTGCACCTGTTTGAACTCGTTATCTGCATAAAAGACAGCTGTCCGCACTCAATCAATCAGACTCCAACCTCTCCACAATGGGCAAGACCAAAGAGCTGTCTAAGGACATCAGGGACAAAATTGTAGACTTGCACAAGGCTGGGATGGGCTACAGGACAATAGGCAAGCAGCTTGGTGAGAAGGCAACAACTGTTGGCACAATTATTAGAAAATGGAAGAAGTTCAAGATAAGTCAATCTCCCTCAGTCTGGGGCTCCATGCAAGATCTCACCTTGTGGAGCCTCAATGATCATGAGAAAGGTGAGGGATCAGCCCAGAACTACACGGCAGGACCTGGTCAATGAGCTGAAGAGAGCTGGGACCACAGTATCAAAGAAAACCATAAGTAACACACTACGCCGTCATGGATTAAAATCCTGCAGCGCACGCAAGGTCCCTCTGCTCAAGCCAGCGCATGTCCAGGCCCATCTGAAGTTTGCCAATGAACATCTGGATGATCCAGAGGAGGAATGGGAGAAGGTCATGTGGTCTGATGAGACCAAAATAGAGCTTTTTGGTTTAAACGCCACTCACCGTGTTTGGAGGAAGAAGAAGGATGAGTACAACCCCAAGAACACCATCCCAACCGTGAAGCATGGAGGTGGAAATATCATTCTTTGGGGATGCTTTTCTGCAAAGGGGACAGGACGACTGCACCGTATTGAGGGGAGGATGGATGGGGTCATGTATCGCGAGATCTTGTCCAACAACCTCCTTCCCTCAACAAGAGCATTGAAGATGGGGCGTGGCTGGGTCTTCCAGCATGACAACGACCCGAAACACAGCCAGGGCAACTAAGGAGTGGCTCCGTAAGAAGCATCTCAAGGTCCTGGAGTGGCCGAGCCAGTCTCCAGACCTGAACCCAATAGTTGATCTTTGGAGGGAGCTGAAAGTCTGTGTTGCCCAGCGACAGCCCCGAAACCTGAAGGATCTGGAGAAGATCTGTATGGAGGAGTGGGCCAAAATCCCTGCTGCAGTCTGTGCAAACCTGGTTAAGAACTACAGGAAACGTCTGATCTCTGTAATTGCAAACAAAGGTTTCTGTACCAAATATTAAGTTCTGTTTTTCTGATGTATCAAATACTTATTTCATGCAATAAAATGCAAATTAATTATTTAAAAATCATACAATGTGATTTTCAGGATTTTTGTTTAAGATTCCGTCTTTCACAGTTGAAGTGTACCTATGATGAAAACTACAGACCTCTACGTGCTTTGTAAGTGGGAAAACCTGCAAAATCGGCAGTGTATCAAATACTTGTTCTCCCGACTGTATATATATATGTATATATGTATGTTATCCCTGTGTGTCGTAAGAGGCGACCAGGGTTGCGTCAGGAAGGGCATCCGGCGTAAAAAACCTATGCCAAATCATTATGCGGACAACAAAACGAATTTCCAGACCGGATCGGTCGAGGCCCGGGTTACCAACGACCGCCACCAGTACCGGTAGTCAGCAGGGTACCGGGGGAAATTGTGCTACTGCTGGGCGAAGGAGGAGAAGGAGACGGGGAAGGCGAGTCCGGAGGCAGTGGCAGAGGGGGAAGGGTAGAAGTGTGGAGGTGAGAGTTGGAACTCTGAATGTTGAGACGATGACTGACAAAGGGCGAGAGTTGGCTGATATGATGGAGAGAAGAAAGGTGGACATACTGTGTGTACAAGAGACCAAGTGGATGGGGAGTAAGGCTAGGAGCATTGGAGGTGGTTTCAAACTGTTCTTCCATGGTGTGGATGGGAGGAGAAATGGTGTTGGGGTAATCCTGAAGGAAGATTATGTCAAGAGGGTATTGGAGGTGAGGAGAGTGTCTGACCGAGTGATGAGTGTGAAGTTGGAAATTGAAGGGGTGATGATGAATGTCATCAGTGCATATGCCCCACATATGGGGTGTGAGATGGAGGATAAAGAAGATTTCTGGAGTGAGTTAGATGAAGTGGTGGAGAGTGTATCCAAGGATGAAAGAGTGGTGATTGGAGCGGATTACAATGGGCATGTTGGGGAAGGGAAGAAAGAGGATGAGGAGGTGATGGGTCTCATCAAGAGAGAAGAGACGGTCTCAACAAGAGAAATGTGGAAGGGCAAATGGTGGTAGAGTTTGCAAAAAGAATGGAAATGGCAGTGGTAAATACGTATTTCAAGAAGGAGGAGGAACACAGGGTGACATACAAGAGTGGAGGAAAGTGCACACAGGTGGATTACATCTTAAGCAGGAGATGCAACCTGAAAGAGATTAGTGACTGTAAGGTTGTGGCAGGGGAGAGTGTAGCTCGACAACATCGATTGGTGGTCTGCAGGATGACTTTAGAGGTGAGGTTGAGGAAGAGAGCGAGGGCTGAACCAAGGACCAGATGGTGGAAGCTGAAGGAGGAAGACTGTTGCGTGAAATTTAGGGAGGAGGTGAGACAGGCGTTGGATGGTGGTAAAGATGGGTGGGATTATTGGGCAACGACAGCAGAAGTGGTGAGGGAGATGGCTAGGAAGGTAGTTGGTGTGACATCTGGACAGAGGAAGGAAGATAACGAGACTTGGTGGTGGAACGAGGAAGTACAGGAAAGTACAAGGAAGAAGGGGTTGGCGAAAAGGAAATGGGATAGTCAGAGAGATGAAGAAAGTAGGCAGGAGTACAAGGAGTGGCGGCGAAAGGCAAAAAGAGAGGTGGCAAAGGCCAAGGAAAAGGCATATGACGAGCTGTATGAGAAGTTGGATACAAAAGAAGGGGAAAAGGATTTATACCGATTGGCAAGACAGAGGGACCGAGCTGGGAAGGATGTGCTGCAGGTTCGGGTGATAAAGGACGCAAATGGGAATGTGCTGACGAGCGAGGAGAGTGTTTTGAGAAGGTGGATGGAGTACTTTGAGGAGCTGATGAATGAAGAAAATGAGAGAGAGAAGGTTGGAAGAGGTGGAGATAGTGAATCTGGAAGTGGGGTGGATCAGTAAGGATGAAGTGAGGACTGCTATGAAGAAGATGAAAAGTGGAAAGGCGGTTGGCCCAGATGGTATACCAGTGGAGGCATGGAAGTGCTTAAGAAAGATGGCAGTGGGGTTGTTAACCAGATTGTTTAATAAAGTCTTTGAAAGTGAGATGATGCCGGAGGAGTGGAGATTATATTAAGTGGACTGGTTCCGATTTTCAAGAATGAGGGTGATGTGCAGAGCTGTGGAAATTACAGAGGGATAAAGTTGTTAAGCCACACCATGAAGTTGTGGGAAAGAGTCGTGGAAGCTCGGTTGAGAGGAGAGGTGACGATTTGTGAGCAGCAATATGGGTTTATGCCAGGAAAGAGCACCACTGATGCAATGTTTGCTTTGAGAATGTTAATGGAGAAGTATAGGGAAGGCCAGAAGGAGTTACATTGTGTGTTTGTGGATTTAGAGAAAGCTTATGATAGGGTGCCAAGAGAGGAGTTGTGGCATTGTATGAGGAAGTCGGGAGTGGTGGAGAAGTATGTGGGGATCGTGCAGGATATGTATGAGGACAGTGTCACAGCGGTGAGGTGTGCGGTAGGAATGACAGACCGGTTTAAGGTAAAAGTGGGATTGCACCAAGGATCGACTCTGAGCCCTTTCCTGTTTGCAATGGTGATGGACAGGTTGACGAACGAGATCAGACTGGAGTCTCCATGGACTATGATGTTCGCGGATGACATCATGATCTGTAGGGAGAGTATGGAGCAGGCTGAGGTACGCACTGGAGAGAAGGGGAATGATAGTCAGTCGGAGTAAGACGGAGTACATGTGCTTAAATGAGAGGGAGGGTGGTGGTATGGTGCGGTTGCAAGGAGTTGAGGTGGGGAAGGTGGATTGGTTTAAATACTTGGGAACAACTGTCCAAAGTAACAGAGAGTGTGGGAGAGAAGTGAAAAAGAGAATGCAGGCAGGATGGAGTGGTTGGAGAAGAGTTGCAGGAGTGATTTGTGACAGAAGGGTAGCTGCAAGAGTGAAGGGGAAAGTATATAAGACGGTAGTGAGACCAGCTCTGTTGTATGGTTTGGAGGCGATGGCACTAACAAAAAGATAGGAAACGGAGCTGGAGGTGGCAGAGTTAAAGATGCTGCAATTCTCGGTGGGAGTGAGAGGGATGGATAGGATAAGAAATGAGGATATTAGAGGGACAGCGCAGGTAGGACGGTTTGGAGACAAAGTGAGAGAGGCAAGATTGAGATGGTTTGGACATGTGCACAGGAGGGAAATGGAGTATATCAGGAGAAGGATGTTGAAGATGGAGCCGCCAGACAGGAGGAGAAGAGGAAGGCCAAAGAAGAGGTTCATGGATACGGTGAGGGCGGATATGTGGGTGGTTGGAGTGTCAATGGAAAATGTGGAGGATAGAGCGAAATGGAGACTGTTGATCCGCTGTGGTGACCCCTAATGGGAGCTCGCCGAAAGAAGATATATATATATATATATATAAATATATATATATATATATATATATATATATATATATATATATATATATATATGTGTGTAAATGGGCCTAATTCTTCCCAGCTTTGTGGAGTCAGCATGCCAACGAGGACTTTATGGGGAATGCTTTTGGCTCATCTTTTAGGAACTGATTGGTGAGGCCTGATGTTCGATTTAAGGGGATTTGTGACTGGATTTGCGCTTTGTTCTTGGTGGCAGCAAAAACTCCCCTACTCTTCGTGAAAGACAACGTGGTATCTTTACATTTGCCATCTGATGAGACAACAGACAAAGTAAATCTGAGGGACGGCGCACTTTGTGATGCAATGCGTTACCTGCAAAACATCAATCCAACAGTTATATTGGGTCGATAATCAAAGCCAGACTAAAAGCTCAAATGTAAGTGCACTCACTATACTTCTACTCCATTCCGGTCATGTATTGCGTGTGACTCGAACTCTGAAATAAAATGACACTTCAGGCTAAAAACACAACACACAGTGAAAAGGAAGGAGGACGACCTACAATGATAAGGTGGTGAACAATAAAAATTATAAAATATTAAAAGGTAGAATTCTGTCTTGCATAACAATTAATTTGGAAGGAAATGCTCCAAGTGTTTAGATAATTAGACGCGTAAAGATTGCTGAGCGGGACTTGTGTGTTTGATTGCTTGTTTTAAGAACCCTGTGAGAATGTTTTTGTTTCAAATTACAGGCACGTGCCATCATGTGTCACGGGACTTTGGACAAAACAATCCAAATTGCACTCATTTGTGTGGGGTCTTCACATCCTTGTGCATTTCCTTTCGAACAGTTTGCTTGGGTTTAAATATACACAGTACGATCGGGTACCCGGCGTTGCCGTGTGCTGTTATAATCTTGTTGGCATCTTGAAGAAATCAAAAAAATATATATTTTTTGGGGGGTGGGGGGTGGGGGGGCCTAAAACACTTCCCAACATCCATGAAGGAATGGGGTCATGGATCATTTAATATTACACTTCTCAATGCTACAAATACTTAGGCACTATAGAGTGATAAAAATATTAAAAAAAAATCTAACTTTAAAAAAATTCCCAAAACTTTTTTTGCCTAAAACATTCCCCGGCACTCACTGATGAACCTTTGAAAGTTTCATGAAGATCCGTTTGGGCATCTCCGAGAAAAACAATGGAGACACACAGACAGACAGACAAATACCTCTCTTGTTGTACACAGTAGAGATATATATATATATATATATATATATATATATATATATATATATATATATATATATATATATATATATATATATATATATATATATATCGGATTGGGGTTGGAAAAATGTTTTCCTTTTGGTTCCAAAGATTGAAAATGTGGTACCTGTGTGTTATTGTGTGTCTATGCACAAGACTTGCGCTGCTGCATTCACCACAAGCTTCTTCTGCAATCTATTTTTTTCTTTTTTTTCGCCAAACAAGGCAAAAAAAAAAACTTCCTACTCGAATATCCCGTTTTAAGTTAATACAAGTCTGAAGACGATGGTGGTTCACGAGCGGTATTTGACGATGTAGATTGTTTCAGAATTCAAGGATGAGACAGTGTGATAATGTTTGACCAAATTATAAAAAATGATCAACATGATAAACCCGGTTTTGTTCAACAACTTTCAAAATTTGACCTTTGCATAACCTTTAAAAGGTCACAAAACAATGTTGTGGACATTAAAATAAGGATCCAGGATACGTGCTATAGCTTATTGGAGTTAGTTCGGCGAAGAAGGTCAAAAACCCGGTTTTCGATTCCCACAGCTTTTGAAAATTTGACCTTTAAAAGGTCAAAGGTCAAGGATTATGACCTTTGGTGCAAAACTTCCTCTGGAACATTCCAGGAACAATATAACGTCATATTGGCTGTATGGCATTTCGCACTCATCGGATTATCCATACTTTGATGAAATCAGCGTAAAAACAAACTTGAAGGGGGCGCCACGGGCAAGGTGTTCGAGATAGAGCAAAATGTTTTCAAGACTTTAGATGGGGAATGACCTCAAGATTATGCATAAAAAAAATATTGTCATCCAAGCTCTCAAAGTTTGGGCAGTCATATGATTTTTATGTCAAAATTCGAAATTTTCTAAGTTCATGACCTTGTGACGAAAATGGGAAAATAAAAAAAAATAAAAAATAAAAAAATAATAATAATAAAAATCGAGCTCCGTGGAGCTATGCAGGAGCCATTGGGCTAACCAAATACCGAAACCATTGCCAGATTCGACAAACCCCTCGGAGAAGATAGATTTTTAATGTCAAAATTCGCAATTTTCTAAGTTCGTGACGTTGTGACCTTGACCTTGGGAAGAAAATGAAAAAAAAAAAAAACGAACTCCATGGGGCTATGCAGGTGCCATTGGGCTAACCAAATACCGAAACCCCTGTCAGATTCGACAAACCCCTCAGAAAAGATGCAAATTGAAATCTGCTACCCCCTAAAAACACATGTTTTTTGGGTGTGGCTCCACCCTAATGGGCGCACCACGCCCATTTTCAGGAAAACAACTCGATCATGATATAAACCTCCCACCAAAATTTTGTCAGGATTGGATCAAAACCCACAGAGCTATGCTCGGGCCAGACAGACATACAGACACACAACAATAACGAATATAGTGGTCACTTATTTTTTCGTGAACCAAAAAATGCTGATGACAGTGGAGAAGATCCACCCAGCTGGCTAAGGCTCAGGTCTGGCAGTTTGATCACCGAGTGGTCTTCATTTGGGTTTGTGAAGACATCGTGTGCCTGGTGTTTTGTATCTTCAAGGGGGTGGGGTCATGGAATTAGCTCTGGGGTGTTGAGGGGGGGGGGGGTGGGGAAGGAGTGTGTGTTCATTCTCACATGTCACAATCTGCACCTTGCAGGAAGATAATCTCTCATCTCTACCCCTCCCCCCCCCCCCAACAACACACTCCTTGGGAGAGGAAGTCACCACATACCAGGCACACTATGCCTGCACAGTCCTGGATAAAGACCACCCGGTGGTCAAAATGTCAGACCTGATCTTTACTATTGAGCAGCCACTTGTGATGGTAACCATTGGTTTTGAATTCTCCATCAGGTTTTTTTTGTTTCTGCAAAAATAAAAAATGTTTTGTTTTTTTTCACCGGCTGTCTTGTTCAAGATTGCATTTCTCAAGTTCCTCAAATGTACATTAAAAACAAAACCATGTTAAAAAGTTCTCAGAATGAGAAGTTTCAAAATGTTCATAATCATTTTCAAAAGTAATTCAAACACGAGTATGCCAACGTTTTGTTATTTTTCAATATTCAATTGCATAGAAAGAATACATTAATTTACTTTTTACTGAGTAATGAGAATACACGAGTTATACCCGCTTTCACCGGGAGTATGGTGTCAGTACACTGTCCCTGCTCAAAGTCCAGCTTCTTTTTAGTGTGATGGAGGTGTGAACGTCTCCTTTTAGTAATAGTAAAACCTGTTCCCTCTGGGAGCAAAAAAAAAAAAAAAAAAAGGCATCACTACCTTCTCCCTCTGGCAGGGATCATCGGTTACATCACTTGCACCACCACTCCCTGTGTACAGGTGAAAATTGCAAGTCATCTCCTCATGGCAGGGGGCAGAATGGAGGATAGAGTGGGAATTACACTGTGCCCATGACCTGACCCTGGATAACCCGAGCATGTATGCAAGATTTGGTGGAAATTGGCCCAGCCGTTTTCAAATCTATAATTATCATACATACACGCAAACGATTCCCTTATTTTCATACAATTCATATCTACGCATCGTTAGGCTAATTTTATCTTTGAATACGGTCCGACAGGTATTTGAACATGGTCCGACAGTTGCACTTGCTTCTGAACTGCCCGATCTGGATTTCATTCCCATCCCAAGCAATAAAACTGCACGATTCGTTTTGTGCAAGCAAGGCATTGCATTACAAACTGCACTTTCCATCAGATGGCTGTAAAGCTGTAGACCCGACTACCACTAAAGCACCGGTTGCTACTGCTTGACGTTAAAGATCCCACGATGTTTTCCACGAAGAGTGGGTGAGCTGTTATCGGTACCCTGAACAAATTCAACATTCCTGTCCCGATTCTCATCAATCCACACTTGGCAAGTGTCCCTCTCAATATGTGTTGGGGGAAGCCATCACCCTGCAGTGGACTGAACTAAGCTGGATTGATGATAAAACTGTTGTGAACATATCATTTGCGGAGGTTTTTGAGTCGACCACATCTTACATTTTGTATATGTTGACATGATTCTAACAAATTGTATTTGCTACACATAAAGGGCGAGTGACCACCTTCGGCATCTCTGCAGAAAGCCCTACCAGATCTGTATCATGAAGATATATTATTGGCACACGCACTCCGAACAATCTTGGCATGACATCATAATCGTTCCACAACCTGCACCATGATAGTGGGGAGGATTGTGTGTGGAATTTCATTCCAGGGTGAGAGGTCAAAATTTCATTGCAACAGGAATTTGACATCAGATGTCTCACTCTGTGCAACTCGAAAAGTGTTTCTCCCCTCCCCCAATTATACATCGTCAATGTACAGTGTTGACATCTTGAAGAGTGCTAAGGAAAGTGAGAGCATGGGTGGTCTACCTCCAGGGGTGCAATAATGAAAATATGGTGGGTTATGCCTGGGTGACAAGACAGAGAGAGGTACGCACACCCCTCTCTCAGATGACTAATTTGGGTTGAAATATTGGTCCAGCTATAAAATATCACCTTGGTGTTTGGCAGGCAGCGTGATTCATCAATGTTTGTGCGGGTCCCTCGGATGGACAATAAATCGGGAGTCCCGTCTGCTAGCATTGGCTGGTGGATGTTAAATATCCCACGGTGCCTTCATGAACAATAGTTGAGCTATCTCAGACGTCCTGAATAAATTACAAAAATCCCTGCTCTAATCTGCAGGCGGCATCGTTTCAGCAGCACTGTCACACCTCAGGCAAACAATGCTACCTGTAGCCATTTGCTGCATATCAAAGAAGATGATGACAACATGGGGTATGCCATCCTGACAGGGCAAAACTTTGGGGTGCCAGGGTGAAAGGCCAAGGGAGTAGAGGAGAGGGAGGTTTCCAGAAGGTGAGATGTGCAAGGTTCATTGAGGATCTGGAGCACAAACTGCACGCAAGCATACACACATCCAAACAAATACATGAGACATCGCACTTGGCTTCAGACAAACAAAGCCCTCTGACCTTGTAGGAAGTGATGAAACTTTTGGGGGACTGTGGGTCCTTTTGTAACATCACTTTTCTCTACTCCAAAGCAAAGGGTTTGTCCCTGCTCTATCCTCTAAATGTAGAGTGTTAAGAAAGGAAGCAGCACATTCCATATTCAAGATACCGGTGCGATTCGGCCAGGGTCAGAATCGCATTGATGACCTCCTAGCCTGAGAGCGGACGTTCAACCACTATGCAATCAAGTTTGCTTTTTACCCGGGTCTAAATGGCTGGAAGTGAGATGCCAGAAGTGATAGATCAACGTGACTTTTCACTACGGTTCAAGTGGCTGAGGGGAGAGTGGCAGCTAGTGTAAGCCCGTGTGAGCACCGAGGAGATAGCACCGCCGTGTGTTGGTCTATGTGTGCTATCTGGCTGAAAGTCAGTGGGAGAGAATAAGGCATGATCACTGAGGTCATAGAGTCATATGTATGCCCTTGTGTGCTGTGAGACCAAGTACAAGCAGTGGGAGGTGGTCCCATGGCTGCTGCTCGCAGGAGCAATAGTGATTAAAAGAAAGCATCAGTGACACAGGTTTTATAAGCCAGTCCCATGACTATAGGAATTTCCAAAGATTACAATCCGCATTTCATTTTAGAGCAATACGGCAGACTTAGGCGGACGCTTCAAGGTGCCAGCCGGTTGGAGTTCTAAGGGAACCTCAATCATGTGGGTGATTGTTGGGCTGAGGACGAGTGGTGCACAATCAGTCCCATGGCCAAGAGCATAATCGAAAGAATGTACAAGCCGTACTTCTCACCACGATCAACCGCACTCCACAGAACGACTGTGCAGGACGGCCGACTTCGAGGAGTTTCCGCATCTTAGGCGTGGACCGCGAATGATGAGTTTCCATGTGGTATCTGATGGCGGGAGCTGGACCCATCAGACGACCCCATCTACCCCTCCCTTTCCCCAATAAGATGTCAATAATTTTTTTTCTTTAACGTTTCACTCGTTTGCCATGTGTACATTCAAAACCATGAACGTTTGTACCCGAAATGATCTCGTGCAGGTCGTTTCAAAATTCATAACATCCTCATGGCGTTCAATGAAAACACAAACACGTACGCTCAGTTTGAATGATCATCGTTTTGATGCGACACCTACGATTGTCCCCATTTCGGATTGAGCCGAGCCACGCATGTCATCGTGACAAACGGCAGCAGCACATGAACAGCTCGCACGTTCATCACATTCACAGTAATACGTGTACCACCACCATACCTTCATTCTACCTGCTCAACAAACACCGCACCACCACACCTTCATTCTACCTGCTCAACAAACACTGCACCACCACACCTTCATTCTACCTGCTCAACAAACACCGCACCACCACACCTTCATTCTACCTGCTCAACAAACACTGCACCACCACACCTTCATTCTACCTGCTCAACAAACACCGCACCACCATACCTTCATTCTACCTGCTCAACAAACACCGTACCACCACACCTTCATTCTACCTACTCAACAAACACTGCACCACCACACCTTCATTCTACCTGCTCAACAAACACCGTACCACCACACCTTCATTCTACCTGCTCAACAAACACCGCACCACCACACCTTCATTCTACCTGCTCAACAAACACCGTACCACCACACCTTCATTCTACCTGCTCAACAAACACCGTACCACCACACCTTAATTCTACCTGCTCAACAAACACCGTACCACCAACGTAACGTAAATCGATTTGCTCGCACACTGCACACACACCTAAATTCTACCTGCTCAACAAACACCGCACCACCACACCTTCATTCTACCTGCTCAAACACCACACCACCACACCTTAAGTCTACCTGCTCAACAAACACCGCATCACCACACCAAATCGATTTGCTCGCACACTGCACGCACACCTTCATTCTACCTGCTCAACAAACACCGCACCGCCAACGTAAATCGATTTGCTCGCACACTGCACGCACACCTTCATTCTACCCGCTCAAACACCGCACCACCACACCTTCATTCTACCTGCTCAACAAACACCGCACCGCCAACGTAAATCGATTTGCTCGCACACTGCACGCACACCTTCATTCTACCTGCTCAAACACCGCACCTTAAGTCTACCTGCTCAACAAACACCGCACCACCAACGTAAATCGATTTGCTCGCACACACCTTAATGCGTAAAGCGCGCCCTGGCATCAGAGCTCGGGGCGCGGTCACCACAAATCCTCCAGGTTATCTCATAACGGGACCGATCCCGCAGCAATGGGCGCATGGATTCACGGGCCGGGGCGTTTCATCCCACAACGGCAGCACATGACGCACATTAAATGGGGGATCCGAGGTGTTTCACGTGTTCCCAACACGTGCGCGAACGTCGCAATCAGCGAAGCACGAAACTTAGCGCCGCCAAGCACGCGCAGTCACGTGGCTAATTTACGGTTACGCGCAATCCGCGACTCTCACCTTCACGGCGACTCCTGTATCCACGCCGAAAGCACGGAGGACTCGTCCCGCAACCACCTGGCGCAGCACGCACAGCTCTCTGCGCCAAAGCAAATCTCACGGAGCCCGTTGGACCGCAGCCCCGCCCACTCGCTCATCGACCACGCCTTCTACAACAGAACACGCCCACTCTGCGTCTTCCAAGGCTCAGTGAGCTGGGCGAGTATCCTCTTGGAGATGGATGAATCATCTGCAGGAGATGCATATACGTTCGAAGTGGACTACGGGATGAAATGCAGAAAATGGCGTTTTTCGCTTCGATGGGCTGTACAAACTGGTCCCATGACTGTGTTCACCCACAAGTAATCCGCATGTCATCGTCCGGATCCAACTTCTCATTTTGTGTAGCGCCAAGAACCCATACCACCTCGGCGATGCGACTCGACTCGAACGCACCCTCGCATGCAGTTCATATATCGATCGGCTCGTTGGCAGTGGCAGATTAGGAATTTCTTGGGGACGCTGGGAACGCCCAAAAAGAGGAATCCATGTAATTCTCTCCCAAAAACGCCCAAAAGGGGGGTCATCAAGTGGCAAATGCAGCTGAATCCTGCAAATGCAAAGTAATGCACATCAGAAGATATAGCTCCATCATTGTCTTTAGGCTAACTGGTGTTGAATTGCCGGTTGTGGCAGAGATTGTCGATTTGGGAATCTGCATGCAGGCATCACAATTGTTAACGATCCAATGCACCAACGCCCCAAACAGAGCGCGAAGGATGCTTTTTGCCATTCACTGTGCTTTTGCGAAAATCACGCAGGAAATTTTCCAGCACCGATATGCCACACTTGTAAGGTCACACCTGGAATATGGCCTACCTGTGTGGAAGCCGTTTCTTCAGCGGGATAGAAAGATATTCGAGCGGGTTCAGCGATGCGCTACGAGGATGGTAAAAAGTCAAGCACAGTTCTCATATGAGGACTGCTTATCGAACCTACACCTCTTCCCACTAGATTACAGACAAATTGGAGGGGAGTTCATCACTCTCTACTGGATCCTGCACAGAGAACTCCAAGTCTCATTTGAAGAACTGCCTTGTTTCAATCAGGAAGGCCGCCTTCATGGTCACTCCTGGAAACTGACCAAGCCTGCAGCCCGCTGCAGGAGGATAGCAGTCTTCAATACTCATCGACTGGTTAACGTATGGAACAGACTCGACAAAGAAGATGTTCACAGTCTGTCAATACATTTAAAAAAGAGTTTAGATAGGCTGCTGATTCAACAATGGGAGGACCACATTGGGCGCTCTCCTCCTATCCTACCTTCTGACCTGACCTGAACTGACACAAAAAAGAGAATTCAGTGTAATTCTCGCGGAAAAAAAAGCCCCCCAAAAAAGAAAAACTCCATGTAATTCTCGCAAAAAAATGCCCCCCGCAAAAATAAGAGGACAGCAAGTTATTCTCACCTAAAAAGAACTCCGTGTAATTCTCGCAAAAAAAAAAAGCTCATAAAAGAAAACTTGTTATTCACACCAAAAAAAAGAGAACTCTGTGTTAATCTCGCCAAAAAAAAGAGAACTCCGTGTAATTCTCGCCCCCCCCCCCCAAAAAGAACTTGTTATTCTCACCAAAAATGCCTCCCCGCCACCAAAAAGAGAACTCCATGTTATTCTCACCAAAAAAAGAGAACTCCTTGTTATTCTCACTAAAAATGCCCCCCCCTCAAAAAGAGAACTCCATGTTATTCTCACCAAAAAAAGAGAACTCCTTGTTATTCTCACTAAAAATGCCCCCCCCCCAAAGAGAACTCCTTGTTATTCTCACCAAAAAAGAGAACTCCTTGTTATTCTCACTAAAAAAGCCCCCCCAAAAGAGAACTCCTTGTTATTCTCACCAAAATGCCCCCCCTCCAAAAGAGAACTCCATGTTATTCTCACCAAAAGGAGAGAACTCCTTGTTATTCTCGCCAAAAAAAATGAGAAATCCGTGTAATTCTCGCCAACAAATGCCCCCAAAAAGAGAACTCCATGTTATTCTCACCAAAAAAAAGAGAACTCCTTATTATTCTCACTAAAAAAATGCCCCCCCCCCAAAGGAGAACTCCATGTTATTCTCACCAAAATAAAAGAGAACTCCTTGTTATTCTCACTAAAAAATCCCCCCCCCAAAAGAGAACTCCTTGTTATTCTCACCCAAAAAAAAAAGAGAAATCCTTGTTATTCTCACTAAAAATTCCCCTCCCCCCAAAAAAGAGAACTCAATGTTATTCTCACCAAACAAAAGACAACTCCTTGTTATACTCGCCAAAAAAAAGAGAAATCCGTGTAATTCTCGCCAACAAATGCCCCCAAAAAGAGAACTCCATGTTATTCTCACCAAAAAGAAGAGAACTCCTTGTTATTCTCACTAAAAAAATGCCCCCCCCCCCAAAAGAGAACTCCATGTTATTCTCACCAAAAAAAAAAAGAGAACTCCTTGTTATTCTCACTAAAAAATTCTCCAAAAAGAGAACTTGTTATTCTCACTAAAAAATGCCCCCCCCCCCAAAAAGAGAACTCCATGTTATTCTCACCAAACAAAAGAGAACTTGTTATTCTCGCCAAAAAATGAGAAATCCGTGTAATTCTCGCCAACAAATGCCCCCAAAATGAGAACTCCATGTTATTCTCACCAAAAAAGAGAGAGAACTCCATGTTATTCACACCAAAGCTCTATGGCCTGTGTTCCATCCCCACCTGTTCTGTAGACTGCCACTCGCTGCAGCCTCATACCAGGTGACACTGTTCCAATTATCATGGTGGTTTTGTTTTGTTTTCTTTTCCTTTGTTTGAACTGCATTTACTGCAGCAGCATGCTACCACACTTATGGACTGCTCCCTTTGCTGCAGCCTCATACCAGCCACATACCAGTCTCATACCACTCTGCTTCACTTCTTATGCCACAAATTGCCATGACCACGAACTGCACAAACGCAGCTCGGTGGAGAAAGTGGCTCAGTTCTTGTTGCTGCTTCTTTTGTTCATTTTTGTTTAGAAGGCCACGACATTTATGGCCTGTATGCTGGTCAATGGCCTGCTGGTTTGTTTTTGTTAGGTGTGCTGGTGAAGGGCATGAAGAGCATGAAGGTGGCAAGAAGTCAACAGGTGCTCCCCCCCCCCTTTCCACAATTTTCCTTTTGAATTTCTTTAGGTCTTGGGTCAGAAATTGTATATAGTTGTATAGTTGTGTAGATTATTAAAGCCCACCATTTATATGTTTTAGTTTCAAAAATTCCAGCAATTTCGGTGTAGCATAAGGTTATTTGTGTGAGTCAGTTCGGTCATTCCCAACGCATCAGGTGGGACATATCTAGTTTAAATTGTCGCACACACTAAAGGGTAGAGTTAAAACCTACTAGGTAGGGGTAACTTCACCTGCATGTCACACGGTAATGCTAACTTTTAATGGCAATGATGTAACTTTTAACCGATGTCTCCAGCTGTTGGACGACTCAGGGCGAGTCTGGGATAAGGGAAGGGGTAGTGTTACGGATTTCAGAATCAGATCCAATTAATGCATGTAACATTCAGGTCCTCAGACAGTTATTTCCATAAATGCATGTCCAGGATAGACCCATCCCCTTGTCTGGTGGGATTCTAACTCTTTGATGCATTGGAGAAGGGTAAAAAATAGGTTCCCTTTTTCTTATGGGATAACCTTTTCCTCTCTACGACACGTTCATGATGTATTATTTATGTTAGTTTTCCTTTCTGCATGAGCGATATTCACCGTTCGTGCACAAGAGAGATAGCAGTTACCCAATGTAGACTCATTCTATTCCCTTTCCATCAGGACGCATTGGCTTGGAAATAGATGATTTAGGTACACTTTGGAATTACAGGACGACGATTAAACACAGCACAGGCTTTTCCTGAACAGTTATTCTGACGCAGACATGGCTGTGGATCATGTACCTTAGGCATCCACCTTTTTCCATTGACGTTCGACACCCAGCAGCTATCTTTCATTGTCGTTTGACATCCACCTTTTTCCATCAATGTTTGACACCCTGTTCGGCAGCTCTATGGGCGCTGGTTGGCTCTTGTTCATGTCGGGTTGAACGGGGAGGTGATGGCTGCCGTTGATGCTTTGTTAGCACGTCACGTTTTTGCTCGGTAATTCCAGAAAATGGCTGCTTTGTGGCGTTCGCCCATTGCCCAGAACATTGTGTCGTAAGCCAGGCCTGTGTTAATTGGGAGTTGTATCTTGTTCGATGGTGGGGAAGGAATGATCACGGTTGGATTTATTTGGAGGCGGAGGTCACGTGCAGCGATGCGCCAATCAGCAAGTTGGATTTGGCTAAATTCTACTTGAGGCTCCACCCACACTGGTCGCCTATAAAAAGGACGGGAGGACCGCCTTCTTGACGGTTCCTTACAGCTCCTGACCGTTGGTTACAGCCCGTAGCAGGTCCTGACGGTTGGTGATAGTTGGACCGTTCCTACTGGTTCTGCTCGGTACCTGCTCTTGGCGTACCTGATTCTTGGCAACCCTGGATCCTGGGGGTGACGACGTGACGTCGATTGGTGTTCGAGCCTGTTTGCGGGTGGGTGCATGGCGAGGCAGGGCACTGGCAGCAGACCAAGGCACGCTCACACATTTTGGCTAATTTTTAATCGACGCATGATGACTTCTGCCTTGGTAACCCGAGACCAGATTTATTTTCCCCTTGAATGATCTGTGGGTACCCTTGTCTCGT
>NC_140972.1:48349570-48357070 GCF_056783735.1 Eptatretus burgeri
GTGCGTAGCCTGGTGTTGGCTCAGTGGTTCGGGTGGCAACTTGGGATCCTCGGGTCCTGAGTTCAAGCCCCGTCGGTCGCTGAATTAATGCACCAGGGGGTTTATTCAGCCTGTCATCCTTCCGAGGTCGGCACTCCGGGTACAATAGGCCCATGACCGAAGTTAGTCCTCCCACGCCGGCACTCTCGGCTAAACATCGTTCATGACCGTCTAAGACGAGCCATTTGTTGACACTTTCTCTCCATTTATCCCATCTTACAGACGTAAAACGTTTGACTTCTTCGTTCACTCCATTGTCCTGGTGAATAATACACGGGGGAGCGTCCTCACGCCATATTCATCAAAAATCGCGGATCAGCTGCCGGTGATTTCCTCCCTGCAGGAAGCTGCCATCTTGGACAACTTAGCTGGTCACGTGACAGTCTGATGTAACTTGCATACGATGTCAGCCGATCTATTGGCTGTCGAGGCGTCACGTGGCCCACACGTGATCCGAGTGGAGAAAATTCAAATGAGAGAGAGCGCGGGGAATGCATCGATTTTCAAGATGAAAATACACAATAACTGCAGATATTTGAGTGGAGAACTTTTGGATACGTATGTATTTGGATATATACTATCATATTATCAAGGTTTTGTCTACCCCCCCCCCTTCCCCCGATGAGTGGAATGAAACTGCACAATACAGCTTACGGCTGATGGCCTAATTGGCTGGAGCAGAGTTCGTCGATGATTGACGTTTGCAACCACATCCTGGAAAGAGGGGGGATGGGTTTCCCCAAAGGTCCATTCACCATTTGTTACCGTACTTCCCTTGATCTTTCCATGCTGAAAGAGACACAAAGATCGTACAAATTCCTTTTGACGACATAGTATTGGATCGGTGGTAAGGATGAAGGTTGCTTCCAACATACGTAAATGAAACGAGCTCCGACCTCGGTTCAATATCCTGAACATATCTGCATTGTACTGGTCTGCTCAGATACGGTTGGCAACCAGGTGCTGTGCAATAGCAGATGAAGCAGGTACAGTGGCCGGTGGTTGCTGGATATTTCTACATGCTCGCACTGGTTGTGTTCTCACCAGGCCTGTTGCTCGGGGGGGGGGCATTTGGGTGCAATGCCCCCCCATGGCGCATCTGGTGCCCCCCCCACTTGTACGCCACCCATTTATGCCCTGCTGCACCCTGTGAACAACTTGGTGTTTAAGGACGAGCACCCACTGTGAACTCCTTGCTGTTTGAGAGTTCACCTGTGTGAACTAAAACCATTATTCCAGATGTTCAACGTAGTGAATAATAAGGCCTTCTTGGATAAACTGTTCTTTGAATAACAGTCAAGAGAGAAGTGTGCGCTTGCCAGCGCATCTCCAAAAACAATTGGCAAGACAATACAGTCCAAGGCCACAAGGTAAAAGATAATAACGCAAGCACCAACGATAGCAGCAAAGATGACAGACAACCTCGTGTCGAATGTCGATGTTGTGGGTGGTTATATATATCATGGATCATTTAGTTTTAAGGAATAGCCAATCAGCATCTTCGATATGGAGGCCCGATTAAGCAGGTTACCTGAGTGGTTGTAAGTTAGGTATAAATGTAATATAGTCATAATATGATAATATGAATAAGGAAAAGACATAAATTTACCTAATTTAAGATGAAGTGCACCGGGTGACCTTCACAACTCTCCATCTTACAAAAGTAATTTTATAATAATTATAAAAAAATTATTATAGCCAGAATTATAAATAATAAAAAAGATAACATATTAAAAATATGTTTGTTTGCAATCGTCCTTCCATTTGAAATTATGGAGATAAAACCTGTTTTTGGTGCATGCATCATTTAATAAATAAAACCGTCAACCGTCAAATCTGGCGAGTCGTGAGATTAGTGACGCGAGCCACGGAGACCGCTAGCTCGCAGCAGTAGAAAAGGATACGAAAATGGCTAAGAAAAGGAAAAAAGGTTGCGGTTGTGGTTGTGGTCAGCACCCGCCGTGGTCGGCTGCTTTGTACTTCTCATGTTTAAGTTAAATGTTGTGTTTGGTGCTTTGCATATCCCATATCTAGTGCTTTGTGCATAACCTTACCTCTGTGTAATTGACTGATTTAAATGCGGACCTTGTGGTATCTTCAGGCTGGTCGTATTTCCTGTTGATAGTTTAACGTGATGATCTCAGGTCAAAGCCTACTGTATATTATTTCAAAGTGCACTGATTCCGGTGCCAACCTCCCCCGTTTAGTCATTGTATCTCTGGTATATTAATTTTCTAATGCCAATTCTTGACAACACCTTGTATAAGTGCACCTGAATTGGTGCCAATTGTCTAATCATTGAATATCTGCATTGTGAATGTGCCAGTTTGTTGCGGCTCTCCTGCATTCGAATAATTTTAGGCCAAAAACATCGGAACATATTAAATCTCGCTGAGATCAATTTGGTTAGTATGCGACGGCAACCTCAGTATATATGTGTCAATGCTGCATGAATACAATAGCATACCGGGTTATCAAAAATATTAAATATTATAATTGTGCCCCCCCATCCAGTTCATATGTCCCCCTTAATACTGAGCCCTGGCGACGGGCTTGGTTCTAATCCTCACAATCTTTCTTCGAATCTCCAAGGGGATGTGTTGTTTGATCCGATCAGCCAATCTTAGTCTTGTGCGACCCACGTACCGAGCTTCACATCGGCACTTAAACTCATAAATAACATTGCTGGTTTGTGAGGAGGATAGCACATCCTTGTTGACTGACGTCAGCAAACGGCGAGAGGTAAAGATTACTCGGGGTTGCACAGCCAGAAACGTGTTGGACACAATATGTTTGATTTGTACTTCAAACCTTCGTGATGATTGCCCTATCCAGGGCATCCTGATATAGACTGGACATTTGTCCGGCCCAATCTTCCGATCTTTTGTCGTGTTTAGAAACTTGTGTATGTATCTCTTAACTATATGCTCAGGATCACCATTCTCACCAAGTATATTCATGATTTTGTCAGTTTCAGCAGGAACATTACAAGGTGAACAAATCCTCTGTGCTCTGCTAACCAGGATATTGATCAAGGCAATTTTGTATCTCGTGGAACTGTCGGAGTCCCACCGAGTATACTGCCCTGTGAAAGTCGGCTTCCGGTAGACAGATGTTGTGAAACCAAGGTTAGATCTATCAACCAACACGTCCAAAAACGGTAATGTGTTTGACGATTCCAGCTCCGTGGTAAAGTTCAGATGGATGGAGAGTGTTGAACCATGCCTGGAAATTGTCACATGCCGTCCGCGACTCAAAACAAAGCAAAAATGTCATCAACATACCAATAGTATACGATGGGGGAATCGACACTTTGCCGACCAGTCAGTTTCTGCATTTTTTTTTTTTTTTTTTTGTATACCTTGTCGAGGTTCGTGTGAGAGCTAACACACAACACACATCAAGGGGGACATGAGACAAGAGGGGAGGGAGTGAGAAGGACAAAACAGTGGGGGACAGAGACATTAGGAGATCTGTGGAAGGGAAATGGATGGGATGGGAAACATGGGGAATTGAAGATGGACATTTCAGGGACTTTCAGGAAGGAAAGGATGGAATTTGAAGGAGGTGGGCTTTGGTGGATTATCGGGGGTAGAAAAGATCGAGGATTTGGATGGGGATACACAAGAGGTGGTGGTGAACAGCTGTTTTGAAGGCCTGGAGGGAAGAATGGGAATGAATAGGCCTTATTCAGATGACGTCACCGGTCATGTGACTGTGGCAGCTCCGCCATATTGAGTGACGAGAAAGTATTACCGCGTCCATAACAACCGATAGTCTCCACTTCAACAACACCGTTATTTCCAAGCAAGCGATTTTTTTTTTCTGCAAATGGGTAAGAGTTGTTGTGCCCCGGGATGTACTCGGCGATATACCAAAGGCTCTGGAGGCCAGTTTTACCGCTTTCCCGCCGAAGTAGACCGACGAAATCTTTGGATATCGGTTCTGAGAAGAGAAAAATGGCGGCCTGGCGAACATGACTGGTTGTGTGGCCTTCGTTTTGTCTCCGGTATGTAACTAATTTCTGATACGTTATTTGAGTAGTTGGTATTAAATAGCTGGTGGTTACAAAATATTGTCTGATTTGTATCATTAAAATGCATTATATCCCTTGTTTTATTGACAGAACGAGATCGGCTCGATCGCCTTTCTCACAGCCGTTGAACGCGCACAGTTCTGAGTTGTTTCACCACAGAAAGTCACATCGATATGTATAATACATAAAAAACTATCACTTGGAAATATCCACAGCAGCGTGGCATTACACCGGATGTTTGTCATGGAAAAAATATCATGTATCTGTAAACAAACTGACGAACGAAGATTTTCTACAAACTCAGCATTTAGACAAGAGCTTCACTTGAAATTAACTTGTGGCAGCAGTCAGGTTAAAAAAGTGACGCTGGTTGCTGAACAAAACAAGCAACAACGACAATACAATAATAGTGAAATGAAAGAAAACAGGCTTACTTACCTTTACCTCACGATAATACAGTTCTTGTCACCTTTTGTCGAGATTATGTCACTAACAAACCCGGCGACATAATACGAGTAAGCGTCCACACTCGTGAAGGCTTTCTGGCTGGCTTGAGTGTAACGACTCGGCGTTTCAACAAGGTAAACATTGATGTCGGGGAAAACGATTTGAGGCCAAAATTTCCTTTCTGTTGTCCATTTATCCTTTGAAATAATATAAGGATCTTTACTAAGACCACACAGCTTCAGTTTTTCGCAGTACCTCTTTGTAGAAATATTATCTAATCCATGGAAATAGCCCAGAAGTTTGCGTGACACGTGCGTGGTGGCCATGATTTTTTGCCACTCAATATGGCGGAGCCTGACCTTCCGCTGTGACGTCACTCGCTTAGTGCATAGAGCCTATAGAGTGAGGGAGTTTATTCCAAAGGCGGGGAAAAAGAGGAATGAAAGAGTGAAGGTGAGCAGTGATTTGTGAAACTGATTTCGTGAAGTGATTTCATGATAGCCTACAAAAATATTTTCAAGAGCTGGGCCTAATGGAGAACCCATGGCCACACCGTCCGTTTGAACATACATCATGTTGTTAAAACTGAATTCCACCTCCCTTGTTGCTGTGTTCATTGATTCAACGAAGACGTGTTCCGAGATCATCGGTTGTTCCAGATCGGTGTGATACAGCAAATGTGCACATATCTCAATCGTCTCCGTCAATTGGACATTCGTGAACAAGCTTTTAATATCAAAGGATGCCATGATGTTGTCCTCACTTGTCGGTGCTTTTGCTCTAATTGATTCTACAAATGTGAAGGAATCCTTAACCATGAAATCAGAACATGAATCCAATACTGGTTGCAGTACCTCTCCCAACCACTTGGCAAGTTAATGTTGTGCCGATCGCACCATGGACAGTATCAGTCTTAGAGGGATATTCTCCTTGTGACTCTTCGGCAGGTCGTACATTCTTGGACGTTGGGCTCCAACAGGTTGAATTCTGTTGTACACCTCCTTTGATAGTTCTCCACGTTTGAGAAGCTGCAACAGTCGTTTGACGATCTGACCTTCCACTTGAGGCGTGCGATCATGTTCCGTTACATTGCCCAAATGTTTAAATTTGGTTTCGTCTTTCAGGATGTCCATCATCTTGTCGATGGTGAATGGACCTTTGGGGAAACCCATCCCACCTCTTTCCAGGATGCAGTTGCAAATGTCAATCATCGACGAACTCTGCTCCAGCCAATGGGAGCTCGAGGTGAAGATGATGAGCCGACCAATGGGCGTTCGGATTAACCGTGACGTCATTACGGTTGAACCAATGAGCATCGACCTTATTGAGACCTGCGTATAAAACACACGCCTTCACTTCCTTCTTCATTTGCTGCGATTTTTTACCCTGAAGAGTGCAGCACGAAAAGCTTTGGTCACTATTGTGTCGTGTTTTTTTGTATCTATCTATATATATATATATATATATATATATATATATATATATATATATATATATATATATATATATATATATATATATATATATTATTGCAGTTATGGAAATTCACAGAACACCATTCAGGTACCTATAGATTAGTTATCTCGGTAAGTACATGTTTTATAGATAGCCCTTTCCCCTCGTCTAATGGGTATTTAAATGTTCCTGTGCTGTGGTTTATTACTAATAGTCAGGTTTTCTTTTCTTTTATTCACACCACCAACGACTACAACCACGCCAGCATCATTTCACCTTCACCTCGCTCTGCCTGACGCCATTATCCACACACCACCGACCACAAATGTGGGCGGGAGTTCGCTCGGGACTCCACCCAGAATGAAGAGGGGTGGGCCTCCTTGGCCAATCAAGGACTTCACCGCCTCAGCTCGAGACTCTGCCCAGGATGGGAGGAGTGTATCCCTTGCCCAATCTGGGATCGCACCACCTCAGATCGAGAACGGAGAGAGCGGAGACGTTTTTTTCCTACCCCCTCCCCCCCCCTCCAAAACAGGGCGAATAAATACGTGGCTGCGGAGCTTGCTAAAAAGCACATCTCGGTACATGGCCTTGGTGGTCATCTGGGCGCTCATCTTGAGGAGGTACATCACTGCTTGTGGACATCATATCTCGGGGGACAACGAAAGAGGAGCAACGAATGCTTGCGTTAGTGGGCTTGAAGCGCGTCCAGTCTGTCGAGTGCACGGCCAGTCTGTCGAGTGTGTGACCAGTCTGTCGAGTGCACATCTCTGGCCGGGTCCGGTGCTGACTACATCGCACGGATCAGAGGCATCTCGCTGGCGCCTGGTTCTGCGGACCGCTTTGTGACGCTGGTCTGGGTCGCTCATCAGCTCGAAGACCACACGAGGTGGACAGGTCCGAGGCAGGTCCTAATAAAGACCATTGGTCCGATTCTGTGTGTGTGTGTGTGTGTGTGTGTGTGTGTGTGTGTGTGTGTGTGTGTGTGTGTGTGTGTGTGTGTGTCTGTTTGTGGTGCCCGTCTAGTAAGTAGTGAATTGTTCAAGTGCCTTCGCTGTACATATTTGGATTCCTTAAATTTGGTTTAAATCTGCTGTTGTGTGCTTCCCTCATTCCCCCATTATTGTGAATAAATGTCCTATTGTTGAATGTACTCAGCTCGTTTGGTATTTCTTCCATTGATTGAGCATGTCGTGCGTGTAAGGGATTAGCTGGCCATTGCCGGGGTCACAAGTTAATCGGGCCGACGGAGCTCGGCGATACAACCGCTCGGCAACGCACGTGGAACTTAAGCGGTTCGCTTCCGTACGAGTTCCGTCAAGGGTGAAATTCCCCGGTAGGTGGACCACGTGGTTAGTTAGGTAAATTGAAGTTGGCAATTAACACTACCCCACGTGATCTACCCATTGGCGTATTTCGGTCCAAAAGAACCAGGACCCGTCGACTTCAGACTTATCCGGGCCAGCGATCTGTAATTCCGGGCGATCTAGCCGAGACGGCCCCAGTGCTCCATCGAGGGTTGT